>NC_054474.1:112523217-112859435 GCF_017639515.1 Carcharodon carcharias | reverse complement strand
AGGTCACAATCAAAACAGCTATGATCATATTGAATGGCGGAGCAGGCTTGATGGCCTACTCCTGATCTTAATTCTTATAATTTTGTAGTTCAATAAGAAGCCCAATAGAGCAATTTTCCACCAAGACATCTATGAGGCTTTATTTTGTGATTTAAAAATGGCCTTTTCTCAATTACAAGGATCCTGATTAAAAGTAGCAGCCCCGCCTTTGTGTGTACAATGGAGAGCCCCACTGTGCACCTTGGATTGTTTTTATAACAGACATTCCCACTCACCAGAAATTCTCCTCTAAATTATTTGCATTTTCTACAAATGTGCTGTCACATTTTAATCCAAGTGAACAGACGTAGCAAAATTGATGAGAAAACTGGATGGTGTGTTTACTTAAACCATGAGGAGCTGTCAATGTGGGAAACATTCTGAGTGTATGCGACAGGTCTAACTGCCTGCCCGTGGCATACGTACTTGCAACACAAACTTTCTGGAATGCAGTCAGAGACATCCCTGCAGGGTAAGGTTCAGTTGTGGAAATGTACAACACATTTCACCAGCACCTGGAGTTCTTAACTAAAAACATAGCCCAGGGTGTTCTCAATCCGGCCCTCCTCCTGACACTTTTCAGGGAAGTACAACAAACATCTGAATCAATGGAAAAGTGAGGACATTGTATTCCAGACCACAAAATGAAAATCTTCTCCCAGATTTGATTCCTGGTCTGTGCTGAGTTTGCTGATTGCAACCAGGTCATAGTGGGACTTTATAACTGGATTCAGGACCCTCAGGACCAACCGCAGTTCCTATTCCCATCATCACCCATCAGAAGCTGGTGTGACTGAGATTTCAGAAACAGTTAAATAAGCTGGCAGCGCTCACCCTGAGCTCACACAGTGGGGACTGACAGTGTCTTAGATTACAATTCAACACCTTCAGAGAGGACACACTGCCATCTACCTGTATTTGAAATGACAAACAGCAGCTGCAGATTGCGATTGGAACACATACAGATAACAGGGAAAGTTCATTTCCAAAGTATGGTGCAGCCATGAATGGTACCACATTCCTAACTATTAACTTGCAATCTGACCAAACTCAGATAAACTACATTCTAATAGTGATTAAACTTCAAAGCGCTAAATTGGCTGTGAAGCACTTTGGGGCAACCTAAGGTGGTGAAAGGTTTTGTAGAAATGAAGGTTTCTCTCTTTCTTACCACACTATGCATTGTGATGCATAGAGGTTAATTAAGTTTATGCATTCTACAAGCAGTGCATCAGTGGATCAGCATTCAAGAAAAGAACAGAAATGTGTCCCTATGACAAACATCCTGCTTTCCTGGACAGCATTTCCTTGTTGAACTTGGTAAAGTCCCAATACCTGCTTGACAATAAGATAAAGACCAAGACTGGCTTCTTCAAACAGTTTTATTTTGGTGCATAAAACTCCTTGTCTCATCTGTTTTCCCTTTTTACTCTTTTAATTAAACCAGTTAAACTAAAATTAGTAAAAATGAGGGGCAAATTAAGAAGCAGTCCCTTAAAGGGAAATTGCAAAGGCAAACCTTAAGGGAAACTTACAAAACTCAAATCAAAATATGATTAAGGGGGTCAATAAAGCACCCCATTCCCGATGTACCCATCGGGCATGGAAGGCCGCGATCGATTTGGCAGATACCAATACCATGTGCTCCCTTTCCAAGGGCACCCGGCCACGAACACAGCCACAGAAGAGGGGCAGACAGTCAGGCCGGACAACCCCCCTCAGGCGCCCATTGTTTGGACCTGTTTGATGGCCAACTTGGTTCACAAGGAGGTCCTCCTCTCTCCCCACTGCTGGTGCCTGAAGATCACAAGCATGGGACTGAAGTGCAAAAAATACAAGAGCAATGTGCAAAAGGTTTTAAGAAACTAAACAGGGAGTGCAGCCAACAACACCCTACATAAAAAAATGCAGGTGTCTTGGGAGCCTGTGAACCAACGAAACCTATGGTTGTACGGGATGTTTTGTCTTTTTATACATAACCAATGGGTACTTAGCTTGTTAACTAATAATTACCAGTTGAACTCCTTGTGAGTCAACTGTTCCTTCCCCAACAGATTCCCCTCTTCTTAAGATGAAATTAACCCTCAAGTATATATCAAAAAAAATAAAGATGGATCTTCTTTTCCATTCAATAAATCCTCCTTATTCCCCCTTAAAAAAAAGGAATGGAACTGTCTACGAAAAGAATATATCCATTTTTGTCTACTCAAAGGAAAAGATGTCTCTCTTTGAGGATCTCCAATAACATTTTGGAGCTTGGTCCTCTTTTCATGAAGCAGTCGGACAATTGGTAGCTGCCATCAATCCATCTGATCTTGGCAATCTCCTTATTCCCTAGGATAAAAGCAAAATACTGTGGATGTTGGAAATCTGAAACAAAACTCAGCAGGTCTGACAGCATCTGTGGAGAGAAAGACAGAGTTAATGTTTCGAGTCTGTATGACTCTTCTTCAAAGCTAAAGGGAGGTAGAAATGTGGTGAAATATATTCTGCTTAAGGGGGACGTGGAATAGGTGAAGCTGGATAGAAGGCCAGCGATAGGCGGAGGCAAAGGAGAGATTGCGAAAGATGTCATATACAAAAGGTCAAAGGGTTGTTAATAGCGGTCACCATTAGCATCTCCTTTAGCCAGTACCACCGCTATTAACAACCCTTTGACCTTTTGTTTATGAAATCTTTCGCAATCTCTCCTTTGCCTCCACCTATCGCTGGCCTTCTATCCAGCTTCACCTATTCCACCCCTCTTAAACAGAATATATTTAATCGCATTTCTACCTCCCTTTAGCTCTGAAGAAGAGTCATACGGACTTGAAACATTAACTCTGTCTTTCTCTCCACAGATGCTGTCAGACCTGCTGAGTTTTTCCAGCATTTTTTGTTTATGTTCCTTACTCTCTAGCACCTGTTTTATGCTTACAATGTCAATTTGCAATCTCTTTTTGTTAACACACTTTGCAGAGTGAACATTTTCCCCAAGTGATTTATCATCGATAAGACATTCCTGAATACTCTTTTTCCATTTAAAATTTCTGCCAGCATCTTTGATATAAAGAATGCTATATCTACCACCTCAACAAGGGCAAATCTCCACTGCAAATGTACTTTTTACAACTCTTATCTTTTTTAGCTTCCCATGCCAAAGGGCAACATTTACCTTTTTTCATGAGAAATAAATCCTCCCACACTTAAACTGATTACAGAGGTTTGCATAAGGTGCATCACTAAACACAATCAGTTTCATTTTTCTAACATCACCCATTATCAGTGAGGAATTTTGCTGGTGGTCCCAATCACTTTTCCGTTACCTGATCCATAATTATTTTCTTTTTGTTACTGTGTATGATTAGCGACTGGCTAAACCTTGTGGCCAAATCTACAAAATGTGAAATAAAAATGTTCTTTTCTTTGTCCCACAACTTTAAATTTATAGCCACAACTTCACTGAAATCCCTCACTAAGGGTGGACTCACTATCGGCTGTGACGGTGTCCTCCTGTATTTCTTACATATATTGTATCTATCGCTTATCTCCTGTATAAGTTTAGCGTGCTCTCCATCCCTTAGCAAAATTCTTAATCTTTTGGAAGAAGGGTGGGCAAACTACCGATGCAATTTCAACACAATCAGCTTTTTGCCTTCTAAATTCCTATCCCCTGACACCAATAGCACTTCTTTAATCACCTCATTATTTCTAGTTACTAATCTCCTTCCGTACTGAAGCCTGAGTCCTGTTTCGAGATGATCTCGCCATTCCATTAACATTGTATCCTCCATTTTCTGTCTTACCACCAAATGTCCCACTTGCATCATGGACACTGCCGGGAAGGAATGTTTTCCAAAGATTTTTTTTTTTGAAAGAGCTTCTGACATCAGTTCTAGCAGTGTGTTTCTTTCCATAAATTTAACTCCCATCAAAACTAGAAGTCTGCCCATATTCAATACTTTGGCACAATCTAGTAACTTAAATGCCAGCACTGTTTCAAAAATTCTGTCTAGAAATTCCCCAATCTTGCATATAGTCTACTGAATTCCATTATATAATCTGCTACTGAACTATCTTCCAACTTCCTAAGTTTGTGAAAATCTGACCACGCTTTAAGTAGATCTTATCCATAAAACCAAATAATATTTCCAAACCTTCATTAATGTTCAAATGCTCAGGCACCAACTCTGAAAATACTTTGCATCTTATTTTGCTTTTGTATATTAATGAAAGTGCTAAGGCCATGTCTTGTTCCTTTCTTCAGCAAGGACGCAGACTGTGTCCACATAGTTACTTTGTTCTTCCATTGCTTATAGGGCTCACTCTCAGAAAACATCGGTGAGTAATCATACCCTGAAACTCTACATTTTGATTCAGCCATTTTCCAAAGTTACTCCAAACCACTCTTCTCAAAGTTAACTCCAAGTGCAGTCTTTTGTCTGAAGAAAGTTTACTTTCCACCCTTTTACTTACAAGCAGGAGCCATCCTCTGCTGCCACTGATAAAATACCAATACCTGCTTGAAAATAAAGATAAAGACCAAGACTGGCTTCTTCAAACAGAGTTTTATTTTGGTGCATAAAACACAACAGCATCCTTCTTTTACCTGTTTTCCCTTTTTATACATACCAGATGGGTACTTAGCTTGTTAAATAACAATTACCAATTGTACTCCTTGTGAGTCAACTGTGCCCTATCCCAACAGAACTCACATTATTTAAACAAACTATTAAGGTGTAGCATTGAATCAGGAAACAATATGCAAGTTGGATATCTGGTTAATTGAAGGAATCAGACAAGGAGCTCTGCTCGGCATTCAGGGGATTCTCTATACAGAGAATACATCAGTAATGTAAAAAATGTATGTAATTTTCATAGATTTCAACCAGGCAGTATAATTATTAACAAAAGTTGTACACAATGAGAGTATTTGGAACTATATGACACATGGTTGAATTGCTGGTGGATACATTAGTCAATGATGGGAGCCATGTGAGGGGAAATACAACAAGCACATATAACAGGTGGCACAACACATATTGGCTGAAATAATTATTGTTATAATGAATGGAGTGGTGAGAACACTGACCAGGCTCCTGCTGAACATCTGTCATAGAGAAAATGTTAGAAACTATTATTAAAGATGTTATAGCCAGGGCACTTAGAAAAATTCAGGGCAATTAGGCAGAGTCAATATGGTTTTGTGAAAGGGAAATCATGTTTAACCAATTTATTGAAGTTCTTTAAAGAAATCATATGTGCTGTGGATAAAAGGGAACCGGTGGATGTACTGTATTTAGATTTCCAGAAGGCATTTGATAAATTGCCACGTCAAAGGTTATTGTGGAAAGTAAAAGCTCATGGCGAAGGGGGTGACATATTGGACAGAAGGTTGGCTAGCTAACAGGAAACAGGGGGTTGGCATTAATGGATCTTTTTCTGGCTAGCAAGATGTGACGAGTGGTGTGCCACATGGATCAGTGCTGGGGCTTCCTTTTTACAATTTATATAAATTAATGAAGGGACCGAAGGAATGGTGGCTAAATTTACTGACGACACAAAGATAGGTAGGAAAGTAAATTGTGAAAAGGACATAAGGAGGCTACAAAGTGACATAGATGGGTTAAGTGGGCAAAGATCTGACAAATGGAGTATCATGTGGGCAAATGTGAAATTGTTCATTTTGGCAGGAAGAATAAAAAAGCATATAATCTAAGTGGTGAGAGATTGCAGGGCTCTGAGATTCAGAGGGATCTGGGTGTCCTAGTGCATGAATCACAAAAGACTAGAATGCAGGTACAGCAAGTAATTAGGAAAGCTAATAGAATGTTATCAGGTATCGTGAGGGGAATTGATTACAACAGTAGGGAGGTTATGCTTCAGTTGTACAAAGCACCGGTGAGACCACATCTGGAGTATTGTGTACAGTATTGGTCTCCCTATTTAAGGAAAGATGTAAATGCATTGGAAGCAGTTCAGAGATGGTTTACCAAACTAATACCAGGAATGGGCGGGTTGTCTTATGGGGAAAGGCTGGACAGGTTAGGCTTGCATCCACTGCGGTTTAGAAGAGTAAGAGGTGACTTAATTGAAACATGTGAGGGGTCTTGACAGGGTGGATGTGAAGAGGATGTTTCCTCTTGTGGAAAAATCTAGAACTAGGGGTCACTGTTTAAAAATAAGAGGTCACTCATTTAAGGCAGTATGAGGAGAATTCTTTTTTCTCAGGGGGAAGTGAGTCTTTGGAACTCTGTTCCTCAAAAGGCGGTGGAAGCAGAGCATTTGAATATTTTTAAGACAGAGCTACATAGAATCTCGATTATCAAGGGGCTGAAAAGTTATTGGGGTAGGCAGGAATCTGGGATTGAGGGTACAATCAGATCAGCCGCAATCTTATTGAATGGCAGAGCAGGCTCGAGAGGCCGAGTGGCCTACTCCTGCTCCTAATTCATATGTTAGTATGTATCATACACACCTGGGTCAATGTCATAAAGCTCCATCAGTCTGAGCACCAGTTTACTTAAGGCTTTGCGATTCAATTTATTCCATCTCAGATGCGATAGTCTTCCATAACGTCTGCAAGAAAGAAATACGATTACTGAATAAAATAAATACAGCAAAACAAATCCTAAACACTGACTTCCCAATCTCAGCCTGGCTCCATGAAATATTTAAATTCTTTCTATAGCAGTATGCCTCTGGTCCAACAAGGACCATTGATTCATTTGGTTCTGGGAAATGAACAACAGCTTGCATTTATATAGCGCTTTTAATGTAAAATGTTCCAAGGTGCTCCACAGGAGTGTTATCACACAAAATGCAACATATAAGGAGATATTAGGTCAAATGACCAAAAGCTTGGTCAAAAAGGTAGGTTTGAAGGAACATCTTAAAGGAGCCGTAAGAGATATAGTGATGGAGAAGTTTAGGGTGTGAATTCCAGAACTTAAGGCCCCAGCTGCTGAAGACACAGCTCAGTTTGGCACTAGGCCATATCCTTCCAGTTATTACTGTTTCCAACTCTTCAATTTTGCTTTTGTGCTCTCATGCCAATTAATCCTGATTCCAATTTGTTTGAAATGCTAATATTTATTATTTTGTTTTCTTATTTCAGTTTGTTGGGTTCTTAACTCTTGTCTTGCTCAAAGCTTTTTCTATTCCCTTTCTCCTCTGATAAAATAATAGAATGATGCAGCACAGAAATGGGCCATTTGGCCCATCCTGTCTGTACTGGCTCTTTGGTAGAGTTATCCAATTAGTCCCACTCCCTGGTCTTTCCCAGAGTCCTGCAAATGAATATTATTACAGTTGTTTTCCATTTTATTTCAGCAAAGCTCTCCACTTCTATTCAAACAGCTTTATTAACCCTGTTCTCCTTCTCTAACCTCAAACTATGACCTTCCCTGAACCCCTTCCACATTAATTTAAATCCATCTACCTACCTCTCTATCTATTTCTCTGCAATGGTTTTGGTTGAGTTGAAGTCTGTCCCTTGTTTTTAGCCTCTCGTTGGACCACAATGTACCCCAATGCCCCAAGAAGGTGAATCCTTCACTTCTATGCCAACCCTCTACATTCACAGACGCACTAGAGAGAAGGACAATAGCATGGCTGCAGTATTGTGTGCAGTTCTGGGCATCTCAATACGGGCCAGAATTTTCCCTCATTGGGAGGCCTCAGCGAGAGCGGGTGGGGGTGGTTGGGAAGCTGACCGCTTCCCCGTGATGGGTTCCGCTCCACAATTTCACACAGGCAGGCCAATTAAGGCCCACTCTGTGAGGATCATGAGTGGCAGCGCTCAGAGCTACCTGTGCGGGTGGGTAGAGGAGGGAGAGCAGGCGTGGCATGCAGTTCACGTATGCAAGTGAAAGAGCGCTTCAATCACCCTGAGGCACAGAGCTGCCTCAGAGAGATTGAAGCGCTTGTTAAAACAATTAATAAAGATAGTAAAAATTTTTTAAAAACACATCCCTTCATGTGACTGTCACATGAGCTGGGACATGTTTTTAATTCAAAAATAAAGTTTTTAAGCTAATGTTATTTGCTTTAGGAAACCTCATCCCACTCGTGGATGAGGTTTCCTAGAGAATGTAAAGGCCGCTTGGCCTTTTCGTCTGTCCGCCAACCGTACAGTTGAATGGGCAGCGTAAATTTGATTTTAATTAGCTTGATAATGGCCTTAATAGACCTTTCAGTTATCGGTGGGTGCACAGCTGACTCTGGCACATGCCTACCGAACAAAATATCACACGTTATTTTACGTTCGGGCGTGTCAGGCACGCGCCCGCATGCCAAGTGTAAAACTCTGTCCATAGGATGGGAAAGGAAACAGTGAAGATTCACTAGAATATCATTAGGAATGAGAAGCTATACTGATGAAGGCTTGAAAAGATGGGGCTTTTAAATGGGTTTTTATTAAAATTTTCAAAATTAGGAAATATTTTTAGAGGATAACCCTAATTCCCTCTGTACAATATACTTTTAAGTCAGTTAACGGATTAATGATCGTATTAAATTAGTCCACAGAGGAATTTACACAAACATTAATCGTCATGCCAACACAGTGCACAGGAAGTAAAGTCACACGAAGGCAATGAAGTCAGGCTTTGATGACAGCTTTGAAGTGCTTAAGAAAATCATTCTAATACACTTGAGACGCTTCCAGACAAACACAATCTTTCTCTGAGCCCCATTCTCTATAACACATTTGCACATCCATCAGTTGGAGTGCAGCTCTGTTATGATGAATTCTCAAATAGAATTGCCTCAGGAGCTTTGCTCTCGATGTAGAATATAGCATCAAAGTCAATGCCTGTCCCTTAACGAATGCTACTTTACAACACCATAAATAAATGCTACTAAACAAGGTTACCAAACATTTTGTTAAAAAAAAGAGCAGAACACTCACGCTCCATGGTCTAGTCTTAAAATCATTGGCTGACACACCAGGAGATGTAGGTCACAGGTTCAATTCCTGGTCTATGTATCAGCCTGCCAAAACTCACTGCCTCACACCAGATTAGCCGTTTAGGGAGGTTGGAACTGTATGCCAGCAAGATCAAAACCTTAGCAGCTTTGGAACAGAAGAGGGGAGTGAAAGAAAAATAGAGCAGGACAATTGGAAAAAGTATTAGAGCAACAGGTGGAGAGGGGAAGGTGCAGAGAAATTTTTAGATATAATTTATTGATTCACAAGATGTGGGTAGCAATGACAAGGCCAACATTTTTTGTCCATCTGCATTATTATTTTACGTAGTGAGTTATGATGACTTGGAATGCACTGCCTAATAGGGCAGTGAAAGATTCAATACAACTTTCAAAAGGGATTTCGGTAAATACTTGAAAAAAGAAAATCTGCAGGGCTATGGGGAAAAAGCAGGAGAGGGGATTAATTGGATGGCTTTTTCAAAGAGCCAGCAGAGGCACAATGGACCACAAAGCTTCTTATGCTTCAAAATCCAGTACTGGATGAACAGAAATTTCATCCAATTAAATATCGGGATGCCCAAAGCCATTATCTTTTGTTCCCATCACAAGCTACAGCCCGTAGCCACTGACTCCATCCCTCTCACTGGCATCTCTCTGAGGTTGAACCAGACTGTTCACAACTTGTGTTTCATATTTAACCTCAAGGTGAGCTTCTGACCACATACCCACACTATCACTAAGACTGCCTCGATCTACCTCAGTAACATTGCCCAACTCTGCCACTGCTTCAGCTTATCTGTTGCTGAAATCTTCATTCATGCCTTTGATATTTCTAGAATTGGCTATCCTAATGCACTCTGGCTGGACTCCTCATTCTACCCTCTGCAAACTTGAGGTCATTCAAAACTCTGCTGCCTGTGTCCAAACTCACATCAAGTTCTAGTCGCCCATCTCTCCCCTGTGCTTCATGACCTACAAATGGCTCCAGGTTAAGCCACACATCAATCTTAACATTTTCATTCTTCTTTTCAGATCCCTCCGCGACTTTGCTCCTCCCTATCTCTAGAATCTCCTCCAACCTCACAGCCCCCAAGGTCTCTGCCTTCCACCTGTTCTGGCGTCTGGCATCAATTTAAATTGCTCCACTATGCCTTCAGCTGACAAGGCCCTAAAGTTCTAGAATTTCCCTCCCTAAGCACTCTGCTTCTCTCCCTCCTCTAAGCCATTCCTAAAAACTTACATCTTAGACCAAGCTTTCGCTCATTTGGCTAAATATCTCCTTGTGTTGCTTGTTGTTAAAGTTTTGCTTGATAATTCTAGTGAAGCACCTTTTGATGTTTGGATGCATTACAGGCACAATATAAATGCATGTTGCTTTTGTTTTAAGATTTGATGAAAGCTGCATCGACAGGTAGTGAATGTGATTAGTGTCATGGAGATCAGTATGGCCGAGAGTGACTTCTGACCCATCAGCCCAAACTGAAATTTATAATCCCCCACCTTAGCAATATTTGGACTCTTGAATACTCAGGTTTTCCCCTCCATCATCTTCCTCAAGACATTCCAGATACCAATCACTGTGTGAAGACATCAGCACTCATTCTGCTTATTTCTAATCTCTGTGTGCCACCTTGACCTACAATTGAGGTTTAAACTCAGTCACTCTGGTTCACCCATTCCTATTCACTTTGTACCTGAAGCTGCACTTACCATTGCTGTCAGTATGTTGTTGGAAAGTGGACTCAATACCATCCTCTTCCCAACCGCTGGCTTTAGCTAAACACCAGCTTCTATCTGCAGTTGGTGTGGCCTCGTTGGGAACTGGCAGCCATCAGTTTGCATCTATATATAACATAAAAGCAGCTGCTTCCACTCACTCTCTGTGCCTTTTTTTTCAGGGTTGAGGTTTCCAATCAATTTCCCTTTGAAATTCAGTGAAAATCTGTATAAATAAGCTCCGTGCAAATCAGTTAATTGTGCAGCACTGACTCAATTCCTTTGTCTCAGGCATCAGATGAGATCAAAGACAGCCTTTATCCTGAGCTGTCACACACAGGCTTCAGGAAAGGCTGTGCTGCCCTCTGATCACCAACCAGCAGATCCTCTGCATGAATGCACTCAGCATTTCATTTGAAATCATACAGACAGAGATTGCCAGCTCCAGAAGCTCACTAGGATTAAGAGGTTTGACAGTGAAAATCTCAATTCTAGTCACACATGCAAAAGGTTTAAATGAATGTCATCTTTATCATTTTTTTGAATAAATATTTCCAAAACTCCACTGATGGTGAATGTTACAGCATGTGACAAAAAAACAAACAGAACAGGTTCTTTCTCTGACACGAGGTGCATAATTGTAAAAGGAGAGACGCACTAGAACCAGAAAAAGTGGCACAGAGAGGACCAAAGAGACAGAGAGAACCAGAGTTATCGATGGGAAACAGAGGCAGATAGTGCAGAATGGACAACGGAGAGAGAGACAGGACCGGAGAGAGAGAGACAGGACCGGAGAGAGAGAGACAGGACTGGAGAGAGAGAGAGAGACAGGACTGGAGAGAGAGAGACAGGACCGGAGAGAGAGAGAGACAGGACCGGAGAGAGAGAGAGAGAGAGACAGGACCGGAGAGGGAGAGAGAGAGACAGGACCGGAGAGAGAGAGAGAGAGAGACAGGACCGCAGGAGAGAGGCAGGACCGGAGAGAGAGAGGCAGGACTGCAGTGAGAGAGGCAGGACCAGAGTGAGAGAGGCAGGACCAGAGTGAGAGAGGCAGGACCAGAGTGAGAGAGGCAGGACCAGAGTGAGAGAGGCAGACCGGAGAGAGAGAGGCAGGACCGGAGAGAAGGAGGCAGGACCAGAGAGAGAGAGAGGCAGGACCGGAGAGAGAGAGACAGCACCGGAGAGAGAGAGACAGCACCGGAGAGAGAGAGAGACAGCACCGGAGAGAGAGAGACAGCACCGGAGAGAGAGAGACAGCACCGGAGAGAGAGCGACAGCACCGGAGAGAGAGAGAGACAGCACCGGAGAGAGAGAGACAGAGAAACAGGGCTGGAAGAAAAGTCTGCACGGGAGAGAGACAGAGACAGACAAGACCATAGAAATAGACTGTGCCGGACAGCGAGAGAGAAAGAGTGTGCAGGAGAGCGAGAGAGAAAGAGTGTGCCGGAGAACGAGAAAGAAAGAGTGTGCCGGAGAACGAGAAAGAAAGAGTGTGCCGGAGAGCGAGAGAGAAAGGGTGTGCCAGAGAGCGAGAGAGAAAGGGTGTGCCAGAGAGCGAGAGAGAAAGGGTGTGCTGGAGAGCGAGAGAGAAAGACTGTGCTGGAGAGCGAGTGAGAAAGGGTGTGCCGGAGAGCGAGAGAGAAAGGGTGTGCCGGAGAGCGAGAGAGAAAGACTGTGCCGGAGGGAGGGACAGAAAGTACCGGAGGGAGGGACGGACAGTACCGGAGCGTGGGACGGACAATCCCGGAGGGAGGGACAGGCAGTACTAGAGGGAGGGACAGGCAGTATTAGAGGGAGAGGCAAACAGCACTGGAGGGAGGGACAGACAGTATCGGAGGGAGGGACAGACAGTAAGCAATTAGGAAGAGCAAAGAGGGGATATGAGAAAGCTCTGGCTGGTAAAAGTAGGGAAAATCCCAAGATATTCTATAAGTATATCAATGGGAAGATGATAACCAGGGAAAGAGTAGGGACCAAGGGGGCAATCTGTGGGTGGAGACAAAGGACATTGGTAGAGTGTTGAACAAATACATAACATCCGTCTTCACCCAAGAAAATGAGGATGAAGGTATCAAACTCGGGAAGAGAGACTGTGAGGATCTTGAGCAAATTGATATAGGGAGTGACAAGGAGGTGTTGGCAGGCTTAAAAGTGGACAAATCTTCAAGTCCGGATGATTTGTGTCCCAGATTGCTGAGGAAGGCAAGGGAGTAGATCGGAGGGACTCTGATCCAAATTTTTAGTTCCTCTCTGGCCATGGCGGAGGTGCCAGAGGACTGGAGAACAGCTAATGTGGTTCTGCTATTTAAGAAGGGTTGTAGAGAGAAGCCAGGAAAGTACAGGCTAATGAGTCTCATGTCGGTGGTAGGGAAACTATTGAAGAAAATTCTGAAGGAGAGAACCTATCACCACTTGGAGAGGCAAAGTTTGATCAGGGATAGTCAGCATTGCTTTGTCAGAGGGAGGTCATGCCTAACAAATTTGATGGAATTTTTTGAGGAGGTGACCAGGTGTGTAGATGAGGGTCGTACAGTTGATGTAGTTTATTTGGATTTTAGCAAAGCCTTTGACAAGGTTCCACATGGGAGACTTATAAAGAAGGCAAATGCAGATGGGATACAGGGTAATTTGATAAGGTGGACTCAAAATTAGTTTTGTTGTAGGAGACAAAGGGTGATGACAGAAGGTGCTTTAGTGCCTGGAAGATCGTGTCCAGTGGTGGACCCCTATTATTCGTCAGTTATATAAAAGACATAGATGACTATTTGGGGGGTAGGATTAGTAAGTTTGCGGATGACACAAAGATTGGCCGGGTGCTTAACAGTGAGGTTGAGTGTCTTGGGCTACAGGAAGATATAGACGGGATGGTCAAATAGGTAGATAAGTGGCAGATGGAATTTAACCCTGAAAAGTGAGGTGATACACTTTGGAAGGAGTAATTTGACAAGGAGGTATTCAATGAATGGCATGATACTAGGAGGTTCTGAGGAACAAATGGACCTTGGCGAGTGTGTCCATAGATCTATGAAGGCGGGGGGTCATGTTAGTGGGGTGGTGATAAAGGCATACGGAACACCTGCCTTTATCAATTGAGGCATAGATTACAGAAGTAGGGAGGTCATGTTGAAATTGTATAGAACCTTGGTGAAGCCACAGCTGGAGTTCTGTGTGCAGTTCTGGTCGCCACATTATAGGAAGGATGTGATTGCACTGGAGGGGTGCAGAGGAGATACACCAGGATTTTGCATGGGATGAAACATTTAAGTTATGAAGAGAGGTTGGATAGACTTGGGTTGCTTTCGGTGGAGCAGAGAAGACTGAGGGGCGACCTGATCGAGGTGTACCAGATTATGAGGGGCATGGATAGGGTGGATAGGGAACAGCTGTTCCCCTTAGTTGAAGGGTCAGTCACGAGGGGACACAAGTTCAAGCTGAGGGGCAGGAGGTTTAGAGGGGATGTGAGGAAAACGTTTTTACCCAGAGGGTGGTGATGGTCTGGAATGCGCTGCCTGGGAGGGTGGTGGAGGCGGGTTGCCTCACATCCTTTAAAAAGTACCTGGATGAGCACTTGCTATGTCATAACATGCAAGGCTATGGGCCAAGTGTGAGTAAATGGGTTTAGGTAGGTAGGTCAGGTGTTTCTCACGTGTCAGTGCAGATGCAATGAGCTGAATGGCCTCTTCTGCACTGTGTGATTTTTTAATTCTGTGACAGTAATGGCGAGAGAGAGACAGACAGCAGCGGAGAGAGAGAGACAGACAGCAGCGGAAAGAGAGAGAGACAGACAGCAGCAGAGAGAGAGAGACAGACAGCAGCAGAGAGAGAGAGACAGACAGCAGCAGAGAGTGAGACAGACAGACAGAAGCGGAGAGAGACAGACAGACAGCAGCAGAGAGAGAGACAGACAGACAGCAGCGGAGAGAGAGACAGACAGACAGCAGCGGAAAGACAGACAGACAGACAGCAGCGGAGAGAGAGAAACAACAGCAGCGGAGAGAGGCAGAGACAGACAGCAGCGGAGCGAGGGAGAGACAGACAACAGCGGAGCGAGGGAGAGACAGACAGCAGTGGAGAGACAGATAGCAGTGGAGAGAGAGAGAGACAGACAGCAGCGGAGAGAGACAGACAGCAGCGGAGAGAGAGAGAGACAGACAGCAGCGGAGAGAGAGAGAGACAGACAGACAGCAGCGGAGAGAGAGAGACAAACTGCAGCAGAGACAGAGACAGAGAGACAGCAGCGGAGAGAGAGACAGACAGACAGCAGCGGAAAGAGAGAGAGACAGACAGCAGCAGAGAGAGAGACAGACAGCAGCGGAGAGAGAGAGAGAAGACAGCAGTGGGGACAGAGAGAGACAGACAGCTGCGGAGAGAGAGAGACAGACAGCAGCGGAGAGAGAGACAGACAGCAGCGGAGTGAGAGAGAGAGACAGACAGCAGTGGAGACAGAGAGACAAACAGCAGCGGAGACAGAGAGAGAGACAGCAGCAGAGACAGAGAGAGACAGACAGCAGCGGAGAGAGAGAGAGACAAACAGCAGCGGAGAGAGAGAGACAGACAGACAGTAGCGGAAAGAGAGAGAGACAGACAGCAGCGGGGAGAGAGAGACAGACAGCAGCGGAGAGAGAGAGAGACAGACAGCAGTGGAGACAGAGAGAGACAGACAGCAGCGGAGAGAGGGAGAGACAGCCAACAGCGGAGAGAGAGACAGATAGCGGCGGAGAGAGAGAGAGAGACAGACAGCAGCGAAGTGAGAGAGAGAGACAGAGAGCAGCGGAGAGAGAGAGACAGCAGCGCAGAGAGAGAGAGAGACAGAGAGCAACGGAGAGATAGAGACAGACAGCAGTGGAGAGAGAGAGATGGACAGCAGCGGAGCGACAGACAGCAGTGGAGAGACAGACAGCAGTGGAGAGAGAGAGATAGACAGACATCAGCAGAGTGAGAGAGACAGACAGCAGTGGAGAGAGAGACAGACAGCAGCAGAGAGAGAGAAACAGACAACAGCTGAGAGACAGACAGACAGCAGCGGAGAGGGAGAGACACAGACAGCAGCGGAGAGAGAGAGAGAGACAGACAGCAGCGGAGAGAGAGAGACAGACAGCAGCTGAGACAAAGAGAGAGAGACAGACAGCAGCGGAGAGAGAGACAGACAGCAGCGGAGAGAGAGACAGAGAGCAGTGGAGAGACAGACAGCAGTGGAGACAGAGAGAGACAGACAGCAGCGGAGAGAGAGAGAGACAGACAGCAGCGGAGAGAGAGACAGAGAGCAGTGGAGAGACAGACAGCAGTGGAGACAGAGAGAGACAGACAGCAGCGGAGAGAGAGAGAGAGAGAGACAGACAGCAGCGGAGAGAGAGAGAGACAGCAGCGGAGAGAGAGAGAGAAGACAGCAGTGGGGACAGAGAGAGACAGACAGCTGCGGAGAGAGAGAGACAGACAGCAGCGGAGAGAGAGACAGACAGCAGCGGAGTGAGAGAGAGAGACAGACAGCAGTGGAGAGAGAGAGAGAGAGACGGACAGCAGCGGAGAGAGAGAGAGACAGACAGCAGCAGAGAGAGAGAGAGACAGACAGCAGCAGAGAGAGAGAGACAGACAGCAGCAGAGACAAAAAGAGAGAGACAGACAGCAGCGGAGAGAGACAGACAGCAGCGGAGAGAGAGACAGACAGCAGTGGAGAGACAGACAGCAGTGGAGACAGAAGGAGACAGACAGCAGTGGAGAGAGAGAGAGAGACAGACAGCAGCAGAGAGAGAGACAGATAGCGGCAGAGAGAGAGAGAGAGAGCAGGGGAGGGAGAGAGAGACA
Source organism: Carcharodon carcharias (assembly GCF_017639515.1). Classification (NCBI taxonomy): domain Eukaryota; kingdom Metazoa; phylum Chordata; class Chondrichthyes; order Lamniformes; family Lamnidae; genus Carcharodon; species Carcharodon carcharias. The sequence continues at coordinate 112,842,968 of NC_054474.1, read as the reverse complement.
GCAGCGGAGAGAGAGAGAGAGTTGGACAGCAGCGGAGAGACAGACAGCAGTGGAGAGACAGACAGCAGTGGAGAGAGAGAGAGACAGACAGCAGCAGAGAGAGAGAGAGAGACAGACAGCAGCAGAGAGAGAGAGAGACAGACAGCAGTGGAGACAGAGAAAGAGAGAGACAGACAGCAGCGGAGAGAGAGAGACAGACAGCAGCGGAGAGAGAGAGACAGACAGCAGAGGAGAGAGAGACAGACAGCAGTGGAGAGACAGACAGCAGTGGAGACAGAAAGAGACAGACAGCAGTGGAGAGAGAGAGAGAGACAGACAGCAGCGGAGAGAGAGACAGATAGCGGCGGAGAGAGAGAGAGAGAGCAGGGGAGGGAGAGAGAGAGAGACAGCAGCAGAGAGAGAGAGAGAGATGGACAGCAGCGGAGAGACAGAGCAGTGGAGAGACAGACAGCAGTGGAGAGAGAGAGAGAGAGACCGACAGCAGCAGAGAGAGGGAGAGACAGACAGTAGCAGAGAGAGAGAGAGAGACAGACAGCAGCAGAGAGAGAGAGAGAGACAGACAGCAGCGGAGAAAGAGTGAGAGAGAGACAGACAGCAGCGGAGAGAGAGAGACAGACAGCAGCGGAGAGAGAGACAGACAGCAGCGGAGAGAGAGACACGGACAGCAGCGGAGCGACAGACAGCAGTGGAGAGACAGACAGCAGTGGAGAGAGAGAGATAGACAGACAGCAGCAGAGTGAGAGAGACAGACAGCAGTGGAGAGAGAGACAGACAGCAGCAGAGAGAGAGAAACAGACAACAGCTGAGAGACAGACAGACAGCAGTGGAGAGGGGAGACACAGACAGCAGCAGAGAGAGAGAGAAAGACAGACAGCAGCAGAGAGAGAGAGAAAGACAGACAGCAGCAGAGAGAGAGAGACAGACAGACAGCAGCAGAGAGAGAGAGACAGACAGCAGCGGAGACAAAGAGAGAGAGACAGACAGCAGCAGAGAGAGAGACAGACAGCAGCGGAGAGAGAGACAGAGAGCAGTGGAGAGACAGACAGCAGTGGAGACAGAGAGAGACAGACAGCAGCGGAGAGAGAGAGAGAGACAGACAGCAGCGGAGAGAGAGACAGACAGCAGTGGAGAGACAGACAGCAGTGGAGACAGAGAGAGACAGACAGCAGCGGAGAGAGAGAGAGAGACACACAGACAGCAGCGGAGAGAGAGAGAGACAGACAGCAGCGGAGAGAGAGAGAGACAGACAGCAGCAGAGAGAGAAACATACAACAGCGGAGAGAGAGACAGACAGACAGCAGCAGAGAGGGAGAGAGACAGACAGCAGCGGAGAGAGAGAGAGACAGACAGCAGCAGAGAGAGAGAGAGACAGACAGCAGCAGAGAGAGAGAGAGACAGACAGCAGCGGAGACAAAAAGAGAGAGACAGACAGCAGCGGAGAGAGACAGACAGCAGCGGAGAGAGAGACAGACAGCAGTGGAGACAGAAAGAGACAGACAGCAGTGGAGAGAGAGAGAGAGACAGACAGCAGCAGAGAGAGAGACAGATAGCGGTAGAGAGAGAGAGAGAGAGCAGGGGAGGGAGAGAGAGAGAGACAGCAGCGGAGAGAGAGAGTTGGACAGCAGCGGAGAGACAGACAGCAGTGGAGAGACAGACAGCAGTGGAGAGAGAGAGAGACCGACAGCAGCAGAGAGAGAGAGAGAGACAGACAGCAGCAGAGAGAGAGAGAGACAGACAGCAGTGGAGACAGAGAAAGAGAGAGACAGACAGCAGCGGAGAGAGAGAGACAGACAGCAGCGGAGAGAGAGAGACAGACAGCAGCGGAGAGAGAGACAGACAGCAGTGGAGAGACAGACAGCAGTGGAGACAGAAAGAGACAGACAGCAGTGGAGAGAGAGAGAGAGACAGACAGCAGCGGAGAGAGAGACAGATAGTGGCGGAGAGAGAGAGAGAGAGCAGGGGAGGGAGAGAGAGAGAGACAGCAGCAGAGAGGGAGAGAGAGATGGACAGCAGCGGAGAGACAGACAGCAGTGGAGAGACAGACAGCAGTGGAGAGAGAGAGAGAGAGACCGACAGCAGCAGAGAGAGAGAGAGAGACAGACAGCAGCAGAGAGAGAGAGAGAGACAGACAGCAGCAGAGAGAGAGAGAGAGACAGACAGCAGCGGAGAAAGAGTGAGAGAGAGACAGACAGCAGCGGAGAGAGAGAGACAGACAGCAGCGGAGAGAGAGACAGACAGCAGCGGAGAGAGAGACAGACAGCAGTGGAGAGACAGACAGCAGTGGAGACAGAGGGAGACAGACAGCAGCGGAGAGAGAGACAGACAGACAGCAGCGGAAAGAGAGAGAGACAGACAGCAGCAGAGAGAGAGACAGACAGCAGCGGAGAGAGAGAGAGAAGACAGCAGTGGGGACAGAGAGAGACAGACAGCTGCGGAGAGAGTGAGACAGACAGCAGCGGAGAGAGAGACAGACAGCAGCGGAGTGAGAGAGAGAGACAGACAGCAGTGGAGACAGAGAGACAAACAGCAGCGGAGACAGAGAGAGAGACAGCAGCAGAGACAGAGAGAGACAGACAGCAGCGGAGAGAGAGAGAGACAAACAGCAGCGGAGAGAGAGAGACAGACAGACAGTAGCGGAAAGAGAGAGAGACAGACAGCAGCGGGGAGAGAGAGACAGACAGCAGCGGAGAGAGAGAGAGACAGACAGCAGTGGAGACAGAGAGAGACAGACAGCAGCGGAGAGAGGGAGAGACAGACAGCAGCGGAGAGAGAGACAGATAGCGGCGGAGAGAGAGAGAGAGACAGACAGCAGCAAAGTGAGAGAGAGAGACAGAGAGCAGCGGAGAGAGAGACAGCAGCGCAGAGAGAGAGAGAGACAGAGAGCAACGGAGAGATAGAGACAGACAGCAGTGGAGAGAGAGAGAGACGGACAGCAGCGGAGCGACAGACAGCAGTGGAGAGACAGACAGCAGTGGAGAGAGAGAGATAGGCAAACATCAGCAGAGTGAGAGAGACAGACAGCAGTGGAGAGAGACAGACAGCAGCAGAGAGAGAGAAACAGACAACAGCTGAGAGACAGACAGACAGCAGCGGAGAGGGAGAGACACAGACAGCAGCGGAGAGAGAGAGAGAGACAGACAGCAGCGGAGAGAGAGAGACAGACAGCAGCTGAGACAAAGAGAGAGAGACAGATAGCAGCGGAGAGAGAGACAGACAGCAGCGGAGAGAGAGACAGAGAGCAGTGGAGAGACAGACAGCAGTGGAGACAGAGAGAGACAGACAGCAGCGGAGAGAGAGAGAGAGACAGACAGCAGCGGAGAGAGAGACAGAGAGCAGTGGAGAGACAGACAGCAGTGGAGACAGAGAGAGACAGACAGCAGCGGAGAGAGAGAGAGAGAGAGACAGACAGCAGCGGAGAGAGAGAGAGACAGCAGCGGAGAGAGAGAGAGAAGACAGCAGTGGGGACAGAGAGAGACAGACAGCTGCGGAGAGAGAGAGACAGACAGCAGCGGAGAGAGAGACAGACAGCAGCGGAGTGAGAGAGAGAGACAGACAGCAGTGGAGAGAGAGAGAGAGAGACGGACAGCAGCGGAGAGAGAGAGAGACAGACAGCAGCAGAGAGAGAGAGAGACAGACAGCAGCAGAGAGAGAGAGACAGACAGCAGCGGAGACAAAAAGAGAGAGACAGACAGCAGCGGAGAGAGACAGACAGCAGCGGAGAGAGAGACAGACAGCAGTGGAGAGACAGACAGCAGTGGAGACAGAAGGAGACAGACAGCAGTGGAGAGAGAGAGAGAGACAGACAGCAGCAGAGAGAGAGACAGAGATAGCGGCAGAGAGAGAGAGAGAGAGCAGGGGAGGGAGAGAGAGAGAGACAGCAGCGGAGAGAGAGAGAGAGTTGGACAGCAGCGGAGAGACAGACAGCAGTGGAGAGACAGACAGCAGTGGAGAGAGAGAGAGACAGACAGCAGCAGAGAGAGAGAGAGAGACAGACAGCAGCAGAGAGAGAGAGAGACAGACAGCAGCAGAGAGAGAGAGAGACAGACAGCAGTGGAGACAGAGAAAGAGAGAGACAGACAGCAGCGGAGAGAGAGAGACAGACAGCAGCGGAGAGAGAGAGACAGACAGCAGCGGAGAGAGAGACAGACAGCAGTGGAGAGACAGACAGCAGTGGAGACAGAAAGAGACAGACAGCAGTGGAGAGAGAGAGAGAGACAGACAGCAGCGGAGAGAGAGACAGATAGCGGCGGAGAGAGAGAGAGAGAGCAGGGGAGGGAGAGAGAGAGAGACAGCAGCAGAGAGAGAGAGAGAGATGGACAGCAGCGGAGAGACAGAGCAGTGGAGAGACAGACAGCAGTGGAGAGAGAGAGAGAGAGAGACCGACAGCAGCAGAGAGAGAGAGAGACAGACAGTAGCAGAGAGAGAGAGAGAGACAGACAGCAGCAGAGAGAGAGAGAGAGACAGACAGCAGCGGAGAAAGAGTGAGAGAGAGACAGACAGCAGCGGAGAGAGAGAGACAGACAGCAGCGGAGAGAGAGACAGACAGCAGCGGAGAGAGAGACAGACAGCAGTGGAGAGACAGACAGCAGTGGAGACAGAGGGAGACAGACAGCAGCGGAGAGAGAGAGAGAGACAGACAGCAGCGGAGAGAGAGACAGACAGCAGTGGAGAGACAGACAGCAGTGGAGAGAGAGAGAGAGACAGACAGCAGTGGAGAGAGAGAGAGACAGACAGCAGCGGAGAGAGAGAGAGACAGACAGCAGCGGAGAGAGAGAGAGACAGACAGCAGCGGAGAGAGAGAGAGAGACAGACAGCAGTGGAGAGAGAGACAGACAGCGGCGGAGAAAGAGAGAGACAGACAGCCAGCAGCGGAGAGAGAGACAGACAGCAGTGGAGAGAGGGAGAGACAGACAGCAGCGGAGACAGAGACATACAGCAGTGGAGAGACAGACAGCAGCGGAGAGAGAGAGAGACAGAAAGACAGCAGCGGAGACAGAGAGACAAACAGCAGCAGAGACAGAGAGAGAGTCAGCAGCGGAGAGAGAGACTGATAGCGACATAGAGAGAGAGAGCAGCGGAGAGAGAGAGACAGCAGCAGAGAGAGAGAGAGAGAGATGGACAGCAGCGGAGAGACAGACAGCAGTGGAGAGAGAGAGAGAGAGAGACCGACAGCAGCAGAGAGAGAGAGAGACAGACAGCAGCAGAGAGAGACAGACAGACAGCAGCAAAGACAGAGTGAGAGAGAGACAGAGAGCAGCAGAGAGAGAGACAGACAGCAGCGGAGAGAGAGACAGACAGCGGCGGAGAGAGAGAGAGACAGACAGCAGCGGAGAGAGAGACAGACAGCAATGGAGAGAGGGAGAGACAGACAGCAGCGGAGAGAGAGAGAGAGAGACAGCAGCGGAGACAGAGAGAGAGACAGCAGCGGAGACAGAGAAAGACCGACAGCAACGGAGACAGAGAGAGAGAGACAGACAGACAGCAGCGGAGACAGAGAGAGAGAGACAGACAGCAGCAGAGACAGAGAGAGAGAGAGAGACAGACAGCAGCGGAGGGAGAGAGACAGACAGCAGCGGAAAGAGAGAGAGAGAGACACACAGCAGCGGAGACAGAGTGAGAGAGAGACAGACAGCAGCGGAGAGACAGTGAGAGAGAGACAGACAGCAGCGGAGAGAGAGAGAGAGACAGACAGCAGCGGAGTGAGAGAGAGAGACAGACAGCAGCGGAGAGACAGACAGCAGCGCAGAGAGAGAGACAGACAGCAGTGGAGACAGAGAGACAAACAGCCGCGGAGACAGAGAGACAGCAGCGGAGACAGAGAAAGACAGACAGCAACGGAGACAGAGAGAGAGAGACAGACAGCAGCGGAGACAGAGAGAGAGAGACAGACAGCAGCAGAGACAGAGAGAGAGAGAGAAAAAGACAGCAGCGTAGAGAGAGAGAGAAAGACAGCAGCGGAGAGAGAGAGAGGCAGACAGCAGCGAAGAGAGAGAGACACAGACAGAAATCAGAGGAGATAGAGAGACAGACGGCAGTGGAGAGAGAGAGACAGACAGCAGCAGAGTGAGAGAGACAGACAGCAGCAGAGTGAGAGAGACAGACAACAGCGGAGAGAGAGAGAGACAGACAGCAGCGGAGAGAGAGAGAGACAGACAGCAGTGGAGAGGGAGAGAGACAGACAGCAGCGGAGAGAGAGACAGACAGCGGCGGAGAGAGAGAGACAGACAGCAGCAGAGAGAGAGACAGACAGCAATGGAGGGAGAGAGAGAGAGAGAGACATACAGCAGTGGAGAGACGGACAGCAGCGGAGAGAGAGAGAGACGGAAAGACAGCAGCGGAGACAGAGAGACAAACAGCAGCAGAGACAGAGAGAGAGACAGCAGCGGAGACAGAAAGCAGCAGAGACAGAGAGAGAGAGAGACAGACAGCAGCAGAGACTGAGAGACAGACAGCAGCAGAGAGAGAGGCACAGACAGCAGCGGAGAGAGAGAGAGAGAGACAGCAGCAGAGAGAGAGAGAGAAGACAGCAGCGGAGAGAGAGAGACACACAGCAGCAGAGTGTGAGGGACAGACAGCAGCAGAGTGAGAGGGACAGACAGCAGCAGAGTGAGAGAGAGAGAGACAGCAGCGGAGACAGAGAGAGACAGACAGCAGCAGCAGAGAGAGAGAGACAGACAGCAGCAGCAGAGAGAGAGAGATAGACAGCAGCGGAGAGAGAGAAAGACAGCCGCGGAGAGAGAGACAGACAGCGGCGGAGACAGAGAGAGAGAGACATACAGCAGTGGAGAGACAGACAGCAGCGGAGAGAGAGAGACAGACAGACAGCAGTGGAGACAGAGAGACAAACAGCAGTGGAGACAGAGAGAGAGACAGCAGCGGAGACAGAGAAAGATAGACAGCAACGGAGACAGAGAGAGAGAGACAGACAGCAGCGGAGACAGAGAGAGAGAGACGGACAGCAGCAGAGACAGAGAGAGAGAGAGAGACAGACAGCAGCGGAGGGAGAGAGACAGACAGCAGCGGAGAGAGAGAGAGGCAGACAGCAGCGAAGAGAGAGAGACACAGGCAGAAAGCAGCGGAGATAGAGAGACAGATGGCAGCGGAGAGAGAGAGACAGACAGCAGCAGAGTGAGAGAGAAAGACAGCAGCAGAGTGAGAGAGACAGACAGCAGCGGAGACAGAGAGAGACAGACAGCAGTGGAGACAGGGAGAGGGAGACAGACAGCAGCAGAGAGAGAAACAGCAGCGGAGAGAGAGAGAGACAGACAGCAGCGGAGAGAGAGAGAGAGACAGACAGACAGCAGCAGAGACAGAGAGACAAACTGCAGCAGAGACAGAGAGAGACAGCAGCGGAAAGAGAGAGTGACAGACAGACAGCAGCAGAAAGAGAGAGAGACAGCAGCGGAAAGAGAGAGAGACAGACAGCAGCGGAAAGAGAGAGAGACAGACAGCAGCGGAGGCACAGTGAGAGAGAGACTGACAGCAGCGGAGACACAGTGAGAGGGAGACAGACAGCAGCGGAGAGAGAGAGAGAGAGACAGACAGCAGCGGAGTGAGAGAGAGAGACAGACAGCAGCGGAGAGACAGACAGCAGCGGACAGAGAGAGAGACAGACAGCAGCAGAGTGTGAGGGACAGACAGCAGCAGAGTGAGAGGGACAGACAGCAGCGGAGACAGAGAGAGACAGACAGCAACGGAGACGGGGAGAGGGAAACAGACAGCAGCAGAGAGAGAGACAGCAGCGGAGAGAGAGAGAGAGACAGACAGCAGCGGAGAGAGAGAGAGACAGACAGACAGCAGCGGAGACAGAGAGACAAAATGCAGCAGAGACAGAGAGAGAGACAGCAGCGGAAAGAGAGAGAGACAGACAGACAGCAGCGGAAAGAGAGAGAGACAGACAGCAGCGGAGACAGAGTGAGAGAGAGACAGACAGCAGCGGAGACACAGTGAGAGAGAGACAGACAGCAGCGGAGAGAGAGAGAGAGACAGACAGCAGCGGAGTGAGAGAGACAGACAGCAGCGGAGAGAGAGACAGCAGCGCAGAGAGAGAGACAGACAGCAGTGGAGAGAGAGACGGACAGCAGCAGAGAAAGAGAAACAGATAACAGCGGAGAGAGAGACAGAGAGACAGCAGCGGAGAGGGAGAGAGACAGACAGCAACGGAGAGAGAGAGAGACAGACAGCAGCAGAGAGAGAGACAGACAGACAGCAGCAGAGAGAGAGAGAGACAGACAGCAGAGGAGAGAAAGACAGACAGCAGCAGAGAGAGAGACAGACAGACAGCAGCAGAGAGAGAGAGAGACAGACAGCAGAGGAGAGAGAGAAAGACAGACAGCAGAGGAGAGAGAGAAAGACAGCAGTGGAGAGACAGACAGCAGTGGAGACAGAGAGAGATAGACAGCAGCAAAGAGAGAGAGAGACAGACAGCAGCAGAGAGAGAGAGAGACAGACAGCAGCAGAGAGAGAGACAGGCAAACAGCAGCAGAGAGAGAGAGACAGGCAGACAGCAGCAGATAGAGAGAGACAGACAGACAGCAGCAGAGAGAGAGAGAGACAGACAGAAGCAGAGAGAGAGACAGAGAGCAGCGGAGAGAGAGAGAGAGACGGTCAGCAGCAGAGAGACAGATAGCAGTGGAGGGACAGACAGCAGTGGAGAGAGAGAAACAGACAGACAGCAGCAGAGAGAGAGAGACAGATAGACAGAAGCGGAGAGAGAAACAGACAGCAGCGGAGAGAGAGAGAGACGGTCAGCAGCAGAGAGACAGACAGCAGTGGAGAGAGAGAGAGAGAGACAGACAGCAGCAGAGAGAAAGAGACAGACAGCAGCAGAGAGAGAGAGACAGACAGCAGCAGAGAGAGAGAGACAGACAGCAGCAGAGAGAGACACAGACAGCAGTGGAGAGAGACACAGACAGCAGCGGAAAGAGAGACAGACAGCAGCGGAGAGAGGGAGAGACAGACAGCGGCGGAGATAGAGAGAGAGAGACATACAGCAGTGGAGAGACAGACAGCAGCTGAGACAGAGAAACAAACAGCAGCAGAGACAGAGACAGACAGCAGAGGAGAGAGAGAGAGACAGACAGCAGCGGAGAGAGAGAGAGAGAGAGACAGCAGCAGAGTGAAAGAGACAGACAGCAGTAGAGTGAGAGAGAGAAACAGACAGCGGAGAGAGAGACAGATAGCGGCGGAGATAGAGAGAGCAGCGGAGAGAGAGAGAGAGACAGACAGACAGCAGCAGAGAGAGAGAGAGACAGACAGCAGCGGAGAGAGAGAGAGACAGACAGCAGTGGAGAGAGACACAGACAGCAGCGGAGAGAGGGAGAGAGACAGCAGCGGAGACGGAGAGAGACAGACAGCAGCGGAGACAGAGAGAGAGAGAAAGAAAGCAGCAGAGACAGAGACAGCAGTGCAGAGAGAGCGAGACAGAGAGCAGGAGAGAGAGAAAGACAGACAGAAGCGGAGAGAGAAAGAGAGAGACAGACAGACAGCAGCAGAGTGAGAGAGAGAGACAGCAGCGGAGACGGAGAGAGACAGAAAGCAGCGGAGACAGAGAGAGACAGACAGACAGCAGCGGAGAGAGAGACAGCAGCACAGAGAGGGAGAGACAGACAGCGGCGGAGATAGAGAGAGAGAGACATACAGCAGTGGAGAAACAGACAGCAGCGGAGACAGAGAGACAAACAGCAGCAGAGACAGAGAGAGAGACAGCAGCGGAGACAGAAAGGGACAGCAATGGAGAGAGAGAGACAGAGAGCAACGGAGAGAGAGAGAGACAAACAGCAGCGGAGAGAGAGAGAGACAGACAGACAGCAGCAGAGTGAGAGAGAGAGACAGCAGCGGAGACGGAGAGAGACAGAAAGCAGCGGAGACAGAGAGAGAGAGAGACAGACAGCAGCGGAGAGAGAGAGAGCAGCACAGAGAGAGAGAGACAGAGAGCAGCAGAGAGAGAGAGACAGACAGCAGCAGAGAGATAGAGAGGCAGACAGCAGCAGAGAGACAGACAGCAGTGGAGAGACAGACAGCAGTGGAGAGAGAGAGATAGACACAGCAGCAGAGAGAGAGAGACAGACAGCAGTGGAGAGAGAGACGGACAGCAGCAGAGAAAGAGAAACAGATAACAGCGGAGAGAGAGACAGACAGACAGCAGCGGAGAGGGAGAGAGACAGACAGCAGCGGAGAGAGAGAGACAGACAGCAGCAGAGAGAGAGACAGACAGACAGCAGCAGAGAGAGAGAGAGACAGTCAGCAGCGGAGACAAAGAAAGAGAGACAGACAGCAGCGGAGAGAGAGACAGACAGCAGCGGAGAGAGAGACAGAGAGCAGTGGAGAGACAGACAGCAGTGGAGACAGAGAGAGATAGACAGCAGCGGAGAGAGAGAGAGAGACAGACAGCAGCGGAGAGAAAGAAAGACAGACAGCAGCAAAGAGAGAGAGAGACAGACAGCAGCAGAGAGAGAGAGAGACAGACAGCAGCAGAGAGAGAAAGAGACAGACAGCAGCAGAGAGAGAGACAGGCAGACAGCAGCAGAGAGAGAGAGACAGACAGACAGCAGCAGAGAGAGAGAGAGACAGACAGAAGCGGAGAGAGAGACAGAGAGCAGCGGAGAGAGAGAGAGAGACGGTCAGCAGCAGAGAGACAGACAGCAGTGGAGGGACAGACAGCAGTGGAGAGAGAGAGAGAGAGAGAGACAGACAGCAGAGAGAGAGAGACAGACAGCAGCGGAGAGAAACACAGACAGCAGCGGAGTGAGAGACAGACAGCAGCGGAGAGAGGGAGAGACAGACAGCGGCGGAGATAGAGAGAGAGAGACATACAGCAGTGGAGAGACAGACAGCAGCGGAGACAGAGAGACAAACAGCAGCAGAGACAGAGACAGACAGCAGAGGAGAGAGAGAGAGACAGACAGCAGCGGAGAGAGAGAGAGATAGCGGCGGAGATAGAGAGAGCAGCGGAGAGAGAGAGACAGACAGACAGACAGCAGCAGAGAGAGAGAGAGACAGACAGCAGCGGAGAGAGAGAGAGACAAACAGCAGCGGAGAGAGACACAGACAGCAGCGGAGAGAGAGAGAGAGACAGCAGCGGAGACGGAGAGAGACAGACAGCAGCGGAGACAGAGAGAGAGAGAAAGAAAGCAGCAGAGACAGAGACAGCAGTGCAGAGAGAGAGACAGACAGAAGCGGAGAGAGAAAGAGAGAGACAGACAGACAGCAGCAGAGTGAGAGAGAGAGACAGCAGCGGAGACGGAGATAGACAGAAAGCAGCGAAGACAGAGAGAGAGACAGACAGACAGCAGCGGAGAGAGAGACAGCAGCACAGAGAGGGAGAGACAGACAGCGGCGGAGATAGAGAGAGAGAGACATACAGCAGTGGAGAGACAGACAGCAGCGGAGACAGAGAGACAAACAGCAGCAGAGACAGAGAGAGAGACAGCAGCGGAGACAGAGAGAGACAGCAGTGGAGAGAGACAGAGAGCAACGGAGAGAGAGAGAGACAAACAGCAGCGGAGAGAGAGAGAGAGAGAGACAGACAGACAGCAGCAGAGTGAGAGAGAGAGACAGCAGCAGAGATGGAGAGAGACAGAAAGCAGCGGAGATAGAGAGAGAGAGAGACAGACAGCAGCGGACAGAGAGAGAGCAGCACAGAGAGAGAGAGAGACAGAGAGCAGCAGAGAGAGAGAGACAGACAGCAGCGGAAAGATAGAGAGGCAGACAGCAGCAGAGAGACAGACAGCAGTGGAGAGACATACAGCAGTGGAGGGAGAGATAGACAGACAGCAGCAGAGAGAGAGAGACAGACAGCAGTGGAGAGAGAGACGGACAGCAGCAGAGAAAGAGAAACAGATAACAGCGGAGAGAGAGACAGACAGACAGCAGCGGAGAGGGAGAGAGACAGACAGCAGCGGAGAGAGAGAGAGACAGACAGCAGCAGAGAGAGAGACAGACAGACAGCAGCAGAGAGAGAGAGAGACAGACAGCAGTGGAGACAAAGAGAGAGAGACAGACAGCAGCGAAGAGAGAGACAGACAGCAGCGGAGAGAGAGACAGAGAGCAGTGGAGAGACAGACAGCAGTGGAGACAGAGAGATACAGACAGCAGCGGAGAGAGAGAGAGAGACAGACAGCAGCAGAGAGAGAGAGAGACAGACAGAAGCGGAGAGAGAGAGAGAGAGACAGACAGTAGAGAGAGAGAGAGACAGACAGACAGCAGCAGAGAGAGAGAGACAGACAGACAGAAGCGGAGAGAGAAACAGACAACAGCGGAGAGAGAGAGACGGTCAGCAGCAGAGAGACAGACAGCAGTGGAGGGACAGACAGCAGTGGAGAGAGAGAGAGAGAGAGAGACAGACAGCAGCAGAGTGAAAGAGACAGACAGCAGCAGAGTGAGAGAGAGAAACAGACAGCGGAGAGAGAGAGAGACAGACAGCAGCAGAGAGAGAGACAGACAGACAGCAGCGGAGAGAGAGAGACAGATAGACAGCAGCAGAGAGAGAGAGAGACAGACAGACAGCAGCAGAGAGAGAGAGACAGACAGAAGCGGAGAGAGAAACAGACAGCAGCGGAGAGAGAGAGAGACGGTCAGCAGCAGAGAGACAGACAGCAGTGGAGGGACAGACAGCAGTGGAGAGAGAGAGGGAGAGAGACAGACAGCAGCGGAGAGAGAGAGAGAGAGACGGACAGCAGCGGAGAGAGAGAGAGACAGACAGCAGCAGAGAGAGAGACAGACAGACAGCAGCAGAGAGAGAGACAGACAGACAGCAGCAGAGAGAGAGAGAGACAGACAGCAGCGGAGACAAAGAGAGAGAGACAGACAGCAGCGGAGAGAGAGACAGACAGCAGCGGAGAGAGAGACAGAGAGCAGTGGAGAGAGAGACAGAGAGCAGTGGAGACAAAGAGAGAGACAGACAGCAGCGGAGAGAGAGAGAGAGACAGACAGCAGCGGAGAGAGAGAAAGACAGCAGTGGAGAGACAGACAGCAGTGGAGAGAGAGAGAGACAGACAGCAGCAAAGAGAGTGAGAGACAGACAGCAGCAGAGAGAGAGAGAGACAGACAGCAACAGAGAGAGACAGACAGCAGCGGAGAGAGAGACAGACAGCAGCGGAGAGAAACACAGACAGCAGCGGAGTGAGAGACAGACAGCAGCGGAGAGAGGGAGAGACAGACAGCGGCGGAGATAGAGAGAGAGAGACATACAGCAGTGGAGAGACAGACAGCAGCGGAGACAGAGAGACAAACAGCAGCAGAGACAGAGAGAGACAGCAGCGGAGACAGGGTGAGACAGACAGCAGCGGAGACAGAGAGAGACAGCAGTGGAGAGACAGAGAGAGAGAGACAGACAGCAGAGGAGAGAGAGAGAGACAGACAGCAGCGGAGAGAGAGAGAGAGAGAGAGACAGACAGCAGCAGAGTGAGAGAGAGAAACAGACAGCGGAGAGAGAGAGAGACAGACAGCGGAGAGAGAGAGAGACAGACAGCAGTGGAGACAGAGAGAGACAGACAGACAGCAGCGGAGACAGAGTGAGAAAGAGACAGACACAGCGGAGAGAGAGACAGAGAGCAGCGGAGAGAAAGTGAGACGGTCAGCAGCAGAGAGACAGAGCAGTGGAGGGACAGACAGCAGTGGAGAGAGAGAGAGAGAGCAGAGAGAGAGAGAGACAGACAGACAGAAGCAGAGAGAGAGAGAGACAGACAGCAGCAGAGAAAGAGAGAGACAGACAGCAGCAGACAGAGACACAGACAGCAGCGGAGAGAGACACAGACAGCAGCGGAGAGAGACACAGACAGCAGCGGAGAGAGAGACAGACAGCAGCGGAGAGAGGGAGAGAGAGACAGACAGCAGAGAGAGAGAGACAGACAGACAGCAGCAGAGAGAGAGAGAGACACACAGAAGCGGAGAGAGAAACAGACAGCAGCGGAGAGAGAGATAGACGGTCAGCAGCAGAGAGACAGACAGTAGTGGAGGGACAGACAGCAGTGGAGAGAGAGTGAGACAGACAGCAGCAGAGAGAGAGAGAGACAGACAGCAGCAAAGAGAGACAGACAGCAGCGGAGAGAGACAAAGACAGCAGCGGAGAGAGACAAAGACAGCAGCGGAGAGAGACAGACAGCAGCGGAGAGAGAGACAGGCAGCAGCGGACAGAGAGACAGACAGCAGCGGAGAGAGGGAGGGACAGACAGCGGGGGAGACAGAGGGAGAGAGACATACAGCAGTAGAGAGACAGACAGCAGCGGAGACAGAGAGACAAACAGCAGCAGAGACAGAGAGAGACAGCAGCGGAGACAGGGTGAGACAGACAGCAGCGGAGACAGAGAGAGAGAGACAGCAGTGGAGAGACAGAGAGAGAGAGACAGACAGCAGCTGAGAGAGAGAGAAACAGACAGCAGCAGAGAGAGAGACAGACAGACAGCAGCAGAGAGAGAGAGACACACAGACAGCAGCAGAAAGAGAGAGAGAGAGACAGACAGAAGCGGAGAGAGAAACAGAGAGCAGCGGAGAGAGAGTGAGACGGTCAGCAGCAGAGAGACAGACAGCAGTGGAGGGACAGACAGCAGTGCAGAGAGAGAGAGAGAGACAGACAGCAGAGAGAGAGAGAGAGAGACAGAGAGACAGCAGCAGAGAGAGAGAGAGAGACAGACAGAAGCAGAGAGAGAAACAGACAGCAGTGGAGAGAGAGAGAGACGGTCAGCAGCAGAGAGACAGACAGCAGTGGAGGGACAAACAGCAGTGGAGAGAGAGAGAGAGAGACAGACAGCAGCAGAGAGAGCGAGAGAGACAGACAGCAGCAGAGAGAGAGACAGAAAGCAGCGGAGAGAGAGACAGACAGCAGCAGAGAGAGAGAGAGAGAGAGCTACAGCAGTGGAGAGACAGACAGCAGCGCAGAGAGAGAGAGACCGACAGCAGCGGAGAGAGAGAGAGACAGACAGACAGCAGCGGAGACAGAGAGACAAACAACAGCAGAGACAGAGAGAGACAGCAGCGGAGACAGTGAGAGACAGACAGCAGCGGAGACAGAGAGAGATAGACAGACAGCAGCGGAGACAGAGAGAGAGACAGACAGCAGCAGAGTGAGAGAGACAGACAGCAGCAGAGTGAGAGAGACACACAGCAGCGGAGACAGAGAGAGAGAGACAGACAGCAGCGGAGAGAGAGACAGCAGCGCAGAGAGAGAGAGACAGATACCAGCAGAGAGAGAGAGAGAGACAGACAGCAGCGGAGAGAGAGGCGGACAGCAGCAGAGAGGCAGACAGCAGTGAAGAGACAGACAGCAGTGGAGAGAGAGAGATAGACAGACAGCAGCAGAGAGAGAGAAACAGACAACAGCGGAGAGAAAGACAGACAGACAGCAGCAGAGAGAGAGAGAGACAGACAGTAGCAGAGTGAAAGGGACAGACAGCAGCAAAGTGAGAGAGAGAGACAGCAGCGGAGAGAGAGAGAGAGGACAGCAGCGGAGAGAGAGAGAGAGGACAGCAGCGGAGAGAGAGACAGAGAGCGGCGGAGAGAGAGAGAGAGAGCAGCGGAGAGAGAGAGAGAGACAGCAGCGGAGAGAGAGAGATGGACAGCAGCAGAGAGACAGACAGCAGTGGAGAGACAGACAGCAGTCGAGAGAGAGAGAGAGAGAGCGACAGCAGCAGAGAGAGAGAGAGAGACAGACAGAAGCGGAGAGAGAAACAGACAGCAGCGGAGAGAGAGAGAGACGGTCAGCAGCAGAGAAACAGACAGCAGTGGAGAGAGAGAGACAGACAGCAGCAGAGAGAGAGAGAGACAGACAGCAGCAGAGAGAGAGAAACAGACAGCAGCGGAGAGAGAGACAGACAGCAGCAGAGAGAGACACAGACAGCAGCGGAGAGAGACACAGACAGCAGCGGAGAGAGACACAGACAGCAGCGGAGAGAAAGACAGACAGCAGCGGAGAGAGGGAGAGAGAGACAGACAGCAGAGAGAAGAGACAGACAGACAGACAGCAGCAGAGAGAGAGAGAGAGACAGACAGAAGCGGAGAGAGAAACAGACAGCAGCGGAGAGAGAGAGAGACGGTCAGCAGCAGAGAGACAGACAGCAGTGGAGGGACAGACAGCAGTGAAGAGAGAGAGAGACAGACAGCAGCGGAGAGAGACAGACAGCAGCGGAGAGAGACACAGACAGCAGGGAGAGAGACACAGACAGCAGCGGAGAGAGAGACAGACAGCAGCGGAGAGACAGACAGCAGCGGAGACAGAGAGACAAAGCAGCAGAGACAGAGAGAGACAGTAGCGGAGACAGGGTGAGACAGACAGCAGCGGAGACAGAGAGAGAGAGACAGCAGTGGAGAGACAGAGAGAGAGAGAAAGACAGCAGCGGAGAGAGAGAGAGACAGACAGCAGCGGAGAGAGAGAGAGAGACAGACAGTAGCAGAGAGAAAGAGACAGACAGCAGCAGAGTGAGAGAGAGAGACAGCAGCGGAGAGAGAGAGACAGACAGCAGCGGAGAGAGAGACAGATAGCGGCGGAGAGAGAGAGAGAGAGAGCAGCGGAGAGAGAGAGACAGCAGCGGAGATAGAGAGATGGACAGCAGCGGAGAGACAGACAGCAGTGGAGAGAGAGACAGCAGTGGAGAGCGAGAGAGAGACCGACAGCAGCAGAGAGAGAGAGAGAGAGACAGCAGCAGAGAGAGAGAGAGAAAGACAGCAGTGGAGACAGAGTGACAGAGAGACAGACAGCAGCGGAGAGAGAGAGACAGACAGCAGCGGAGAGAGAGAGAGAGACAGACAGCAGCGGAGAGAGAGAGAGAGACAGACAGAAGCGGAGAGAGAGACAGAGAGCAGCGGAGAGAGAGAGAGACGGTCAGCAGCAGAGAGACAGACAGCAGTGGAGGGACAGACAGCAGTGGAGAGAGAGAGAGAGAGAGACAGACAGCAGCAGAGAGAGAGGGAGACAGACAGCAGTGGAGAGAGACAGACAGCAGCAGAGAGAGACAAAGACAACAGCGGAGAGAGACACAGACAGCAGCGGAGAGAGAGACAGACAGCACTGGACAGAGACAGACAGCAGCGGAGAGAGAGACAGACAGCAGCGGAGAGAGGGAGAGACAGACAGCGGGGGAGACAGAGAGAGAGAGACATACAGCAGTGGAGAGACAGACAGCAGCGGAGACAGAGAGACAAACAGCAGCAGAGACAGAGAGAGACAGCAGCGGAGACAGGGTGAGACAGACAGCAGCGGAGACAGAGAGAGAGAGAGAGAGACAGCAGTGGAGAGACAGAGAGAGAGAGACAGACAGCAGCGGAGAGAGAGAGACAGACAGCAGCGGAGAGAGAGAGAGAGAGAGAGACAGACAGTAGCAGAGTGAAAGAGACAGCAGCAGAATGAGAGAGAGAGACAGCAGCGGAGACAGAGAGACAGACAGCAGCGGAGAGAGAGACAGATAGCGGCGGAGAGAGAGAGAGAGAGCAGCGGAGAGAGAGAGAGAGAGCAGCGGAGAGAGAGAGAGAGACAGCAGCGGAGAGAGAGAGATGGACAGCAGCAGAGAGACAGACAGCAGTGGAGAGACAGACAGCAGTGGAGACAGAGAGAGAGAGACAGACAGCAGTGGAGACAGAGTGAGAGAGAGACAAACAGCAGCAGAGAGAGAGAGACAGACAGCAGCGAAGAGAGAGAGAGAGAGACAGACAGAAGCGGAGAGAGAGACAGAGAGCAGCGGAGAGAGAGAGAGACGGTCAGCGGCAGAGACACAGACAGCAGTGGAGGGGCAGACAGCAGTGGAGAGAGAGAGAGAGAGAGAGAGACAGACAGAAGCGGAGAGAGAAACAGACAGCAGCAGAGAGAGAGAAAGACGGTCAGCAGCAGAGAGACAGACAGCAGTGGAGAGAGAGAGAGAGACAGACAGCAGCGGAGAGAGACAGCAGCGCAGATAGAGAGAGACAGAGAGCAGCGGAGAGAGAGAGAGAGACAGACAGCAGCGGAGTGAGAGAGAGAGACAGAGAGCAGCGGAGACACAGACAGCAGTGGAGAGACAGACAGCAGTGGAGAGACAGACAGCAGTGGAGAGAGAGAGACAGACAGCAGCAGAGAGAGAGAGAGACAGACAGCAGCAGAGAGAGAGACAGACACACAGCAGCAGAGAGAGAGAGACACAGACAGCAGCAGAGAGAGACAGACAGACAGACAGCAGCAGAGAGAGACAGACAGACAGACAGCAGCAGAGAGAGAGAGAGAGACAGACAGAAGCGGAGAGAGAGAGAGACGGTCAGCAGCAGAGAGACAGACAGCAGTGGAGGGAAAGACAGCAGTGGAGAGAGAGAGAGACAGACAGACAGCAGAGAGAGAGAAAGAGACAGACAGAAGCGGAGAGAGAAACAGACAGCAGCGGAGAGAGAGAGAGAGACAGTCAGCAGTGGAGAGAGACAGACAGCAGCAGAGAGAGACAAAGACAGCAGCGGAGAGAGACACAGACAGCAGCGGAGAGAGAGACAGACAGCAGTGGAGAGAGACAGACAGCAGCAAAGAGAGAGACAGACAGCAGCGGAGAGAGGGAGAGACAGACAGTGGGGGAGACAGAGAGAGACATACAGCAGTGGAGAGACAGACAGCAGCGGAGACAGAGAGACAAACAGCAGCAGAGACAGAGAGAGACAGCAGCGGAGACAGGGTGAGACAGACAGCAGCGAAGACAGAGAGAGAGAGACAGCAGTGGAGAGACAGAGAGAGAGACAGACAGACAGCAGCGGAGAGAGAGAGACAGACAGCAGCGGAGAGAGAGAGAGAGAGACAGACAGTAGCAGAGTGAAAGAGACAGACAGCAGCAAAGTGAGAGAGAGAGACAGCAGCGGAGAGAGAGAGAGAGGACAGCAGCGGAGAGAGAGAGAGGACAGCAGCGGAGAGAGAGACAGAGAGCGGCGGAGAGAGAGAGAGAGAGCAGCGGAGAGAGAGAGACAGACAGCAGTGGAGAGACAGACAGCAGTGGAGAGAGAGAGAGAGACCGACAGCAGCAGAGAGAGAGAGAGACAGACAGCAGCAGAGAGAGAGAGAGAGATAGACAGCAGTGGAGACAGAGAGAGAGAGACAGACAGCAGCGGAGACAGAGTGAGAGAGAGACAGACAGCAGCGGAGAGAGACAGACAGCAGCGGAGAGAGAGAGAGAGAGACAGACAGACAGAAGCGGAGAGAGAGACAGAGAGCAGCGGAGAGAGAGAGAGACGGTCAGCAGCAGAGAGACAGACAGCAGTGGAGGGACAGACAGCAGTGGAGAGAGAGAGGGAGAGAGACAGACAGCAGAGAGAGAGAGAGAGACAAACAGACAGCAGCAGAGAGAGAGAGAGAGAGACAGACAGAAGCGGAGAGAGAAACAGACAGCAGCAGAGAGAGAGAAAGACGGTCAGCAGCAGAGAGACAGACAGCAGTGGAGAGAGAGAGACAGACAGCAGCAGAGAGAGAGAGAGACAGACAGCAGCAGAGAGAGAGAAACAGACCGCAGCGGAGAGAGAGACAGACAGCAGCAGAGAGAGAGAGACAGAAAGCAGCAGAGAGAGACACAGACAGCAGCGGAGAGAGACACAGACAGCAGCGGAGAGAGACACAGACAGCAGCGGAGAGAGAGACAGACAGCAGCGGAGAGAGGGAGAGAGAGACAGACAGCAGAGAGAGAGAGACAGACAGACAGACAGCAGCAGAGAGAGAGAGAGAGACAGACAGAAGCCGAGAGAGAAACAGACAGCAGTGAAGAGAGAGAGAGACGGTCAGCAGCAGAGAGACAGACAGCAGTGGAGGGACAGACAGCAGTGGAGAGAGAGAGACAGAGAGCAGCAGAGAGACAGACAGACAGCAGCAGAGAGAGAGAGACAGACAGACAGCAGCAGAGAGAGAGACAGACAGACAGCAGCAGAAAGAGAGAGAGAGAGACAGACAGAAGCGGAGAGAGAAACAGAGAGCAGCGGAGAGAGAGAGAGACGGTCAGCAGCAGAGAGACAGACAGCAGTGGAGGGACAGACAGCAGTGTAGAGAGAGAGAGAGAGATAGACAGCAGAGAGAGAGAGAGAGAGAGACAGAGAGACAGCAGCAGAGAGAGAGAGAGACAGACAGAAGCAGAGAGAGAAACAGACAGCAGTGGAGAGAGAGAGAGACGGTCAGCAGCAGAGAGACAGACAGCAGTGGAGGGACAGACAGCAGTGGAGAGAGAGAGAGAGAGACAGACAGCAGCAGAGAGAGAGAGAGACAGACAGCAGCAGAGAGAGAGACAGAAAGCAGCGGAGAGAGAGACAGACAGCAGCGGAGAGAGAGAGAGAGAGAGAGAGAGCTACAGCAGTGGAGAGACAGACAGCAGCGCAGAGAGAGAGAGACAGACAGCAGCGGAGAGAGAGAGAGACAGACAGACAGCAGCGGAGACAGAGAGACAAACAACAGCAGAGACAGAGAGAGACAGCAGCGGAGACAGTGAGAGACAGACAGCAGCGGAGACAGAGAGAGATAGACAGACAGCAGCGGAGACAGAGAGAGAGACAGACAGCAGCAGAGTGAGAGAGACAGACAGCAGCAGAGTGAGAGAGACACACAGCAGCGGAGACAGAGAGAGAGAGACAGACAGCAGCGGAGAGAGAGACAGCAGCGCAGAGAGAGAGAGACAGATACCAGCAGAGAGAGAGAGAGAGACAGACAGTAGCGGAGAGAGAGGCGGACAGCAGCAGAGAGGCAGACAGCAGTGGAGAGACAGACAGCAGTGGAGAGAGAGAGATAGACAGACAGCAGCAGAGAGAGAGAAACAGACAACAGCGGAGAGAAAGACAGACAGACAGCAGCAGAGAGAGAGAGAGACAGACAGTAGCAGAGTGAAAGAGACAGACAGCAGCAAAGTGAGAGAGAGAGACAGCAGCGGAGAGAGAGAGAGAGGACAGCAGCGGAGAGAAAGAGAGAGGACAGCAGCGGAGAGAGAGACAGAGAGCAGCGGAGAGAGAGAGAGAGAGCAGCGGAGAGAGAGAGAGAGACAGCAGCGGAGAGAGAGAGATGGACAGCAGCAGAGAGACAGACAGCAGTGGAGAGACAGACAGCAGTGGAGAGAGAGAGAGAGAGAGCGACAGCAGCAGAGAGAGAGAGAGAGACAGACAGAAGCGGAGAGAGAAACAGACAGCAGCGGAGAGAGAGAGAGACGGTCAGCAGCAGAGAAACAGACAGCAGTGGAGAGAGAGAGACAGACAGCAGCAGAGAGAGAGAGAGACAGACAGCAGCAGAGAGAGAGAAACAGACAGCAGCGGAGAGAGAGACAGACAGCAGCAGAGAGAGAGAGACAGAAAGCAGCAGAGAGAGACACAGACAGCAGCGGAGAGAGACACAGACAGCAGCGGAGAGAGACACAGACAGCAGCGGAGAGAAAGACAGACAGCAGCGGAGAGAGGGAGAGAGAGACAGACAGCAGAGAGAAGAGACAGACAGACAGACAGCAGCAGAGAGAGAGAGAGACAGACAGAAGCGGAGAGAGAAACAGACAGCAGCGGAGAGAGAGAGAGACGGTCAGCAGCAGAGAGACAGACAGCAGTGGAGGGACAGACAGCAGTGAAGAGAGAGAGAGACAGACAGCAGCGGAGAGAGACAGACAGCAGCGGAGAGAGACACAGACAGCAGCGGAGAGAGAGACAGACAGCAGCGGAGAGAGAGACAGACAGCAGTGGAGAGAGAGACAGACAGCAGCGGAGAGAGACAGACAGCAGCGGAGAGAGACACAGACAGCAGGGAGAGAGACACAGACAGCAGCGGAGAGAGAGACAGACAGCAGTGGAGAGACAGACAGCAGCGGAGACAGAGAGACAAAGCAGCAGAGACAGAGAGAGACAGCAGCGGAGACAGGGTGAGACAGACAGCAGCGGAGACAGAGAGAGAGAGACAGCAGTGGAGAGACAGAGAGAGAGAGAAAGACAGCAGCGGAGAGAGAGAGAGACAGACAGCAGCGGAGAGAGAGAGAGAGACAGACAGTAGCAGAGTGAAAGAGACAGACAGCAGCAGAGTGAGAGAGAGAGACAGCAGCGGAGAGAGAGAGACAGACAGCAGCGGAGAGAGAGACAGATAGCGGCGGAGAGAGAGAGAGAGAGAGCAGCGGAGAGAGAGAGACAGCAGCGGAGATAGAGAGATGGACAGCAGCGGAGAGACAGACAGCAGTGGAGAGAGAGACAGCAGTGGAGAGCGAAAGAGAGACCGACAGCAGCAGAGAGAGAGAGAGACAGACAGCAGCAGAGAGAGACAAAGACAACAGCGGAGAGAGACACAGACAGCAGCGGAGAGAGAGACAGACAGCACTGGACAGAGACAGACAGCAGCAGAGAGAGAGACAGACAGCAGCGGAGAGAGGGAGAGACAGACAGCGGGGGAGACAGAGAGAGAGAGACATACAGCAGTGGAGAGACAGACAGCAGCGGAGACAGAGAGACAAACAGCAGCAGAGACAGAGAGAGACAGCAGCGGAGACAGGGTGAGACAGACAGCAGCGGAGACAGAGAGAGAGAGAGAGAGACAGCAGTGGAGAGACAGAGAGAGAGAGACAGACAGCAGCGGAGAGAGAGAGACAGACAGCAGCGGAGAGAGAGAGAGAGAGAGAGACAGACAGTAGCAGAGTGAAAGAGACAGCAGCAGAATGAGAGAGAGAGAGACAGCAGCGGAGACAGAGAGACAGACAGCAGCGGAGAGAGAGACAGATAGCGGCGGAGAGAGAGAGAGAGAGCAGCGGAGAGAGAGAGAGAGAGAGAGAGAGCAGCGGAGAGAGAGAGAGAGAGACAGCAGCGGAGAGAGAGAGATGGACAGCAGCAGAGAGACAGACAGCAGTGGAGAGACAGACAGCAGTGGAGACAGAGAGAGAGAGACAGACAGCAGCGGAGACAGAGTGAGAGAGAGACAAACAGCAGCGGAGAGAGAGAGACAGACAGCAGCGGAGAGAGAAACAGACAGCAGCGGAGAGAGAGAGAGACGGTCAGCAGCAGAGAGACAGACAGCAGTGGAGAGAGAGAGAGAGAGACAGACAGCAGCAGAGAGAGAGACAGACAGACAGCAGCGGAGAGAGAGAGAGAGAGAGACGGACAGCAGTGGAGAGAGAGAGAGAGACAGACAGCAGCAGAGACAGAGAGAGAGACAGACAGCAGTGGAGACAGAGAGAGAGACAGACAGCAGCAGAGAGAGAGAGAGACACAGCAGCGGAGACAGTGAGAGACAGACAGCAGCGGAGACAGAGAGAGATAGACAGACAGCAGCGGAGACAGAGAGAGAGACAGACAGCAGCAGAGAGAGAGAGACAGACAGCAGCGGAGAGAGAGGCGGACAGCAGCAGAGAAACAGACAGCAGCAGAGAGAGAGAGGCAGACAGCAGCAGAGAGAGAAACAGACAGCAGCCGAGAGAGAGAGAGACAGATAGCAGCAGAGAGAGAGAAACAGACAAGAGCGGAGAGAGAGACAGACAGACAGCAGTGGAGAGGAAGAGAGACAGACAGCAACGGAGAGGAAGAGAGACAGACAGCAGCAGATAGAGGGAGACAGACAGCAGCAGAGAGAGACACACAGCAGCGGAGAGAGACACAGACAGCAGCGGAGAGAGACACAGACAGCAGCAGAGAGATAGACAGACAGCAGCAGAGAGAGAGAGACAGACAGCAGTGGAGAGAGACAGACAGCAGCGGAGAGAGACAAAGACAGCAGCGGAGAGAGACACAGACAGCAGCGGAGAGAGACACAGACAGCAGTGGAGAGAGAGACAGACAGCAGTGGAGAGAGACAGACAGCAGCTGAGACAGAGAGAGGGAGACATACAGCAGTGGAGAGACAGACAGCAGCGGAGACAGAGTGACAAACAGCAGCAGAGAAAGAGAGAGACAGCAGCGGAGACAGGGTGAGATAGACAGCAGCGGAGACAGAGAGAGAGAGACAGCAGTGGAGAGACAGAGAGAGAGAGGCAGACAGCAGCGGATAGAGCGAGACAGACAGCAGCGGAGAGAGAGAGAGACAGACAGAAGCGGAGAGAGAGACAGACAGCAGCGGAGAGAGAGAGAGAGAGACGGTCAGCAGCAGAGAGACAGACAGCAGTGGAGGGACAGACAGCAGTGGAGAGATAGAGGGAGAGAGACAGACAGCAGAGAGAGAGAGACAGACAGTCAGCAGCAGAGAGAGAGAGAGACAGACAGCAGCAGAGAGAGAGAGAGAGAGACAGACAGCAGCGGAGACAGAGTGAGAGAGAGACAGACAGCAGCGGAGAGAGAGAGAGAGACAGCAGCGGAGAGAGAGAGAGAGAGCAGCGGAGAGAGAGAGAGAGACAGCAGCGGAGAGAGAGAGATGGACAGCAAAAGAGAGACAGACAGCAGTGGAGAGACAGACAGCAGTGGAGAGAGAGAGAGACCGACAGCAGCGGAGAGAGAGAGACAGACAGCAGCGGAGAGAGAGAGAGAGACAGACAGAAGCGGAGAGAGAGACAGAGAGCAGCGGAGAGAGAGAGAGACGGTCAGCAGCAAAGTGACAGACAGCAGTGGAGGGACAGACAGCAGTGGAGAGAGAGAGAGAGAGAGACAGACAGCAGAGAGAGAGAGAGACACTCAGACAGCAGCAGAGAGAGAGAGAGAGAGACAGACAGAAGCGGAGAGAGAGACAGCAGTGCAGAGAGAGAGACAGACAGACAGCAGAGAGAGAGACAGCAGTGCAGAGAGAGAGACAGACAGCAGCAGAGAGAGAGACAGACAGCAGCAGAGAGAGAGAGAGACAGATAGCAGCAGGGAGAGAGAAACAGACAACAGCGGAGAGAGACAGACAGACAGCAGCGGAGAGGAAGAGAGACAGACAGCAGCGGAGAGAGAGAGAGAGACTGACAGCAGTGGAGAGAGAGAGAGACAGACAGCAGCAGAGAGAGAGACAGACAGCAGCGGAGAGAGAAACAGACAGCAGCGGAGAGAGAGAGAGAGACGGTCAGCAGCAGAGAGACAGACAGCAGTGGAGAGAGAGAGAGAGAGACAGACAGCAGCAGAGAGAGAGACAGACAGACAGCAGCGGAGAGAGAGAGAGAGAGAGACGGACAGCAGTGGAGAGAGAGAGAGACAGACAGCAGCAGAGACAGAGAGAGAGACAGACAGCAGTGGAGACAGAGAGAGAGACAGACAGCAGCAGAGAGAGAGAGAGACACAGCAGCGGAGACAGTGAGAGACAGACAGCAGCGGAGACAGAGAGAGATAGACAGACAGCAGCGGAGACAGAGAGAGAGACAGACAGCAGCAGAGAGAGAGACAGACAGCAGCAGAGAGAGAGACAGACAGCAGCAGAGAGAGAGACAGACAGCAGCGGAGAGAAAGAGAGAGAGAGAGACAGCAGCGGAGAGAGAGACAGACAGCAGCGAAGAGAGAGACAGACAGCAGTGGAGAGACAGGCAGCAGTGGAGAGAGAGAGAGAGACGGACAGCAGTGCAGAGAGAGACAGACAGACAGCAGCAGAGAGAGAGAGAGACAGACAGCAGCGGAGACAAAGAGAGAGAGAGAGACAGCAGCAGAGAGAGAGACAGACAGCAGCGAAGAGAGAGACAGACAGCAGTGGAGAGAGAGACAGACAGCAGTGGAGAGAGAGAGAGAGAGACAGCAGCGGAGTGAGAGAGAGAGACAGACAGCAGAGGAGAGAGACAGCAGCGCAGATAGAGAGAGACAGAGAGCAGCGGAGAGAGTGAGAGAGACAGACAGCAGCGGAGTGAGAGAGAGAGACAGAGAGCAGCGGAGACACAGACAGCAGTGGAGAGACAGACAGCAGTGGAGAGACAGACAGCAGTGGAGCGAGAGAGGCAGACAGCAGCAGAGAGAGAGAGAGACAGACAGCAGCAGAGAGAGAGAGACAGACAGCAGCAGAGAGAGAGAGACAGACAGCAGCAGAGAGAGAGACAGACAGACAGCAGCAGAGAGAGAGACAGACAGACAGCAGCAGAGAGAGAGAGAGAGACAGACAGGAGCGGAGAGAGAGACAGAGAGCAGCGGAGAGAGAGAGAGACGGTCAGCAGCAGAGAGACAGACAGCAGTGGAGGGACAGACAGCAGTGGAGAGAGAGAGAGACAGACAGCAGCGGAGAGAGACAGACAGCAGCGGAGAGAGACACAGACAGCAGCGGAGAGAGAGACAGACAGCAGTGGAGAGAGAGA
The DNA here is from genome assembly GCF_017639515.1 of Carcharodon carcharias. Taxonomy (NCBI): domain Eukaryota; kingdom Metazoa; phylum Chordata; class Chondrichthyes; order Lamniformes; family Lamnidae; genus Carcharodon; species Carcharodon carcharias. Next base: position 112,816,869 of record NC_054474.1, on the reverse strand, counting down.
CAGACAACAGCAGAGAGAGACAGACAGCAGCGGAGAGAGAGAGAGAGACAGATAGCAGCAGGGAGAGAGAAACAGACAACAGAGGAGAGAGACAGACAGCAGTGGAGAGACAGACAGCAGCGGAGACAGAGTGACAAACAGCAGCAGAGAAAGAAAGAGACAGCAGCGGAGACAGGGTGAGACAGACAGCAGCGGAGACAGAGAGAGAGAGACAGCAGTGGAGAGACAGAGAGAGAGAGGCAGACAGCAGCGGATAGAGAGAGACAGACAGCAGCGGAGAGAGAGAGAGAGACAGACGGAAGCGGAGAGAGAGACAGAGAGCAGCGGAGAGAGAGAGAGACGGTCAGCAAAGGAGGGACAGACAGCAGTGGAGGGACAGACAGCAGTGGAGAGAGAGAGGGAGAGAGACAGACAGCAGAGAGAGAGAGACAGACAGTCAGCAGCAGAGAGAGAGAGAGAGACAGACAGCAGCAGAGAGAGAGAGAGAGAGACAGACAGCAGCGGAGACAGAGGGAGAGAGAGACAGACAGCAGCGGAGAGAGAGAGAGAGACAGCAGCGGAGAGAGAGAGAGCAGCGGAGAGAGAGAGAGAGACAGCAGCGGAGAGAGAGAGATGGACAGCAGCAGAGAGACAGACAGCAGTGGAGAGACAGACAGCAGTGGAGAGAGAGAGAGACCGACAGCAGCGGAGAGAGAGAGACAGACAGCAGCGGAGAGAGAGAGAGAGAGAGAGAGAGACAGACAGAAGCGGAGAGAGAGACAGAGAGCAGCGGAGAGAGAGAGAGACGGTCAGCAGCAAAGTGACAGACAGCAGTGGAGGGACAGACAGCAGTGGAGAGAGAGAGAGAGAGACAGACAGCAGAGAGAGAGAGAGACAGACAGACAGCAGCAGAGAGAGAGAGAGAGAGACAGACAGAAGCGGAGAGAGAAACAGACAGCAGCGGAGAGAGAGAGAGACGGTCAGCAGCAGAGAGACAGACAGCAGTGGAGAGAGAGAGAGAGAGAGACAGACAGCAGCAGAGAGAGAGAGAGACAGACAGTAGCAGACAGAGACAGACAGCAGCGGAGAGAGAGACAGACAGCAGCAGAGAGATACACAGACAGCAGCGGAGAGAGACACAGACAGCAGCGGAAAGAGAGACAGACAGCAGCGGAGAGAGGGAGAGACAGACAGCGGCGGAGATAGAGAGAGAGAGACATACAGCAGTGGAGAGACAGACAGCAGCGGAGACAGAGAGACAAACAGCAGCAGAGACAGAAAGAGACAGCAGCGGAGACAGGGTGAGACAGACAGCAGTGGAGACAGAGAGAGAGAGACAGCAGTGGAGAGAGAGAGAGAGAGAGACAGACAGCAGCAGAGTGAAAGAGACAGACAGCAGCAGAGCGAGAGAGAGAGACAGCAGCGGAGACGGAGAGAGACAGAAAGCAGTGGAGACAGAGAGAGACAGACAGACAGCAGCGGAGAGAGAGACAGCAGTGCAGAGAGAGAGACAGACAGCAGCAGAGAGAGAGACAGACAGCAGCAGAGAGAGAGAGAGACAGATAGCAGCAGGGAGAGAGAAACAGACAACAGCGGAGAGAGACAGACAGACAGCAGCGGAGAGGAAGAGAGACAGACAGCAGCGGAGAGAGAGAGAGAGACTGACAGCAGTGGAGAGAGAGAGAGACAGACAACAGCAGAGAGAGAGACAGACAGCAGCGGAGAGAGAAACAGACAGCAGCGGAGAGAGAGAGAGACGGTCAGCAGCAGAGAGACAGACAGCAGTGGAGAGAGAGAGAGAGAGAGACAGACAGCAGCAGAGAGAGAGACAGACAGACAGCAGCGGAGAGAGAGAGAGAGAGAGAGACGGACAGCAGTGGAGAGAGAGAGAGAGACAGACAGCAGCAGAGACAGAGAGAGAGACAGACAGCAGTGGAGACAGAGAGAGAGACAGACAGCAGCAGAGAGAGAGAGAGACACAGCAGCGGAGACAGTGAGAGACAGACAGCAGCGGAGACAGAGAGAGATAGACAGACAGCAGCGGAGACAGAGAGAGAGACAGACAGCAGCAGAGAGAGAGAGACAGACAGCAGCGGAGAGAGAGGCAGACAGCAGCAGAGAGACAGACAGCAGCAGAGAGAGAGAGGCAGACAGCAGCAGAGAGAGAGACAGACAGCAGCCGAGAGAGAGAGAGACAGATAGCAGCAGAGAGAGAGAAACAGACAAGAGCGGAGAGAGAGACAGACAGACAGCAGTGGAGAGGAAGAGAGACAGACAGCAGCGGAGAGAGAGAGAGAGAGACGGACAGCAGTGGAGAGAGACACAGACAGCAGCGGAGAGAGAGACAGACAGCAGTGGAGAGAGAGACAGACAACAGCGGAGAGAGACAGACAGCAGCGGAGAGAGAGAGAGAGACAGATAGCAGCAGGGAGAGAGAAACAGACAACAGAGGAGAGAGACAGACAGCAGTGGAGAGACAGACAGCAGCGGAGACAGAGTGACAAACAGCAGCAGAGAAAGAAAGAGACAGCAGCGGAGACAGGGTGAGACAGACAGCAGCGGAGACAGAGAGAGAGAGAGACAGCAGTGGAGAGACAGAGAGAGAGAGGCAGACAGCAGCGGATAGAGAGAGACAGACAGCAGCGGAGAGAGAGAGAGAGAGACAGACGGAAGCGGAGAGAGAGACAGAGAGCAGCGGAGAGAGAGAGAGACGGTCAGCAAAGGAGGGACAGACAGCAGTGGAGGGACAGACAGCAGTGGAGAGAGAGAGGGAGAGAGACAGACAGCAGAGAGAGAGAGACAGACAGTCAGCAGCAGAGAGAGAGAGAGAGACAGACAGCAGCAGAGAGAGAGAGAGAGAGACAGACAGCAGCGGAGACAGAGGGAGAGAGAGACAGACAGCAGCGGAGAGAGAGAGAGAGACAGCAGCGGAGAGAGAGAGAGCAGCGGAGAGAGAGAGAGAGACAGCAGCGGAGAGAGAGAGATGGACAGCAGCAGAGAGACAGACAGCAGTGGAGAGACAGACAGCAGTGGAGAGAGAGAGAGACCGACAGCAGCGGAGAGAGAGAGACAGACAGCAGCGGAGAGAGAGAGAGAGAGAGAGAGAGAGACAGACAGAAGCGGAGAGAGAGACAGAGAGCAGCGGAGAGAGAGAGAGACGGTCAGCAGCAAAGTGACAGACAGCAGTGGAGGGACAGACAGCAGTGGAGAGAGAGAGAGAGAGACAGACAGCAGAGAGAGAGAGAGACAGACAGACAGCAGCAGAGAGAGAGAGAGAGAGACAGACAGAAGCGGAGAGAGAAACAGACAGCAGCGGAGAGAGAGAGAGACGGTCAGCAGCAGAGAGACAGACAGCAGTGGAGAGAGAGAGAGAGAGAGACAGACAGCAGCAGAGAGAGAGAGAGACAGACAGTAGCAGACAGAGACAGACAGCAGCGGAGAGAGAGACAGACAGCAGCAGAGAGATACACAGACAGCAGCGGAGAGAGACACAGACAGCAGCGGAAAGAGAGACAGACAGCAGCGGAGAGAGGGAGAGACAGACAGCGGCGGAGATAGAGAGAGAGAGACATACAGCAGTGGAGAGACAGACAGCAGCGGAGACAGAGAGACAAACAGCAGCAGAGACAGAAAGAGACAGCAGCGGAGACAGGGTGAGACAGACAGCAGTGGAGACAGAGAGAGAGAGACAGCAGTGGAGAGAGAGAGAGAGAGAGACAGACAGCAGCAGAGTGAAAGAGACAGACAGCAGCAGAGCGAGAGAGAGAGACAGCAGCGGAGACGGAGAGAGACAGAAAGCAGTGGAGACAGAGAGAGACAGACAGACAGCAGCGGAGAGAGAGACAGCAGTGCAGAGAGAGAGACAGACAGCAGCAGAGAGAGAGACAGACAGCAGCAGAGAGAGAGAGAGACAGATAGCAGCAGGGAGAGAGAAACAGACAACAGCGGAGAGAGACAGACAGACAGCAGCGGAGAGGAAGAGAGACAGACAGCAGCGGAGAGAGAGAGAGAGACTGACAGCAGTGGAGAGAGAGAGAGACAGACAGCAGCAGAGAGAGAGACAGACAGCAGCGGAGAGAGAAACAGACAGCAGCGGAGAGAGAGAGAGACGGTCAGCAGCAGAGAGACAGACAGCAGTGGAGAGAGAGAGAGAGAGACAGACAGCAGCAGAGAGAGAGACAGACAGACAGCAGCGGAGAGAGAGAGAGAGAGAGACGGACAGCAGTGGAGAGAGAGAGAGACAGACAGCAGCAGAGACAGAGAGAGAGACAGACAGCAGTGGAGACAGAGAGAGAGACAGACAGCAGCAGAGAGAGAGAGAGACACAGCAGCGGAGACAGTGAGAGACAGACAGCAGCGGAGACAGAGAGAGATAGACAGACAGCAGCGGAGACAGAGAGAGAGACAGACAGCAGCAGAGAGAGAGAGACAGACAGCAGCGGAGAGAGAGGCGGACAGCAGCAGAGAAACAGACAGCAGCAGAGAGAGAGAGGCAGACAGCAGCAGAGAGAGAAACAGACAGCAGCCGAGAGAGAGAGAGACAGATAGCAGCAGAGAGAGAGAAACAGACAAGAGCGGAGAGAGAGACAGACAGACAGCAGTGGAGAGGAAGAGAGACAGACAGCAGCGGAGAGAGAGACAGACAGCAGCAGATAGAGGGAGACAGACAGCAGCAGAGAGAGACACACAGCAGCGGAGAGAGACACAGACAGCAGCGGAGAGAGACACAGACAGCAGCAGAGAGATAGACAGACAGCAGCAGAGAGAGAGAGACAGACAGCAGTGGAGAGAGACAGACAGCAGCGGAGAGAGACAAAGACAGCAGCGGAGAGAGACACAGACAGCAGCGGAGAGAGACACAGACAGCAGTGGAGAGAGAGACAGACAGCAGTGGAGAGAGACAGACAGCAGCGGAGACAGAGAGAGGGAGACATACAGCAGTGGAGAGACAGACAGCAGCGGAGACAGAGTGACAAACAGCAGCAGAGAAAGAGAGAGACAGCAGCGGAGACAGGGTGAGATAGACAGCAGCGGAGACAGAGAGAGAGAGACAGCAGTGGAGAGACAGAGAGAGAGAGGCAGACAGCAGCGGATAGAGCGAGACAGACAGCAGCGGAGAGAGAGAGAGACAGACAGAAGCGGAGAGAGAGACAGACAGCAGCGGAGAGAGAGAGAGACGGTCAGCAGCAGAGAGACAGACAGCAGTGGAGGGACAGACAGCAGTGGAGAGATAGAGGGAGAGAGACAGACAGCAGAGAGAGAGAGACAGACAGTCAGCAGCAGAGAGAGAGAGAGACAGACAGCAGCAGACAGAGAGAGAGAGAGACAGACAGCAGCGGAGACAGAGTGAGAGAGAGACAGACAGCAGCGGAGAGAGAGAGAGAGACAGCAGCGGAGAGAGAGAGAGAGAGCAGCGGAGAGAGAGAGAGAGACAGCAGCGGAGAGAGAGAGATGGACAGCAAAAGAGAGACAGACAGCAGTGGAGAGACAGACAGCAGTGGAGAGAGAGAGAGACCGACAGCAGCGGAGAGAGAGAGACAGACAGCAGCGGAGAGAGAGAGAGAGAGAGAGACAGACAGAAGCGGAGAGAGAGACAGAGAGCAGCGGAGAGAGAGAGAGACGGTCAGCAGCAAAGTGACAGACAGCAGTGGAGGGACAGACAGCAGTGGAGAGAGAGAGAGAGAGAGACAGACAGCAGAGAGAGAGAGAGACACTCAGACAGCAGCAGAGAGAGAGAGAGAGAGACAGACAGAAGCGGAGAGAGAGACAGCAGTGCAGAGAGAGAGACAGACAGCAGCAGAGAGAGAGACAGCAGTGCAGAGAGAGAGACAGAGCAGCAGAGAGAGAGACAGACAGCAGCAGAGAGAGAGAGAGACAGATAGCAGCAGGGAGAGAGAAACAGACAACAGCGGAGAGAGACAGACAGACAGCAGCGGAGAGGAAGAGAGACAGACAGCAGCGGAGAGAGAGAGAGAGACTGACAGCAGTGGAGAGAGAGAGAGACAGACAGCAGCAGAGAGAGAGACAGACAGCAGCGGAGAGAGAAACAGACAGCAGCGGAGAGAGAGAGAGAGACGGTCAGCAGCAGAGAGACAGACAGCAGTGGAGAGAGAGAGAGAGAGACAGACAGCAGCAGAGAGAGAGACAGACAGACAGCAGCGGAGAGAGAGAGAGAGAGAGACGGACAGCAGTGGAGAGAGAGAGAGACAGACAGCAGCAGAGACAGAGAGAGAGACAGACAGCAGTGGAGACAGAGAGAGAGACAGACAGCAGCAGAGAGAGAGAGAGACACAGCAGCGGAGACAGTGAGAGACAGACAGCAGCGGAGACAGAGAGAGATAGACAGACAGCAGCGGAGACAGAGAGAGAGACAGACAGCAGCAGAGAGAGAGAGACAGACAGCAGCGGAGAGAGAGGCGGACAGCAGCAGAGAAACAGACAGCAGCAGAGAGAGAGAGGCAGACAGCAGCAGAGAGAGAGACAGACAGCAGCCGAGAGAGAGAGAGACAGATAGCAGCAGAGAGAGAGAAACAGACAAGAGCGGAGAGAGAGACAGACAGACAGCAGTGGAGAGGAAGAGAGACAGACAGCAACGGAGAGGAAGAGAGACAGACAGCAGCAGATAGAGGGAGACAGACAGCAGCAGAGAGAGACACACAGCAGCGGAGAGAGACACAGACAGCAGCGGAGAGAGACACAGACAGCAGCAGAGAGATAGACAGACAGCAGCAGAGAGAGAGAGACAGATAGCAGTGGAGAGAGACAGACAGCAGCGGAGAGAGACAAAGACAGCAGCGGAGAGAGACACAGACAGCAGCGGAGAGAGACACAGACAGCAGTGGAGAGAGAGACAGACAGCAGTGGAGAGAGACAGACAGCAGCGGAGACAGAGAGAGGGAGACATACAGCAGTGGAGAGACAGACAGCAGCGGAGACAGAGTGACAAACAGCAGCAGAGACAGAGAGAGACAGCAGCGGAGACAAGGTGAGACAGACAGCAGTGGAGACAGAGAGAGAGAGAAAGCAGTGGAGAGACAGAGAGAGAGAGGCAGACAGCAGCAGAGAGAGAGAGAGAGACAGATAGCAGCAGGGAGAGAGAAACAGACAACAGCGGAGAGAGACAGACAGACAGCAGCGGAGAGGAAGAGAGACAGACAGCAGCGGAGAGAGAGAGAGAGAGAGACGGACAGCAGTGGAGAGAGAGAGAGACAGACAGCAGCAGAGAGAGAGACAGACAGCAGCGGAGAGAAAGAGAGAGAGAGAGACAGCAGCGGAGAGAGAGACAGACAGCAGCGAAGAGAGAGACAGACAGCAGTGGAGAGACAGGCAGCAGTGGAGAGAGAGAGAGAGACGGACAGCAGTGCAGAGAGAGACAGACAGACAGCAGCAGAGAGAGAGAGAGACAGACAGCAGCGGAGACAAAGAGAGAGAGAGAGACAGCAGCAGAGAGAGAGACAGACAGCAGCGAAGAGAGAGACAGACAGCAGTGGAGAGAGAGACAGACAGCAGTGGAGAGAGAGAGAGAGAGACAGCAGCGGAGTGAGAGAGAGAGACAGACAGCAGAGGAGAGAGACAGCAGCGCAGATAGAGAGAGACAGAGAGCAGCGGAGAGAGTGAGAGAGACAGACAGCAGCGGAGTGAGAGAGAGAGACAGAGAGCAGCGGAGACACAGACAGCAGTGGAGAGACAGACAGCAGTGGAGAGACAGACAGCAGTGGAGCGAGAGAGGCAGACAGCAGCAGAGAGAGAGAGAGACAGACAGCAGCAGAGAGAGAGAGAGACAGACAGCAGCAGAGAGAGAGAGACAGACAGCAGCAGAGAGAGAGACAGACAGACAGCAGCAGAGAGAGAGACAGACAGACAGCAGCAGAGAGAGAGAGAGAGACAGACAGGAGCGGAGAGAGAGACAGAGAGCAGCGGAGAGAGAGAGAGACGGTCAGCAGCAGAGAGACAGACAGCAGTGGAGGGACAGACAGCAGTGGAGAGAGAGAGAGACAGACAGACAGCAGAGAGAGAGAGAGAGACAGACAGACAGCAGCAGAGAGAGAGAGAGAGAGACAGACAGCAGTGGAGAGAGACAGACAGCAGCGGAGAGAGACAAAGACAGCAGCGGAGAGAGAGACAGACAGCAGCGGAGAGAGAGACAGACAGCACTGGAGAGAGACAGACAGCAGCGGAGAGAGAGACAGACAGCAGCGGAGAGAGGGAGAGACAGACAGCGGCCGAGACAGAGAGAGAGAGAGACATACAGCAGTGGAGAGACAGACAGCAGCGGAGACAGAGTGACAAACAGCAGCAGAGACAGAGAGAGACAGCAGCGGAGACAGGGTGAGACAGACAGCAGCGGAGACAGAGAGAGAGAGACAGCAGTGGAGAGACAGAGAGAGAGAGACAGACAGCAGCGGAGAGAGAGAGAGAGAGAGACAGACAGTAGCAGAGTGAAAGAGACAGACAGCGGCAGAGCGAGAGAGAGACAGCAGCGGAGAGAGAGAGACAGACAGCAGCGGAGAGACAGATAGCGGAGGAGAGAGAGAGAGAGAGAGCAGCGGAGAGAGAGAGAGAGATAGACAGCAGCAGAGAGACAGACAGCAGTGGAGAGAAAGACAGCAGTGGAGAGAGAGAGAGAGAGCGACAGCAGCAGAGAGAGAGAGAGACAGCAGCAGAGAGAGAGAGAGACAGACAGACAGCAGCGGAGACAGAGTGAGAGAGAGACAGACAGCAGCGGAGAGAGAGAGACAGACAGCAGCGGAGAGAGAGAGAGAGACAGACAGAAGCAGAGAGAGAGACAGAGAGCAGCGGAGAAAGAGAGAGACGGTCAGCAGCAGAGAGACAGACAGCAATGGAGGGACAGTCAGCAGTGGAGAGAGAGAGACAGACAGAAGCAGAGAGAGAGACAGACAGACAGCAGCAGAGAGAGAGACAGACAGACAGCAGCAGAGAGAGAGAGACACACAGACAGCAGCAGAGAGAGACAGACAGACAGACAGCAGCAGAGAGAGAGAGAGAGAGACAGACAGAAGCGGAGAGAGAGACAGAGAGCAGCGGAGAGAGAGAGAGACGGTCAGCAGCAGAGAGACAGACAGCAGTGGAGGGAAAGACAGCAGTGGAGAGAGAGAGAGACAGACAGACAGCAGAGAGAGAGAGACAGACAGACAGACAGACAGCAGAGAGAGAGAGAGAGAGACAGACAGAAGCGGAGAGAGAAACAGACAGCAGCGGAGAGAGAGAGAGACGGTCAGCAGCAGAGAGACAGACAGCAGTGGAGGGACAGACAGCAGTGGAGAGAGAGAGAGAGACAGAAAGCAGCAGAGAGAGAGAGAGACAGACAGCAGTGGAGAGAGACAGACAGCAGCAGAGAGAGACAAAGACAGCAGCGGAGAGAGACACAGACAGCAGCGGAGAGACAGACAGCAGTGGAGAGAGACAGACAGCAGCAAAGAGAGAGACAGACAGCAGCTGAGAGAGGGAGAGACAGACAGTGGGGGAGACAGAGAGAGAAATACAGCAGTGGAGAGACAGACAGCAGCGGAGACAGAGAGACAAACAGCAGCAGAGACAGAGAGAGACAGCAGCGGAGACAGGGTGAGACAGACAGCAGCGGAGACAGAGAGAGAGAGACAGCAGTGGAGAGACAGAGAGAGAGACAGACAGACAGCAGCGGAGAGAGAGAGACAGACAGCAGCGGAGAGAGAGAGAGAGAGACAGACAGTAGCAGAGTGAAAGAGACAGACAGCAGCAGAGTGAGAGAGAGAGACAGCAGCGGAGAGAGAGAGAGAGGACAGCAGCGGAGAGAGAGACAGAGAGCGGCGGAGAGAGAGAGAGAGAGCAGCGGAGAGAGAGAGAGAGACAGCAGCGGAGAGAGAGAGATGGACAGCAGCAGAGAGACAGACAGCAGTGGAGAGACAGACAGCAGTCGAGAGAGAGAGAGAGAGACCGACAGCAGCAGAGAGAGAGAGAGAGACAGACAGAAGCGGAGAGAGAAACAGACAGCAGCGGAGAGAGAGAGAGACGGTCAGCAGCAGAGAAACAGACAGCAGTGGAGAGACAGAGAGAGAGACCGACAGCAGCAGAGAGAGAGAGAGAGACAGAGAGAAGCGGAGAGAGAAACAGACAGCAGCGGAGAGAGAGACAGACAGCAGCAGAGAGAGAGACAGAAAGCAGCAGAGAGAGACACAGACAGCAGCGTAGAGAGACACAGACAGCAGCGGAGAGAGACACAGACAGCAGCGGAGAGAGACACAGACAGCAGCGGAGAGAGGGAGAGAGAGAAAGACAGCAGAGAGAGCGAGACAGACAGACAGACAGCAGCAGACAGAGAGAGAGACAGACAGAAGCGGAGAGAGAAACAGACAGCAGCGGAGAGAGAGAGAGACAGACAGCAGCGGAGAGAGACAGACAGCAGCGGAGAGAGACACACAGCAGCAGAGAGAGAGACAGACAGCAGCAGAGAGAGAGAGAGAGACAGATAGCAGCAGGGAGAGAGAAACAGACAACAGCGGAGAGAGACAGACAGACAGCAGCGGAGAGGAAGAGAGACAGACAGCAGCGGAGAGAGAGAGAGAGAGACGGACAGCAGCAGAGAGAGAGAGAGACAGCAGCAGAGAGAGAGAGAGACAGACAGACAGCAGCGGAGACAGAGTGAGAGAGAGACAGACAGCAGCGGAGAGAGAGAGACAGACAGCAGCGGAGAGAGAGAGAGAGACAGACAGAAGCAGAGAGAGAGACAGAGAGCAGCGGAGAAAGAGAGAGACGGTCAGCAGCAGAGAGACAGACAGCAATGGAGGGACAGTCAGCAGTGGAGAGAGAGAGACAGACAGAAGCAGAGAGAGAGACAGACAGACAGCAGCAGAGAGAGAGACAGACAGACAGCAGCAGAGAGAGAGAGACACACAGACAGCAGCAGAGAGAGACAGACAGACAGACAGCAGCAGAGAGAGAGAGAGAGAGACAGACAGAAGCGGAGAGAGAGACAGAGAGCAGCGGAGAGAGAGAGAGACGGTCAGCAGCAGAGAGACAGACAGCAGTGGAGGGAAAGACAGCAGTGGAGAGAGAGAGAGACAGACAGACAGCAGAGAGAGAGAGACAGACAGACAGACAGCAGAGAGAGAGAGAGAGACAGACAGAAGCGGAGAGAGAAACAGACAGCAGCGGAGAGAGAGAGAGACGGTCAGCAGCAGAGAGACAGACAGCAGTGGAGGGACAGACAGCAGTGGAGAGAGAGAGAGAGACAGAAAGCAGCAGAGAGAGAGAGAGACAGACAGCAGTGGAGAGAGACAGACAGCAGCAGAGAGAGACAAAGACAGCAGCGGAGAGAGACACAGACAGCAGCGGAGAGACAGACAGCAGTGGAGAGAGACAGACAGCAGCAAAGAGAGAGACAGACAGCAGCTGAGAGAGGGAGAGACAGACAGTGGGGGAGACAGAGAGAGAAATACAGCAGTGGAGAGACAGACAGCAGCGGAGACAGAGAGACAAACAGCAGCAGAGACAGAGAGAGACAGCAGCGGAGACAGGGTGAGACAGACAGCAGCGGAGACAGAGAGAGAGAGACAGCAGTGGAGAGACAGAGAGAGAGACAGACAGACAGCAGCGGAGAGAGAGAGACAGACAGCAGCGGAGAGAGAGAGAGAGAGACAGACAGTAGCAGAGTGAAAGAGACAGACAGCAGCAGAGTGAGAGAGAGAGACAGCAGCGGAGAGAGAGAGAGAGGACAGCAGCGGAGAGAGAGACAGAGAGCGGCGGAGAGAGAGAGAGAGAGCAGCGGAGAGAGAGAGAGAGACAGCAGCGGAGAGAGAGAGATGGACAGCAGCAGAGAGACAGACAGCAGTGGAGAGACAGACAGCAGTCGAGAGAGAGAGAGAGAGACCGACAGCAGCAGAGAGAGAGAGAGAGACAGACAGAAGCGGAGAGAGAAACAGACAGCAGCGGAGAGAGAGAGAGACGGTCAGCAGCAGAGAAACAGACAGCAGTGGAGAGACAGAGAGAGAGACCGACAGCAGCAGAGAGAGAGAGAGAGACAGAGAGAAGCGGAGAGAGAAACAGACAGCAGCGGAGAGAGAGACAGACAGCAGCAGAGAGAGAGACAGAAAGCAGCAGAGAGAGACACAGACAGCAGCGTAGAGAGACACAGACAGCAGCGGAGAGAGACACAGACAGCAGCGGAGAGAGACACAGACAGCAGCGGAGAGAGACACAGACAGCAGCGGAGAGAGACACAGACAGCAGCGGAGAGAGGGAGAGAGAGAAAGACAGCAGAGAGAGCGAGACAGACAGACAGACAGCAGCAGACAGAGAGAGAGACAGACAGAAGCGGAGAGAGAAACAGACAGCAGCGGAGAGAGAGAGAGACAGACAGCAGCGGAGAGAGACAGACAGCAGCGGAGAGAGACACACAGCAGCAGAGAGAGAGACAGACAGCAGCAGAGAGAGAGAGAGAGACAGATAGCAGCAGGGAGAGAGAAACAGACAACAGCGGAGAGAGACAGACAGACAGCAGCGGAGAGGAAGAGAGACAGACAGCAGCGGAGAGAGAGAGAGAGAGACGGACAGCAGTGGAGAGAGAGAGAGACAGACAGCAGCAGAGAGAGGGACAGACAGCAGCGGAGAGAAAGAGAGAGAGAGAGACAGCAGCGGAGAGAGAGACAGACAGCAGCGAAGAGAGAGACAGACAGCAGTGGAGAGACAGGCAGCAGTGGAGAGAGAGACAGACAGACAGCAGCAGAGAGAGAGAGAGACAGACAGCAGCGGAGACAAAGAGAGAGAGAGAGACAGCAGCAGAGAGAGAGACAGACAGCAGCGAAGAGAGAGACAGACAGCAGTGGAGAGAGAGACAGACAGCAGTGGAGAGAGAGAGAGAGAGACAGCAGCGGAGTGAGAGAGAGAGACAGACAGCAGAGGAGAGAGACAGCAGCGCAGATAGAGAGAGACAGAGAGCAGCGGAGAGAGAGAGAGAGACAGACAGCAGCGGAGTGAGAGAGAGAGACAGAGAGCAGCGGAGACACAGACAGCAGTGGAGAGACAGACAGCAGTGGAGAGAGAGAGAGAGAGACAGCAGCGGAGTGAGAGAGAGAGACAGACAGCAGAGGAGAGAGACAGCAGCGCAGATAGAGAGAGACAGAGAGCAGCGGAGAGAGAGAGAGAGACAGACAGCAGCGGAGTGAGAGAGAGAGACAGAGAGCAGCGGAGACACAGACAGCAGTGGAGAGACAGACAGCAGTGGAGAGACAGACAGCAGTGGAGCGAGAGAGGCAGACAGCAGCAGAGAGAGAGAGAGACAGACAGCAGCAGAGAGAGAGAGAGACAGACAGCAGCAGAGAGAGAGAGACAGACAGCAGCAGAGAGAGAGACAGACAGACAGCAGCAGAGAGAGAGACAGACAGACAGCAGCAGAGAGAGAGAGAGAGACAGACAGGAGCGGAGAGAGAGACAGAGAGCAGCGGAGAGAGAGAGAGACGGTCAGCAGCAGAGAGACAGACAGCAGTGGAGGGACAGACAGCAGTGGAGAGAGAGAGAGACAGACAGACAGCAGAGAGAGAGAGAGAGACAGACAGACAGCAGCAGAGAGAGAGAGAGACAGACAGCAGTGGAGAGAGACAGACAGCAGCGGAGAGAGACAAAGACAGCAGCGGAGAGAGAGACAGACAGCAGCGGAGAGAGAGACAGACAGCACTGGAGAGAGACAGACAGCAGCGGAGAGAGAGACAGACAGCAGCGGAGAGAGGGAGAGACAGAGAGCGGCCGAGACAGAGAGAGAGAGAGACATACAGCAGTGGAGAGACAGACAGCAGCGGAGACAGAGTGACAAACAGCAGCAGAGACAGAGAGAGACAGCAGCGGAGACAGGGTGAGACAGACAGCAGCGGAGACAGAGAGAGAGAGACAGCAGTGGAGAGACAGAGAGAGAGAGACAGACAGCAGCGGAGAGAGAGAGAGAGAGAGACAGACAGTAGCAGAGTGAAAGAGACAGACAGCGGCAGAGCGAGAGAGAGACAGCAGCGGAGAGAGAGAGACAGACAGCAGCGGAGAGACAGATAGCGGAGGAGAGAGAGAGAGAGAGAGCAGCGGAGAGAGAGAGAGAGATAGACAGCAGCAGAGAGACAGACAGCAGTGGAGAGAAAGACAGCAGTGGAGAGAGAGAGAGAGAGCGACAGCAGCAGAGAGAGAGAGAGAGAGACAGCAGCAGAGAGAGAGAGAGACAGACAGACAGCAGCGGAGACAGAGTGAGAGAGAGACAGACAGCAGCGGAGAGAGAGAGACAGACAGCAGCGGAGAGAGAGAGAGAGACAGACAGAAGCAGAGAGAGAGACAGAGCAGCGGAGAAAGAGAGAGACGGTCAGCAGCAGAGAGACAGACAGCAATGGAGGGACAGACAGCAGTGGAGAGAGAGAGACAGACAGAAGCAGAGAGAGAGACAGACAGACAGCAGCAGAGAGAGAGACAGACAGACAGCAGCAGAGAGAGAGAGACACACAGACAGCAGCAGAGAGAGACAGACAGACAGACAGCAGCAGAGAGAGAGAGAGAGACAGACAGAAGCGGAGAGAGAGACAGAGAGCAGCGGAGAGAGAGAGAGACGGTCAGCAGCAGAGAGACAGACAGCAGTGGAGGGAAAGACAGCAGTGGAGAGAGAGAGAGACAGACAGACAGCAGAGAGAGAGAGACAGACAGACAGACAGACAGCAGAGAGAGAGAGAGAGAGACAGACAGAAGCGGAGAGAGAAACAGACAGCAGCGGAGAGAGAGAGAGACGGTCAGCAGCAGAGAGACAAACAGCAGTGGAGGGACAGACAGCAGTGGAGAGAGAGAGAGAGACAGAAAGCAGCAGAGAGAGAGAGAGACAGACAGCAGTGGAGAGAGACAGACAGCAGCAGAGAGAGACAAAGACAGCAGCGGAGAGAGACACAGACAGCAGCGGAGAGAGAGACAGACAGCAGTGGAGAGAGACAGACAGCAGCAAAGAGAGAGACAGACAGCAGCTGAGAGAGGGAGAGACAGACAGTGGGGGAGACAGAGAGAGAAATACAGCAGTGGAGAGACAGACAGCAGCGGAGACAGAGAGACAAACAGCAGCAGAGACAGAGAGAGACAGCAGCGGAGACAGGGTGAGACAGACAGCAGCGGAGACAGAGAGAGAGAGACAGCAGTGGAGAGACAGAGAGACAGACAGACAGCAGCGGAGAGAGAGAGACAGACAGCAGCGGAGAGAGAGAGAGAGAGACAGACAGTAGCAGAGTGAAAGAGACAGACAGCAGCAGAGTGAGAGAGAGAGACAGCAGCGGAGAGAGAGAGAGAGGACAGCAGCGGAGAGAGAGACAGAGAGCGGCGGAGAGAGAGAGAGAGAGCAGCGGAGAGAGAGAGAGAGACAGCAGCGGAGAGAGAGAGATGGACAGCAGCAGAGAGACAGACAGCAGTGGAGAGACAGACAGCAGTCGAGAGAGAGAGAGAGAGACCGACAGCAGCAGAGAGAGAGAGAGAGACAGACAGAAGCGGAGAGAGAAACAGACAGCAGCGGAGAGAGAGAGAGACGGTCAGCAGCAGAGAAACAGACAGCAGTGGAGAGACAGAGAGAGAGACCGACAGCAGCAGAGAGAGAGAGAGAGACAGAGAGAAGCGGAGAGAGAAACAGACAGCAGCGGAGAGAGAGACAGACAGCAGCAGAGAGAGAGACAGAAAGCAGCAGAGAGAGACACAGACAGCAGCGGAGAGAGACACAGACAGCAGCGGAGAGAGACACAGACAGCAGCGGAGAGAGACACAGACAGCAGCGGAGAGAGGGAGAGAGAGACAGACAGCAGAGAGAGCGAGACAGACAGACAGACAGCAGCAGAGAGAGAGAGAGACAGACAGAAGCGGAGAGAGAAACAGACAGCAGCGGAGAGAGAGAGAGACAGACAGCAGCGGAGAGAGACAGACAGCAGCGGAGAGAGACACACAGCAGCAGAGAGAGAGACAGACAGCAGTGGAGAGAGAGACAGACAGCAGCGGAGAGAGACAGACAGCAGCGGAGAGAGACACAGACAGCAGGGAGAGAGACACAGACAGCAGCGGAGAGAGAGACAGACAGCAGTGGAGAGGCAGACAGCAGCGGAGACAGAGAGACAAAGCAGCAGAGACAGAGAGAGACAGCAGCGGAGACAGGGTGAGACAGACAGCAGCGGAGACAGAGAGAGAGAGAAAGCTGTGGAGAGAGAGAGAGAGACAGCAGTGGAGAGACAGAGAGAGAGAGAAAGACAGCAGCGGAGAGAGAGAGAGACAAACAGCAGCGGAGAGAGAGAGAGAGACAGACAGTAGCAGAGTGAAAGAGACAGACAGCAGCAGAATGAGAGAGAGAGACAGCAGCGGAGAGAGAGAGACAGACAGCAGCTGAGAGAGAGACAGACAGACAGCAGCAGAGAGAGAGAGAGAGACAGACAGAAGCGGAGAGAGAGACAGAGAGCAGCGGAGAGAGAGAGAGACGGTCAGCAGCAGAGAGACAGACAGCAGTGGAGGGACAGACAGCAGTGGAGAGAGAGAGAGACAGACAGACAGCAGAGAGAGAGAGAGAGACAGACAGACAGCAGCAGAGAGAGAGAGAGAGAGACAGACAGCAGAGAGAGCGAGACAGACAGACAGACAGCAGCAGAGAGAGAGAGACACAGACAGAAGCGGAGAGAGAAACAGACAGCAGCGGAGAGAGAGAGAGACAGAAAGCAGCGGAGAGAGACAGACAGCAGCGGAGAGAGACACACAGCAGCAGAGAGAGAGACAGACAGCAGTGGAGAGAGAGACAGACAGCAGCGGAGAGAGACAGACAGCAGCGGAGAGAGACACAGACAGCAGGGAGAGAGACACAGACAGCAGCGGAGAGAGAGACAGACAGCAGTGGAGAGGCAGACAGCAGCGGAGACAGAGAGACAAAGCAGCAGAGACAGAGAGAGACAGCAGCGGAGACAGGGTGAGACAGACAGCAGCGGAGACAGAGAGAGAGAGACAGCAGTGGAGAGACAGAGAGAGAGAGAAAGACAGCAGCGGAGAGAGAGAGAGACAGACAGCAGCGGAGAGAGAGAGAGAGACAGACAGTAGCAGAGTGAAAGAGACAGACAGCAGCAGAGTGAGAGAGAGAGACAGCAGCGGAGAGAGAGAGACAGACAGCAGCGGAGAGAGAGACAGATAGCGGCGGAGAGAGAGAGAGAGAGCAGCGGAGAGAGAGAGACAGCAGCGGAGATAGAGAGATGGACAGCAGCGGAGAGACAGACAGCAGTGGAGAGAGAGACAGCAGTGGAGAGCGAGAGAGAGACCGACAGCAGCAGAGAGAGAGGGAGACAGACAGCAGCAGAGAGAGAGAGAGAAAGACAGCAGTGGAGACAGAAAGAGAGAGACAGACAGCAGCGGAGACAGAGTGACAGAGAGACAGACAGCAGCGGAGAGAGAGAGACAGACAGCAGCGGAGAGAGAGAGAGAGACAGACAGAAGCGGAGAGAGAGAGACAGAGAGCAGCGGAGAGAGAGAGAGACGGTCAGCAGCAGAGAGACAGCAGTGGAGGGACAGACAGCAGTGGAGAGAGAGAGAGAGAGACAGACAGCAGCAGAGAGAGGGGGAGACAGACAGCAGTGGAGAGAGACAGACAGCAGCGGAGAGAGACAAACACAACAGCGGAGAGAGACACAGACAGCAGCGGAGAGAGAAAGAGACGGTCAGCAGCAGAGAGACAGACAGCAGTGGAGGGACAGACAGCAGTGGAGAGAGAGAGAGAGACAGCCAGCAGCAGAGAGAGAGGGAGACAGACAGCAGTGGAGAGAGACAGACAGCAGCGGAGAGAGACAAAGACAACAGCGGAGAGAGACACAGACAGCAGCGGAGAGAGACACAGACAGCCCTGGACAGAGACAGACAGCAGCGGAGAGAGAGACAGACAGCAGCGGAGAGAGAGACAGACAGCAGCGGAGACAGAGAGACAAACAGCAGCAGAGACAGAGAGAGACAGCAGCGGAGACAGGGTGAGACAGACAGCAGCGGAGACAGAGAGAGAGAGACAGCAGTGGAGAGACAGAGAGAGAGACAGACAGACAGCAGCGGAGAGAGAGAGACAGACAGCAGCGGAGAGAGAGAGAGAGAGACAGACAGTAGCAGAGTGAAAGAGACAGACAGCAGCAGAGTGAGAGAGAGAGACAGCAGCGGAGAGAGAGAGAGAGGACAGCAGCGGAGAGAGAGACAGAGAGCGGCGGAGAGAGAGAGAGAGAGCAGCGGAGAGAGAGAGAGAGACAGCAGCGGAGAGAGAGAGATGGACAGCAGCAGAGAGACAGACAGCAGTGGAGAGACAGACAGCAGTCGAGAGAGAGAGAGAGAGACCGACAGCAGCAGAGAGAGAGAGAGAGACAGACAGAAGCGGAGAGAGAAACAGACAGCAGCGGAGAGAGAGAGAGACGGTCAGCAGCAGAGAAACAGACAGCAGTGGAGAGACAGAGAGAGAGACCGACAGCAGCAGAGAGAGAGAGAGAGACAGAGAGAAGCGGAGAGAGAAACAGACAGCAGCGGAGAGAGAGACAGACAGCAGCAGAGAGAGAGACAGAAAGCAGCAGAGAGAGACACAGACAGCAGCGGAGAGAGACACAGACAGCAGCGGAGAGAGACACAGACAGCAGCGGAGAGAGACACAGACAGCAGTGGAGAGAGGGAGAGAGAGACAGACAGCAGAGAGAGCGAGACAGACAGACAGACAGCAGCAGAGAGAGAGAGAGACAGACAGAAGCGGAGAGAGAAACAGACAGCAGCGGAGAGAGAGAGAGACAGACAGCAGCGGAGAGAGACAGACAGCAGCGGAGAGAGACACACAGCAGCAGAGAGAGAGACAGACAGCAGTGGAGAGAGAGACAGACAGCAGCGGAGAGAGACAGACAGCAGCGGAGAGAGACACAGACAGCAGGGAGAGAGACACAGACAGCAGCGGAGAGAGAGACAGACAGCAGTGGAGAGGCAGACAGCAGCGGAGACAGAGAGACAAAGCAGCAGAGACAGAGAGAGACAGCAGCGGAGACAGGGTGAGACAGACAGCAGCGGAGACAGAGAGAGAGAGACAGCAGTGGAGAGGCAGACAGCAGCGGAGAGAGACACAGACAGCAGCGGAGAGAGACACAGACAGCAGTGGAGAGAGGGAGAGAGAGACAGACAGCAGAGAGAGCGAGACAGACAGCCAGACAGCAGCAGAGAGAGAGAGAGACAGACAGAAGCGGAGAGAGAAACAGACAGCAGCGGAGAGAGAGAGAGACAGACAGCAGCGGAGAGAGACAGACAGCAGCGGAGAGAGACACACAGCAGCAGAGAGAGAGACAGACAGCAGTGGAGAGAGAGACAGACAGCAGCGGAGAGAGACAGACAGCAGCGGAGAGAGACACAGACAGCAGGGAGAGAGACACAGACAGCAGCGGAGAGAGAGACAGACAGCAGTGGAGAGGCAGACAGCAGCGGAGACAGAGAGACAAAGCAGCAGAGACAGAGAGAGACAGCAGCGGAGACAGGGTGAGACAGACAGCAGCGGAGACAGAGAGAGAGAGACAGCAGTGGAGAGGCAGACAGCAGCGGAGACAGAGAGACAAAGCAGCAGAGACAGAGAGAGACAGCAGCGGAGACAGGGTGAGACAGACAGCAGCGGAGACAGAGAGAGAGAGACAGCAGTGGAGAGACAGAGAGAGAGAGAAAGACAGCAGCGGAGAGAGAGAGAGACAGACAGCAGCGGAGAGAGAGAGAGAGACAGACAGTAGCAGAGTGAAAGAGACAGACAGCAGCAGAGTGAGAGAGAGAGACAGCAGCGGAGAGAGAGAGACAGACAGCAGCGGAGAGAGAGACAGATAGCGGCGGAGAGAGAGAGAGAGAGCAGCTGAGAGAGAGAGACAGCAGCGGAGATAGAGAGATGGACAGCAGCGGAGAGACAGACAGCAGTGGAGAGAGAGACAGCAGTGGAGAGCGAGAGAGAGACCGACAGCAGCAGAGAGAGAGGGAGACAGACAGCAGCAGAGAGAGAGAGAGAAAGACAGCAGTGGAGACAGAAAGAGAGAGACAGACAGCAGCGGAGACAGAGTGACAGAGAGACAGACAGCAGCGGAGAGAGAGAGACAGACAGCAGCGGAGAGAGAGAGAGAGACAGACAGAAGCGGAGAGAGAGAGACAGAGAGCAGCGGAGAGAGAGAGAGACGGTCAGCAGCAGAGAGACAGCAGTGGAGGGACAGACAGCAGTGGAGAGAGAGAGAGAGAGACAGACAGCAGCAGAGAGAGGGGGAGACAGACAGCAGTGGAGAGAGACAGACAGCAGCGGAGAGAGACAAACACAACAGCGGAGAGAGACACAGACAGCAGCGGAGAGAGAAAGAGACGGTCAGCAGCAGAGAGACAGACAGCAGTGGAGGGACAGACAGCAGTGGAGAGAGAGAGAGAGACAGCCAGCAGCAGAGAGAGAGGGAGACAGACAGCAGTGGAGAGAGACAGACAGCAGCGGAGAGAGACAAAGACAACAGCGGAGAGAGACACAGACAGCAGCGGAGAGAGAGACAGACAGCCCTGGACAGAGACAGACAGCAGCGGAGAGAGAGACAGACAGCAGCGGAGAGACAGACAGCAGCGGAGACAGAGAGACAAACAGCAGCAGAGACAGAGAGAGACAGCAGCGGAGACAGGGTGAGACAGACAGCAGCGGAGACAGAGAGAGAGAGACAGCAGTGGAGAGACAGAGAGAGAGACAGACAGACAGCAGCGGAGAGAGAGAGACAGACAGCAGCGGAGAGAGAGAGAGAGAGACAGACAGTAGCAGAGTGAAAGAGACAGACAGCAGCAGAGTGAGAGAGAGAGACAGCAGCGGAGAGAGAGAGAGAGGACAGCAGCGGAGAGAGAGACAGAGAGCGGCGGAGAGAGAGAGAGAGAGCAGCGGAGAGAGAGAGAGAGACAGCAGCGGAGAGAGAGAGATGGACAGCAGCAGAGAGACAGACAGCAGTGGAGAGACAGACAGCAGTCGAGAGAGAGAGAGAGAGACCGACAGCAGCAGAGAGAGAGAGAGAGAGACAGACAGAAGCGGAGAGAGAAACAGACAGCAGCGGAGAGAGAGAGAGACGGTCAGCAGCAGAGAAACAGACAGCAGTGGAGAGACAGAGAGAGAGACCGACAGCAGCAGAGAGAGAGAGAGAGACAGAGAGAAGCGGAGAGAGAAACAGACAGCAGCGGAGAGAGAGACAGACAGCAGCAGAGAGAGAGACAGAAAGCAGCAGAGAGAGACACAGACAGCAGCGGAGAGAGACACAGACAGCAGCGGAGAGAGACACAGACAGCAGCGGAGAGAGACACAGACAGCAGTGGAGAGAGGGAGAGAGAGACAGACAGCAGAGAGAGCGAGACAGACAGACAGACAGCAGCAGAGAGAGAGAGAGACAGACAGAAGCGGAGAGAGAAACAGACAGCAGCGGAGAGAGAGAGAGACAGACAGCAGCGGAGAGAGACAGACAGCAGCGGAGAGAGACACACAGCAGCAGAGAGAGAGACAGACAGCAGTGGAGAGAGAGACAGACAGCAGCGGAGAGAGACAGACAGCAGCGGAGAGAGACACAGACAGCAGGGAGAGAGACACAGACAGCAGCGGAGAGAGAGACAGACAGCAGTGGAGAGGCAGACAGCAGCGGAGACAGAGAGACAAAGCAGCAGAGACAGAGAGAGACAGCAGCGGAGACAGGGTGAGACAGACAGCAGCGGAGACAGAGAGAGAGAGACAGCAGTGGAGAGACAGAGAGAGAGAGAAAGACAGCAGCGGAGAGAGAGAGAGACAAACAGCAGCGGAGAGAGAGAGAGAGACAGACAGTAGCAGAGTGAAAGAGACAGACAGCAGCAGAATGAGAGAGAGAGACAGCAGCGGAGAGAGAGAGACAGACAGCAGCTGAGAGAGAGACAGACAGACAGCAGCAGAGAGAGAGAGAGACAGACAGAAGCGGAGAGAGAGACAGAGAGCAGCGGAGAGAGAGAGAGACGGTCAGCAGCAGAGAGACAGACAGCAGTGGAGGGACAGACAGCAGTGGAGAGAGAGAGAGACAGACAGACAGCAGAGAGAGAGAGAGAGACAGACAGACAGCAGCAGAGAGAGAGAGAGAGAGACAGACAGCAGAGAGAGCGAGACAGACAGACAGACAGCAGCAGAGAGAGAGAGACACAGACAGAAGCGGAGAGAGAAACAGACAGCAGCGGAGAGAGAGAGAGACAGACAGCAGCGGAGAGAGACAGACAGCAGCGGAGAGAGACACACAGCAGCAGAGAGAGAGACAGACAGCAGTGGAGAGAGAGACAGACAGCAGCGGAGAGAGACAGACAGCAGCGGAGAGAGACACAGACAGCAGGGAGAGAGACACAGACAGCAGCGGAGAGAGAGACAGACAGCAGTGGAGAGGCAGACAGCAGCGGAGACAGAGAGACAAAGCAGCAGAGACAGAGAGAGACGGAGACAGGGTGAGACAGACAGCAGCGGAGACAGAGAGAGAGAGACAGCAGTGGAGAGACAGAGAGAGAGAGAAAGACAGCAGCGGAGAGAGAGAGAGACAGACAGCAGCGGAGAGAGAGAGAGAGACAGACAGTAGCAGAGTGAAAGAGACAGACAGCAGCAGAGTGAGAGAGAGAGACAGCAGCGGAGAGAGAAAGACAGACAGCAGCGGAGAGAGAGACAGATAGCGGCGGAGAGAGAGAGAGAGAGCAGCGGAGAGAGAGAGACAGCAGCGGAGATAGAGAGATGGACAGCAGCGGAGAGACAGACAGCAGTGGAGAGAGAGACAGCAGTGGAGAGCGAGAGAGAGACCGACAGCAGCAGAGAGAGAGGGAGACAGACAGCAGCAGAGAGAGAGAGAGAAAGACAGCAGTGGAGACAGAAAGAGAGAGACAGACAGCAGCGGAGACAGAGTGACAGAGAGACAGACAGCAGCTGAGAGAGAGAGACAGACAGCCGCGGAGAGAGAGAGAGAGACAGACAGAAGCGGAGAGAGAGAGACAGAGAGCAGCGGAGAGAGAGAGAGACGGTCAGCAGCAGAGAGACAGCAGTGGAGGGACAGACAGCAGTGGAGAGAGAGAGAGAGAGACAGACAGCAGCAGAGAGAGGGGGAGACAGACAGCAGTGGAGAGAGACAGACAGCAGCGGAGAGAGACAAACACAACAGCGGAGAGAGACACAGACAGCAGCGGAGAGAGAAAGAGACGGTCAGCAGCAGAGAGACAGACAGCAGTGGAGGGACAGACAGCAGTGGAGAGAGAGAGAGAGACAGCCAGCAGCAGAGAGAGAGGGAGACAGACAGCAGTGGAGAGAGACAGACAGCAGCGGAGAGAGACAAAGACAACAGCGGAGAGAGACACAGACAGCAGCGGAGAGAGAGACAGACAGCCCTGGACAGAGACAGACAGCAGCGGAGAGAGAGACAGACAGCAGCGGAGAGAGGGAGAGACAGACAGCGGGGGAGACAGAGAGAGAGAGACATACAGCAGTGGAGAGACAGACAGCAGCGGAGACAGAGAGACAAACAGCAGCAGAGACAGAGAGAGACAGCAGCGGAGACAGGGTGAGACAGACAGCAGCGGAGACAGAGAGAGAGAGAGAGAGACAGCAGTGGAGAGACAGAGAGAGAGAGACAGACAGCAGCGGAGAGAGAGAGACAGACAGCAGCGGAGAGAGAGAGAGAGAGAGAGACAGACAGTAGCAGAGTGAAAGAGACAGCAGCAGAATGAGAGAGAGAGACAGCAGCAGAGACAGAGAGACAGACAGCAGCGGAGAGAGAGACAGATAGCGGCGGAGAGAGAGAGAGAGAGCAGCGAAGAGAGAGAGAGAGAGCAGCGGAGAGAGAGAGAGAGACAGCAGCGGAGAGAGAGAGATGGACAGCAGCAGAGAGACAGACAGCAGTGGAGAGACAGACAGCAGTGGAGACAGAGAGAGAGAGACAGACAGCAGCGGAGACAGAGTGAGAGAGAGACAGACAGAAGCGGAGAGAGAGACAGAGAGCAGCGGAGAGAGAGAGAGACGGTTAGCGGCAGAGAGACAGACAGCAGTGGAGGGGCAGACAGCAGTGGAGAGAGAGAGAGAGAGAGAGACAGACAGCAGAGAGAGAGAGAGACAGACAGAAAGCAGCAGAGAGAGAGAGAGACAGACAGAAGCGGAGAGAGAAACAGACAGCAGCGGAGAGAGAGAGAGAGACGGTCAGCAGCAGAGAGACAGACAGCAGTGGAGAGAGAGAGAGAGAGACAGACAGCAGCAGAGAGAGAGAGAGAGACAGACAGCAGCAGAGAGAGAGAGACAGACAGCAGCAGAGAGAGAGACAAACAGCAGCAGAGAGAGAGAGACGGACAGCAGCAGACAGAGACACAGACAGCAGCGGAGAGAGACACAGACAGCAGCGGAGAGAGACACAGACAGCAGCGAAGAGAGGGAGAGACAGACAGCGGCGGAGATAGAGAGAGAGAGACATACAGCAGTGGAGAGACAGACAGCAGCGGGGACAGAGAGACAAACAGCAGTAGAGACAGAGAGACAGCAGCGGAGACAGGGTGAGACAGACAGCAGCGGAGACAGAGAGAGACAGACAGCAGTGGAGAGAGAGAGACAGACAGCAGCGGAGAGAGAGAGACAGACAGCAGCAGAGAGAGAGAGACAGACAGCAGCGGAGAGAGAGAGAGTGAGAGAGAGACAGACAGCAGCAGAGTGAAAGAGACAGACAGCAGCAGAGTGAGAGAGAGAGACAGCAGCGGAGACGGAGAGAGACAGAAAGCAGCAGAGACAGAGAGAGAGAGACAGACAGCAGCGGAGAGAGAGACAGCAGTGCAGAGAGAGATAGACAGACAGCAGCAGAGAGAGAGACAGAAAGCAGCAGAGAGAGAGAGAGAGACAGATAGCAGCAGAGAGAGAGAAACAGACAACAGCGGAGAGAGACAGACAGACAGCAGCGGAGAGGAAGAGAGACAGACAGCAGCGGAGAGAGAGAGAGAGAGAGACGGAAAGCAGTGGAGAGAGAGAGAGACAGACAGCAGCAGAGAGAGAGAGAGACAGACAGCAGCAGAGAGAGAGAGAGACAGACAGCAGCGGAAACAAAGAGAGAGAGACAGACAGCAGCGGAGAGAGAGACAGACAGCAGCAGAGAGAGAGAGACAGACAGCAGCAGAGAGAGACACAGACAGCAGCAGAGAGAGACACAGACAGCAGCGGAGAGAGACACAGACAGCAGCGGAGAGAGAGACAGACAGCAGCGGAGAGAGAGACAGACAGCAGCGGAGAGAGGGAGAGAGAGACAGACAACAGAGAGAGAGAGAGACAGACAGCAGTGGAGAGAGAGACAGACAGACAGCAGCAGAGAGAGAGAGAGACAGACAGCAGCGGAAACAAAGAGAGAGAGACAGACAGCAGCGGAGAGAGAGACAGACAGCAGCAGAGAGAGAGAGACAGACAGCAGCAGAGAGAGACACAGACAGCAGCGGAGAGAGACACAGACAGCAGCGGAGAGAGACAGAGACAGCAGCGGAGAGAGAGACAGACAGCAGCGGAGAGAGGGAGAGAGAGACAGACAGCAGAGAGAGAGAGACAGACAGACAGACAGCAGCAGAGAGAGAGAGAGACAGACAGAAGCGGAGAGAGAAACAGACAGCAGCGGAGAGAGAGAGAGACGGTCAGCAGCAGAGAGACAGACAGCAGTGGAGGGACAGACAGCAGTGGAGAGAGAGAGAGACAGACAGCAGCAGAGAGAGAGAGAGACAGACAGCAGTGGAGAGAGACAGACAGCAGCGGAGAGAGACAAAGACAGCAGCGGAGAGAGACAGACAGCAGCGGAGAGAGAGACAGACAGCAGTGGAGAGAGACAGACAGCAGCGGAGAGAGAGACAGACAGCAGCGGAGAGAGGGAGAGACAGACAGCGGGGGAGACAGAGGGAGAGAGACATACACCAGTGGAGAGACAGACAGCAGCGGAGACAGAAAGACAAACAGCAGCAGAGACAGAGAGAGACAGCAGCGGAGACAGGGTGAGACAGACAGCAGCGGAGACAGAGAGAGAGAGACAGCAGTGGAGAGACAGAGAGAGAGAGACAGACAGCAGCGGAGAGAGAGAGACAGACAGCAGCGGAGAGAGAGAGAGAGAGAGACAGACAGTAGCAGAGTGAACGAGACAGACAGCAGCAGAATGAGAGAGAGAGACAGCAGCGGAGAGAGAGAGACAGACAGCAGCGGAGAGAGAGACAGATAGCGGCGGAGAGAGAGAGAGAGCAGCGGAGAGAGAGAGAGAAGACAGCAGCGGAGAGAGAGAGATGGACAGCAGCAGAGAGACAGACAGCAGTGGAGAGACAGACAGCAGTGGAGAGAGAGAGAGAGACCGACAGCAGCAGGGAGAGAGAGAGACAGACAGAAGCGGAGAGAGAGAGAGAGAGAGAGAGACAGACAGAAGCGGAGAGTGAGACAGAGAGCAGCGGAGAGAGAGAGAGACGGTCAGCAGCAGAGAGACAGACAGCAGTGGAGGGGCAGACAGCAGTGGAGAGAGAGAGAGAGAGACAGACAGCAGAGAGACAGACAGACAGCAGCAGAGAGAGAGAGAGAGAGACAGACAGAAGCGGAGAGAGAAACAGACAGCAGCGGAGAGAGAGAGAGAGAGACAGACAGCAGCAGAGAGAGAGAGAGAGACAGACAGCAGCAGAGAGAGAGAGACAGACAGCAGCGGAGAGAGAGACAGACAGCAGCAGAGAGAGAGAGAGACAGACAGCAACAGAGTGAGACACAGACAGCAGCGGAGAGAGACACAGACAGCAGCGGAGAGAGACACAGACAGCAGCGGAAAGAGAGACAGACAGCAGCGGAGAGAGGGAGAGACAGACAGCGGCGGAGATAGAGAGAGAGAGACATACAGCAGTGGAGAGACAGACAGCAGCGGAGACAGAGAGACAAACAGCAGCAGAGACAGAGAGAGACAGCAGCGGAGACAAGGTGAGACAGACAGCAGTGGAGACAGAGAGAGAGAGAAAGCAGTGGAGAGAGAGAGACAGACAGCAGTGGAGAGAGAGAGACAGACAGCAGCGGAGAGAGAGAGAGTGAGAGAGAGACAGACAGCAGCAGAGTGAAAGAGACAGACAGCAGCAGAGTGAGAGAGAGAGACAGCAGCGGAGACGGAGAGAGATAGAAAGCAGCGGAGACAGAGAGAGAGAGACAGACAGCAGCGGAGAGAGAGAGAGCCAGACAGCAGCAGAGAGAGAGACAGACAGACAGCAGCGGAGACAAAGAGAGAGAGAGAGACAGCAGCGGAGAGAGAGACACAGCAGCGAAGAGAGAGACAGACAGCAGTGGAGAGACAGACAGCAGTGGAGAGAGAAAGAGAGACAGACAGCAGCGGAGTGAGAGAGAGAGACAGACAGCAGCGGAGAGAGACAGCAGCGAAGATAGAGAGAGACAGATAGCAACGGAGAGAGAGAGAGAGACAGACAGCAGCGGAGTGAGAGAGAGAGACAGAGAGCAGCGGAGACACAGACAGCAGTGGAGAGACAGACAGCAGTGGAGAGACAGACAGCAGTGGAGAGAGAGAGACAGACAGCAGCAGAGAGAGAGAGAGACAGACAGCAGCAGAGAGAGAGAGAGAGACAGATAGCAGCAGAGAGAGAGAAACAGACAACAGCGGAGAGAGACAGACAGACAGACAGCAGCAGAGAGAGAGAGAGAGAGACAGACAGATGCGGAGAGAGAGACAGAGAGCAGCGGAGAGAGAGAGAGACGGTCAGCAGCAGAGAGACAGACAGCAGTGGAGGGACAGACAGCAGTGGAGAGAGAGAGACAGACAGACAGCAGAGAGAGAGAGAGAGACAGACAGCAGCAGAGAGAGAGAGACAGACAGAAGCGGAGAGAGAAACAAACAGCAGCGGAGAGTGAGAGAGACGGTCAGCAGCAGAGAGACAGACAGCAGTGGAGGGACAGATAGCAGTGGAGAGAGAGAGAGAGAGACAGACAGCAGCAGAGAGAGAGAGAGACAGACAGCAGCGGAGACAGAGAGAGAGAGACAGACAGCAGCGGAGAGAGAGACAGCAGCGCAGAGAGAGAGAGACAGATACCAGCAGAGAGAGAGAGAGACAGACAGCAGCGGAGAGAGAGGCGGACAGCAGCAGAGAGACAGACAGCAGTGGAGAGACAGACAGCAGTGGAGAGATAGACAGCAGTGGAGAGAGAGAGATAGACAGCAGCAGAGAGAGAGAGACAGACAGCAGCAGAGAGAGAGACAGACAGCAGCAGAGAGAGAGAGAGACAGATAGCAGCAGAGAGAGAGAAACAGACAACAGCGGAGAGAGAGACAGACAGACAGCAGTGGAGAGGAAGAGAGACAGACAGCAGCGGAGAGAGAGAGAGAGAGAGACGGACAGCAGTGGAGAGAGAGAGAGACAGACAGCAGCAGAGAGAGAGAGACAGACAGCAGTGGAGAGAGAGAGACAGACAGACAGCAGCAGAGAGAGAGAGACAGACAGACAGAAGCGGAGAGAGAGACAGAGAGCAGCGGAGAGAGAGAGAGAGACGGTCAGCAGCGGAGAGACAGACAGCAGTGGAGGGACAGACAGCAGTGGAGAGAGATAGACAGACAGCAGAGAGAGAGAGAGACAGACAGACAGCAGCAGAGAGAGAGAGAGACAGACAGCAGCAGAGAGAGAGAGAGACAGACAGCAGCAGAGAGAGAGAGAGACAGACAGCAGCGGAAACAAAGAGAGAGAGACAGACAGCAGCGGAGAGAGAGACAGACAGCAGCAGAGAGAGAGAGACAGACAGCAGCAGAGAGAGACACAGACAGCAGCAGAGAGAGACACAGACAGCAGCGGAGAGAGACACAGACAGCAGCGGAGAGAGAGACAGACAGCAGCGGAGAGAGAGACAGACAGCAGCGGAGAGAGGGAGAGAGAGACAGACAGCAGAGAGAGAGAGAGACAGACAGCAGTGGAGAGAGAGACAGACAGACAGCAGCAGAAAGAGAGAGAGACAGACAGCAGCGGAAACAAAGAGAGAGAGACAGACAGCAGCGGAGAGAGAGACAGACAGCAGCAGAGAGAGAGAGACAGACAGCAGCAGAGAGAGACACAGACAGCAGCGGAGAGAGACACAGACAGCAGCGGAGAGAGACACAGACAGCAGCGGAGAGAGACAGAGACAGCAGCGGAGAGAGAGACAGACAGCAGCGGAGAGAGGGAGAGAGAGACAGACAGCAGAGAGAGAGAGACAGACAGACAGACAGCAGCAGAGAGAGAGAGAGACAGACAGAAGCGGAGAGAGAAACAGACAGCAGCGGAGAGAGAGAGAGACGGTCAGCAGCAGAGAGACAGACAGCAGTGGAGGGACAGACAGCAGTGGAGAGAGAGAGAGACAGACAGCAGCAGAGAGAGAGAGAGACAGACAGCAGTGGAGAGAGACAGACAGCAGCGGAGAGAGACAAAGACAGCAGCGGAGAGAGACAGACAGCAGCGGAGAGAGAGACAGACAGCAGTGGAGAGAGACAGACAGCAGCGGAGAGAGAGACAGACAGCAGCGGAGAGAGGGAGAGACAGACAGCGGGGGAGACAGAGGGAGAGAGACATACACCAGTGGAGAGACAGACAGCAGCGGAGACAGAAAGACAAACAGCAGCAGAGACAGAGAGAGACAGCAGCGGAGACAGGGTGAGACAGACAGCAGCGGAGACAGAGAGAGAGAGAAAGCAGTGGAGAGACAGAGAGAGAGACCGACAGCAGCAGAGAGAGAGAGAGAGACAGCAGCGGAGAGAGAGAGAGAGAGAGACAGACAGTAGCAGAGTGAACGAGACAGACAGCAGCAGAATGAGAGAGAGAGACAGCAGCGGAGAGAGAGAGACAGACAGCAGCGGAGAGAGAGACAGATAGCGGCGGAGAGAGAGAGAGAGCAGCGGAGAGAGAGAGAGAAGACAGCAGCGGAGAGAGAGAGATGGACAGCAGCAGAGAGACAGACAGCAGTGGAGAGACAGACAGCAGTGGAGAGAGAGAGAGAGACCGACAGCAGCAGGGAGAGAGAGAGACAGACAGAAGCGGAGAGAGAGAGAGAGAGAGAGAGACAGACAGAAGCGGAGAGTGAGACAGAGAGCAGCGGAGAGAGAGAGAGACGGTCAGCAGCAGAGAGACAGACAGCAGTGGAGGGGCAGACAGCAGTGGAGAGAGAGAGAGAGAGAGACAGACAGCAGAGAGACAGACAGACAGCAGCAGAGAGAGAGAGAGAGAGACAGACAGAAGCGGAGAGAGAAACAGACAGCAGCGGAGAGAGAGAGAGAGAGACAGACAGCAGCAGAGAGAGAGAGAGAGACAGACAGCAGCAGAGAGAGAGAGACAGACAGCAGCGGAGAGAGAGACAGACAGCAGCAGAGAGAGAGAGAGACAGACAGCAACAGAGTGAGACACAGACAGCAGCGGAGAGAGACACAGACAGCAGCGGAGAGAGACACAGACAGCAGCGGAAAGAGAGACAGACAGCAGCGGAGAGAGGGAGAGACAGACAGCGGCGGAGATAGAGAGAGAGAGACATACAGCAGTGGAGAGACAGACAGCAGCGGAGACAGAGAGACAAACAGCAGCAGAGACAGAGAGAGACAGCAGCGGAGACAAGGTGAGACAGACAGCAGTGGAGACAGAGAGAGAGAGAAAGCAGTGGAGAGAGAGAGACAGACAGCAGTGGAGAGAGAGAGACAGACAGCAGCGGAGAGAGAGAGAGTGAGAGAGAGACAGACAGCAGCAGAGTGAAAGAGACAGACAGCAGCAGAGTGAGAGAGAGAGACAGCAGCGGAGACGGAGAGAGATAGAAAGCAGCGGAGACAGAGAGAGAGAGACAGACAGCAGCGGAGAGAGAGAGAGCCAGACAGCAGCAGAGAGAGAGACAGACAGACAGCAGCGGAGACAAAGAGAGAGAGAGAGACAGCAGCGGAGAGAGAGACACAGCAGCGAAGAGAGAGACAGACAGCAGTGGAGAGACAGACAGCAGTGGAGAGAGAAAGAGAGACAGACAGCAGCGGAGTGAGAGAGAGAGACAGACAGCAGCGGAGAGAGACAGCAGCGAAGATAGAGAGAGACAGATAGCAACGGAGAGAGAGAGAGAGACAGACAGCAGCGGAGTGAGAGAGAGAGACAGAGAGCAGCGGAGACACAGACAGCAGTGGAGAGACAGACAGCAGTGGAGAGACAGACAGCAGTGGAGAGAGAGAGACAGACAGCAGCAGAGAGAGAGAGAGACAGACAGCAGCAGAGAGAGAGAAACAGACAACAGCGGAGAGAGACAGACAGACAGACAGCAGCAGAGAGAGAGAGAGAGAGACAGACAGAAGCGGAGAGAGAGACAGAGAGCAGCGGAGAGAGAGAGAGACGGTCAGCAGCAGAGAGACAGACAGCAGTGGAGGGACAGACAGCAGTGGAGAGAGAGAGACAGACAGACAGCAGAGAGAGAGAGAGAGACAGACAGCAGCAGAGAGAGAGAGACAGACAGAAGCGGAGAGAGAAACAAACAGCAGCGGAGAGTGAGAGAGACGGTCAGCAGCAGAGAGACAGACAGCAGTGGAGGGACAGATAGCAGTGGAGAGAGAGAGAGAGAGACAGACAGCAGCAGAGAGAGAGAGAGACAGACAGCAGCGGAGACAGAGAGAGAGAGACAGACAGCAGCGGAGAGAGAGACAGCAGCGCAGAGAGAGAGAGACAGATACCAGCAGAGAGAGAGAGAGACAGACAGCAGCGGAGAGAGAGGCGGACAGCAGCAGAGAGACAGACAGCAGTGGAGAGACAGACAGCAGTGGAGAGACAGACAGCAGTGGAGAGATAGACAGCAGTGGAGAGAGAGAGATAGACAGCAGCAGAGAGAGAGAGACAGACAGCAGCAGAGAGAGAGACAGACAGCAGCAGAGAGAGAGAGAGACAGATAGCAGCAGAGAGAGAGAAACAGACAACAGCGGAGAGAGAGACAGACAGACAGCAGTGGAGAGGAAGAGAGACAGACAGCAGCGGAGAGAGAGAGAGAGAGAGACGGACAGCAGTGGAGAGAGAGAGAGACAGACAGCAGCAGAGAGAGAGAGACAGACAGCAGTGGAGAGAGAGAGACAGACAGACAGCAGCAGAGAGAGAGAGACAGACAGACAGAAGCGGAGAGAGAGACAGAGAGCAGCGGAGAGAGAGAGAGAGACGGTCAGCAGCGGAGAGACAGACAGCAGTGGAGGGACAGACAGCAGTGGAGAGAGAGAGACAGACAGCAGAGAGAGAGAGAGACAGACAGACAGCAGCAGAGAGAGAGAGAGACAGACAGAAGCCGAGAGAGAAACAGACAGCAGTGAAGAGAGAGAGAGACGGTCAGCAGCAGAGAGACAGACAGCAGTGGAGGGACAGACAGCAGTGGAGAGAGAGAGACAGAGAGCAGCAGAGAGAGAGACAGACATCAGCGGAGAGAGACAGACAGCAGCGGAGAGAGACACAGACAGCAGCGGAGAGAGAGACAGACAGCAGCGGAGAGAGAGACAGACAGCAGTGGAGACAGAGAGAGACAGACAGCAGTGGAGACAAAGAGAGACAGACAGCAGCGGAGAGAGAGAGAGACAGACAGCAGCGGAGAGAGAGACAGCAGCGCAGAGAGAGAGAGACAGATACCAGCAGAGAGAGAGAGAGACAGACAGCAGCGGAGAGAGAGGCGGACAGCAGCAGAGAGACAGACAGCAATGGAGAGATAGACAGCAGTGGAGAGAGAGAGATAGACAGCAGCAGAGAGAGAGACAGACAGCAGCAGAGAGAGAGACAGACAGCAGCAGAGAGAGAGACAGACAGCAGCAGAGAGAGAGAGAGAGACAGATAGCAACAGAGAGAGAGAAACAGACAACAGCGGATAGAGAGACAGACAGACAGCAGTGGAGAGGAAGAGAGACAGACAGCAGCGGAGAGAGAGAGAGAGACGGACAGCAGTGGAGAGAGAGAGAGACAGACAGCAGCAGAGAGAGAGAGACAGACAGACAGAAGCGGAGAGAGAGACAGAGAGCAGCGGAGAGAGAGAGAGAGAGACGGTCAGCAGCGGAGAGACAGACAGCAGTGGAGGGACAGACAGCAGTGGAGAGAGAGAGACAGACAGCAGAGAGAGAGAGAGAGACAGACAAACAGCAGCAGAGAGAGAGAGAGAGACAGACAGAAGCCGAGAGAGAAACAGACAGCAGTGAAGAGAGAGAGAGACGGTCAGCAGCAGAGAGACAGACAGCAGTGGAGGGACAGACAGCAGTGGAGAGAGAGAGACAGAGAGCAGCAGAGAGAGAGACAGACATCAGCGGAGAGAGACAGACAGCAGCGGAGAGAGACACAGACGGCAGCAGGGAGAGAGAAGACAGACAGCAGTGGAGAGGAAGAGAGACAGACAGCAGCGGAGAGAGAGAGAGAGACGGACAGCAGTGGAGAGAGAGAGAGAGAGACAGACAGCAGCAGAGAGAGAGAGACAGACAGACAGAAGCGGAGAGAGAGACAGAGAGCAGCGGAGAGAGAGAGAGAGAGACGGTCAGCAGCGGAGAGACAGACAGCAGTGGAGGGACAGACAGCAGTGGAGAGAGAGAGACAGACAGCAGAGAGAGAGAGAGAGACAGACAGACAGCAGCAGAGAGAGAGAGAGAGACAGACAGAAGCCGAGAGAGAAACAGACAGCAGTGAAGAGAGAGAGAGACAGACAGCAGCGGACAGACAGACAGCAGTGAAGAGACAGACAACAGTGGAGAGAGGGAGAGAGAGAGAGAGACAGACGGCAGCTTAGAGAGAGAGACAGACAACAGCAGAGAGAGAGAAACAGACAACAGCGGAGAGAGAGACAGACAGACAGCAGCGGAGAGGAAGAGAGACAGACAGCAGCGGAGAGAGAGAGAGAGAGAGACGGACAGCAGTGGAGAGAGAGAGAGACAGACAGCAGCAGAGAGAGAGAGACAAACAGCAGTGGAGAGAGAGAGACAGACAGACAGCAGCAGAGAGAGAGAGACAGACAGACAGAAGCGGAGAGAGAGACAGAGAGCAGCGGAGAGAGAGAGAGAGACGGACAGCAGCGGAGAGACAGACAGCACTGGAGGGACAGACAGCAGTGGAGAGAGAGAGACAGACAGCAGAGAGAGAGAGAGACAGACAGACAGCAGCAGAGAGAGAGAGAGAGACAGACAGAAGCCGAGAGAGAAACAGACAGCAGTGAAGAGAGAGAGAGACGGTCAGCAGCAGAGAGACAGACAGCAGTGGAGAGAGACACAGACAGCAGCGAAGAGAGAGACAGACAGCAGCGGAGAGAGAGACAGACAGCAGTGGAGACAGAGAGAGACAGACAGCAGTGGAGACAGAGAGAGACAGACAGCAGTGGAGACAGAGAGAGACAGACAGCAGCAGAGAGAGAGAGAGAGACAGACAGAAGCGGAAAGAGAAACAGACAGCAGCGGAGAGAGAGAGAGACGGTCAGCAGCAGAGAGACAGACAGCAGTGGACAGAGAGAGATAGAGACAGACAGCAGCAGAGAGAGAGAGACAGACAGCAGCAGAGAGAGAGAGACAGACAGCAGCGGAGTGAGAGACAGACAGCAGCAGAGAGAGAGAGAGACAGACAACAGCGGAGAGAGACACAGACAGCAGGGAAGAGGGACACAGACAGCAGCGGAGAGAGAAACAGACAACAGTGGAGGGAGGGAGAGACAGACAGCAGCGGAGAGAAAGACAGCAGCAGAGTGAGAGAGAGAGACAGCAGCGGAGACGGAGAGACAGAAAGCAGCGGAGACAGAGAGAGAGAGAGACAGGCAGCAGCGGAGAGAGAGACAGCAGTGCAGAGAGAGAGAGACAGAGAGCAGCAGAGAGAGAGAGACAGACAGCAGCGGACAGATAGAGAGGCAGACAGCATCAGAGAGACAGACAGCAGTGGAGAGAGAGACAGCAGTGGAGAGAGAGAGATAGACAGACAGCAGCAGTGAGAGACACAGACAGCAGTGGAGAGAGGGACAGACAGCAGCAGAGAGAGAAAAACAGACAACAGCGGAGAGAGAGACAGACAGCAGCGGAGAGGGAGAGAGACAGACAGCAGCGGAGAGAGCGAGACGGACAGCAGCGGAGAGAGAGAGAGAGACAGACAGCAGCAGCAGAGAGAGAGAGAGACAGACAACAGCAGAGAGAGAGAGACATAGAGACAGCAGCAGAGAGAGAGACAGACAGCAGCGGAGACAAAGAGAGAGAGACAGACAGCAGCGGAGAGAGAGACAGACAGCAGCGGAGAGAGAGACAGAGAGCAGTGGAGAGACAGACAGCAGTGGAAACAGAGAGAGACAGACAGCAGCGGAGAGAGAGAGAGACAGACAACATTGGAGAGGGAGATAGACAGCAGCAGCGGAGAGAGAGAGAGAGACAGACAGCAGCGGAGAGAGAGACAGAGAGCAGCGGAAAGAGAGAGTGAGACAGACAGCAGCGGAGAGAGAGAGATGGACAGCAGCGGACAGACAGACAGCAGTGAAGAGACAGACAACAGTGGAGAGAGGGAGAGAGAGAGAGAGACAGACGGCAGCTTAGAGAGAGAGCCAGACAACAGCACAGACACAGACAGCAGCGGAGGGAAAGACAGACAGCAGCGGAGAGAGAAGCAGACAGCAGTGGAGAGAGAGAGACAGACAGCAGCAGAGAGAGAGACACAGACAGCAGCAGAGAGAGAGACAGACAGACAGCAGCAGAGGGAGAGAGTGAGAGAGACAGCAGCGGAGAGAGAGAGAGATGGACAGCAGCGGAGAGACAGACAGCAATGAAGAGACAAACAACAGTGGAGAGAGAGAGACAGACAGCAGCGGAGAGAGAGAGACAGACAGCAGCAGAGACAGAGAGAGACAGACAGCAGCAGAGAGAGAGAGACAGACAGCAGCGGAGGGAGAGACAGACAGCAGCGGAGAGGGAGAGAGACAGACAGCAGCGGAGAGAGCGAGACGGACAGCAGCGGAGAGAGAGAGAGAGACAGACAGCAGCAGCAGAGAGAGAGAGAGACAGACAACAGCAGAGAGAGAGAGACATAGAGACAGCAGCAGAGAGAGAGACAGACAGCAGCGGAGACAAAGAGAGAGAGACAGACAGCAGCGGAGAGAGAGAGAGAGACAGACAGAAGCAGAGAGAGAGACAGAGAGCAGCGGAGAAAGAGAGAGACGGTCAGCAGCAGAGAGACAGACAGCAATGGAGGGACAGACAGCAGTGGAGAGAGAGAGACAGACAGAAGCAGAGAGAGAGACAGACAGACAGCAGCAGAGAGAGAGACAGACAGACAGCAGCAGAGAGAGAGAGACACACAGACAGCAGCAGAGAGAGAGAGACACACAGACAGCAGCAGAGAGAGACAGACAGACAGACAGCAGCAGAGAGAGAGAGAGAGACAGACAGAAGCGGAGAGAGAGACAGAGAGCAGCGGAGAGAGAGAGAGACGGTCAGCAGCAGAGAGACAGACAGCAGTGGAGGGAAAGACAGCAGTGGAGAGAGAGAGAGACAGACAGACAGCAGAGAGAGAGAGACAGACAGACAGACAGACAGCAGAGAGAGAGAGAGAGACAGACAGAAGCGGAGAGAGAAACAGACAGCAGCGGAGAGAGAGAGAGACGGTCAGCAGCAGAGAGACAGACAGCAGTGGAGGGACAGACAGCAGTGGAGAGAGAGAGAGAGACAGAAAGCAGCAGAGAGAGAGAGAGACAGACAGCAGTGGAGAGAGACAGACAGCAGCAGAGAGAGACAAAGACAGCAGCGGAGAGAGACACAGACAGCAGCGGAGAGAGAGACAGACAGCAGTGGAGAGAGACAGACAGCAGCAAAGAGAGAGACAGACAGCAGCTGAGAGAGGGAGAGACAGACAGTGGGGGAGACAGAGAGAGAAATACAGCAGTGGAGAGACAGACAGCAGCGGAGACAGAGAGACAAACAGCAGCAGAGACAGAGAGAGACAGCAGCGGAGACAGGGTGAGACAGACAGCAGCGGAGACAGAGAGAGAGAGACAGCAGTGGAGAGACAGAGAGAGAGACAGACAGACAGCAGCGGAGAGAGAGAGACAGACAGCAGCGGAGAGAGAGAGAGAGAGACAGACAGTAGCAGAGTGAAAGAGACAGACAGCAGCAGAGTGAGAGAGAGAGACAGCAGCGGAGAGAGAGAGAGAGGACAGCAGCGGAGAGAGAGACAGAGAGCGGCGGAGAGAGAGAGAGAGAGCAGCGGAGAGAGAGAGAGAGACAGCAGCGGAGAGAGAGAGATGGACAGCAGCAGAGAGACAGACAGCAGTGGAGAGACAGACAGCAGTCGAGAGAGAGAGAGAGAGACCGACAGCAGCAGAGAGAGAGAGAGAGACAGACAGAAGCGGAGAGAGAAACAGACAGCAGTGGAGAGAGAGAGAGACGGTCAGCAGCAGAGAAACAGACAGCAGTGGAGAGACAGAGAGAGAGACCGACAGCAGCAGAGAGAGAGAGAGAGACAGAGAGAAGCGGAGAGAGAAACAGACAGCAGCGGAGAGAGAGACAGACAGCAGCAGAGAGAGAGACAGAAAGCAGCAGAGAGAGACACAGACAGCAGCGGAGAGAGACACAGACAGCAGCGGAGAGAGACACAGACAGCAGCGGAGAGAGACACAGACAGCAGCGGAGAGAGACACAGACAGCAGCGGAGAGAGGGAGAGAGAGACAGACAGCAGAGAGAGCGAGACAGAAGACAGACAGCAGCAGAGAGAGAGAGAGACAGACAGAAGCGGAGAGCGAAACAGACAGCAGCGGAGAGAGAGAGAGACAGACAGCAGCGGAGAGAGACAGACAGCAGCGGAGAGAGACACACAGCAGCAGAGAGAGAGACAGACAGCAGTGGAGAGAGAGAGAGAGACAGATAGCAGCAGGGAGAGAGAAACAGACAACAGCAGAGAGAGACAGACAGACAGCAGCGGAGAGGAAGAGAGACAGACA
Source organism: Carcharodon carcharias (assembly GCF_017639515.1). Lineage (NCBI taxonomy): Eukaryota > Metazoa > Chordata > Chondrichthyes > Lamniformes > Lamnidae > Carcharodon > Carcharodon carcharias. The sequence continues at coordinate 112,778,983 of NC_054474.1, read as the reverse complement.
GCAGCGGAGAGAGAGAGAGAGAGAGACGGACAGCAGTGGAGAGAGAGAGAGACAGACAGCAGCAGAGAGAGAGACAGACAGCAGCGGAGAGAAAGAGAGAGAGAGAGACAGCAGCGGAGAGAGAGACAGACAGCAGCGAAGAGAGAGACAGACAGCAGTGGAGAGACAGGCAGCAGTGGAGAGAGAGACAGACAGACAGCAGCAGAGAGAGAGAGAGACAGACAGCAGCGGAGACAAAGAGAGAGAGAGAGACAGCAGCAGAGAGAGAGACAGACAGCAGCGAAGAGAGAGACAGACAGCAGTGGAGAGAGAGACAGACAGCAGTGGAGAGAGAGAGAGAGAGACAGCAGCGGAGTGAGAGAGAGAGACAGACAGCAGAGGAGAGAGACAGCAGCGCAGATAGAGAGAGACAGAGAGCAGCGGAGAGAGAGAGAGAGACAGACAGCAGCGGAGTGAGAGAGAGAGACAGAGAGCAGCGGAGACACAGACAGCAGTGGAGAGACAGACAGCAGTGGAGAGACAGACAGCAGTGGAGCGAGAGAGGCAGACAGCAGCAGAGAGAGAGAGAGACAGACAGCAGCAGAGAGAGAGAGAGACAGAGAGCAGCAGAGAGAGAGAGACAGACAGCAGCAGAGAGAGAGAGAGAGACAGACAGGAGCGGAGAGAGAGACAGAGAGCAGCGGAGAGAGAGAGAGACGGTCAGCAGCAGAGAGACAGACAGCAGTGGAGGGACAGACAGCAGTGGAGAGAGAGAGAGACAGACAGACAGCAGAGAGAGAGAGAGAGACAGACAGACAGCAGCAGAGAGAGAGAGAGAGAGACAGACAGCAGTGGAGAGAGACAGACAGCAGCGGAGAGAGACAAAGACAGCAGCGGAGAGAGAGACAGACAGCAGCGGAGAGAGAGACAGACAGCACTGGAGAGAGACAGACAGCAGCGGAGAGAGGGAGAGACAGACAGCGGCCGAGACAGAGAGAGAGAGAGACATACAGCAGTGGAGAGACAGACAGCAGCGGAGACAGAGTGACAAACAGCAGCAGAGACAGAGAGAGACAGCAGCGGAGACAGGGTGAGACAGACAGCAGCGGAGACAGAGAGAGAGAGACAGCAGTGGAGAGACAGAGAGAGAGAGACAGACAGCAGCGGAGAGAGAGAGAGAGAGAGACAGACAGTAGCAGAGTGAAAGAGACAGACAGCGGCAGAGCGAGAGAGAGACAGCAGCGGAGAGAGAGAGACAGACAGCAGTGAAGAGACAGACAACAGTGGAGAGAGGGAGAGAGAGAGAGAGACAGACGGCAGCTTAGAGAGAGAGCCAGACAACAGCAGAGACACAGACAGCAGCGGAGGGAAAGACAGACAGCAGCGGAGAGAGAAGCAGACAGCAGTGGAGAGAGAGAGACAGACAGCAGCAGAGAGAGAGACACAGACAGCAGCAGAGAGAGAGACACAGACAGCAGCAGAGAGAGAGACAGACAGACAGCAGCAGCGGGAGAGAGTGAGAGAGACAGCAGCGGAGAGAGAGAGAGATGGACAGCAGCGGAGAGACAGACAGCAATGAAGAGACAAACAATAGTGGAGAGAGAGAGACAGACAGCAGCGGAGAGAGAGAGACAGACAGCAGCAGAGACAGAGAGAGACAGACAGCAGCAGAGAGAGAGAGACAGACAGCAGCGGAGGGAGAGACAGACAGCAGCGGAGAGAGAGACAGACAGCAGCGGAGAGAGAGACAGACAGCAGTGGAGAGACAGACAGCAGTGGAGAGAGGGAGACAGACAGCAGCAGAGAGAGAGAGACAGACAGACGGCAGCAGAGAGAGAGACAGACAGACAGCAGCAGAGACAGAGAGAGACAGACAACAGCAGAGAGAGAGGCAGACAGCAGCGGAGAGAGAGACAGACAGCAGCGGAGAGAGAGACAGACAGCAGCGGAGGGAGAGACAGACAGCAGCAGAGAGAAAGACAGACAGCAGTGGAGAGACAGACAGCAGTGGAGAGACAGACAGCAGTGGAGAGACAGACAGCAGTGGAGAGAGAGAGTAGAGAGACAGACAGCAGCAGAGAGAGAGAGAGACAGACAGCAGCAGAGAGAGAGAGAGAGACAGCCAGCAGCGGAGAAAGAGACAGACAGCAGCGGAGAGAGATAGAGGCAGACAGACAGCAGCGGAGACAGAGAGACAAACAGCAGCAGAGACAGAGAGAGAGACAGCAGCGGAGACAGTGAGAGACAGACAGCAGCGGAGACAGAGAGAGATAGACAGACAGCAGCGGAGACAGAGAGAGATAGACAGACAGCAGAGAGAGAGAGAGAGACAGACAGACAGCAGCAGAGAGAGAGAGAGAGAGACAGACAGCAGTGGAGAGAGACAGACAGCAGCGGAGAGAGACAAAGACAGCAGCGGAGAGAGAGACAGACAGCAGCGGAGAGAGAGACAGACAGCACTGGAGAGAGACAGACAGCAGCGGAGAGAGGGAGAGACAGACAGCGGCCGAGACAGAGAGAGAGAGAGACATACAGCAGTGGAGAGACAGACAGCAGCGGAGACAGAGTGACAAACAGCAGCAGAGACAGAGAGAGACAGCAGCGGAGACAGGGTGAGACAGACAGCAGCGGAGACAGAGAGAGAGAGACAGCAGTGGAGAGACAGAGAGAGAGAGACAGACAGCAGCGGAGAGAGAGAGAGAGAGAGACAGACAGTAGCAGAGTGAAAGAGACAGACAGCGGCAGAGCGAGAGAGAGACAGCAGCGGAGAGAGAGAGACAGACAGCAGTGAAGAGACAGACAACAGTGGAGAGAGGGAGAGAGAGAGAGAGACAGACGGCAGCTTAGAGAGAGAGCCAGACAACAGCAGAGACACAGACAGCAGCGGAGGGAAAGACAGACAGCAGCGGAGAGAGAAGCAGACAGCAGTGGAGAGAGAGAGACAGACAGCAGCAGAGAGAGAGACACAGACAGCAGCAGAGAGAGAGACACAGACAGCAGCAGAGAGAGAGACAGACAGACAGCAGCAGCGGGAGAGAGTGAGAGAGACAGCAGCGGAGAGAGAGAGAGATGGACAGCAGCGGAGAGACAGACAGCAATGAAGAGACAAACAATAGTGGAGAGAGAGAGACAGACAGCAGCGGAGAGAGAGAGACAGACAGCAGCAGAGACAGAGAGAGACAGACAGCAGCAGAGAGAGAGAGACAGACAGCAGCGGAGGGAGAGACAGACAGCAGCGGAGAGAGAGACAGACAGCAGCGGAGAGAGAGACAGACAGCAGTGGAGAGACAGACAGCAGTGGAGAGAGGGAGACAGACAGCAGCAGAGAGAGAGAGACAGACAGACGGCAGCAGAGAGAGAGACAGACAGACAGCAGCAGAGACAGAGAGAGACAGACAACAGCAGAGAGAGAGGCAGACAGCAGCGGAGAGAGAGACAGACAGCAGCGGAGAGAGAGACAGACAGCAGCGGAGGGAGAGACAGACAGCAGCAGAGAGAAAGACAGACAGCAGTGGAGAGACAGACAGCAGTGGAGAGACAGACAGCAGGGGAGAGACAGACAGCAGTGGAGAGAGAGAGTAGAGAGACAGACAGCAGCAGAGAGAGAGAGAGACAGACAGCAGCAGAGAGAGAGAGAGAGACAGCCAGCAGCGGAGAAAGAGACAGACAGCAGCGGAGAGAGATAGAGGCAGACAGACAGCAGCGGAGACAGAGAGACAAACAGCAGCAGAGACAGAGAGAGAGACAGCAGCGGAGACAGTGAGAGACAGACAGCAGCGGAGACAGAGAGAGATAGACAGACAGCAGCGGAGACAGAGAGAGATAGACAGACAGCAGCGGAGATAGAGAGAGAGACAGACAGCAGCAGAGTGAGAGAGACAGACAGCAGCAGAGTGAGAGAGACAGACAGCAGCGGAGACAGAGAGAGAGAGACAGACAGCAGCGGAGAGAGAGGCGGACAGCAGCAGAGAGACAGACAGCAGTGGAGAGATAGACAGCAGTGCAGAGAGAGAGATAGACAGCAGCAGAGAGAGAGAGACAGACAGCAGCAGAGAGAGAGACAGACAGCAGCAGAGAGAGAGAGAGACAGATAGCAGCAGAGAGAGAGAAACAGACAACAGCGGAGAGAGAGACAGACAGACAGCAGCGGAGAGGAAGAGAGACAGACAGCAGCGGAGAGAGAGAGAGAGAGAGAGACGGACAGCAGTGGAGAGAGAGAGAGACAGACAGCAGCAGAGAGAGAGAGACAGACAGCAGTGGAGAGAGAGAGACAGACAGACAGCAGCAGAGAGAGAGAGACAGACAGACAGAAGCGGAGAGAGAGACAGAGAGCAGCGGAGAGAGAGAGAGAGACGGACAGCAGCGGAGAGACAGACAGCACTGGAGGGACAGACAGCAGTGGAGAGAGAGAGTCAGACAGCAGAGAGAGAGAGAGACAGACAGACAGCAGCAGAGAGAGAGAGAGAGACAGACAGAAGCCGAGAGAGAAACAGACAGCAGTGAAGAGAGAGAGAGACGGTCAGCAGCAGAGAGACAGACAGCAGTGGAGAGAGACACAGACAGCAGCGAAGAGAGAGACAGACAGCAGCGGAGAGAGAGACAGACAGCAGTGGAGACAGAGAGAGACAGACAGCAGTGGAGACAGAGAGAGACAGACAGCAGCGGAGAGAGAGACAGACAGACAGCAGCGGAGAGAGAGAGAGACAGACAGCAGTGTAGAGGGAGATAGACAGCAGCAGCGGAGAGAGAGAGAGAGACAGACAGCAGCGGAGAGAGAGACAGAGAGCAGCGGAAAGAGAGAGTGAGACAGACAGCAGCGGAGAGAGAGAGATGGACAGCAGCGGACAGACAGACAGCAGTGAAGAGACAGACAACAGTGGAGAGAGGGAGAGAGAGAGAGAGACAGACGGCAGCTTAGAGAGAGAGACAGACAACAGCAGAGAGAGACACAGACAGCAGCGGAGGGAGAGACAGACAGCAGCGGAGAGAGAAGCAGACAGCAGTGGAGAGAGAGAGACAGACAGCAGCAGAGAGAGAGAGACACAGACAGCAGCAGAGAGAGAGACAGACAGACAGCAGCAGAGAGAGAGAGTGAGAGAGACAGCAGCGGAGAGAGAGAGAGATGGACAGCAGCGGAGAGACAGACAGCAATGAAGAGACAAACAACAGTGGAGAGAGTGAGACAGACAGCAGCGGAGAGAGAGAGACAGACAGCAGCAGAGACAGAGAGAGACAGACAGCAGCAGAGAGAGAGAGACAGACAGCAGCGGAGGGAGAGACAGACAGCAGCGGAGAGAGAGACAGACAGCAGCGGAGAGAGAGACAGACAGCAGTGGAGAGACAGACAGCAGTGGAGAGAGGGAGACAGACAGCAGCAGAGAGAGAGAGACACAGACAGCAGCAGAGAGAGAGAGAAAGACAGACAGCAGCAGAGAGACAGACAGACAGCAGCAGAGACAGAGAGAGGCAGACAGCAGCGGAGAGAGAGGCAGACAGCAGCGGAGAGAGAGACAGACAGCAGCGGAGGGAGAGACAGACAGCAGCGGAGGGAGAGACAGACAGCAGCAGAGATAAAGACAGACAGCAGCGGAGAGAGAGACAGACAGCAGTGGAGACAGAGAGAGACAGACAGCAGTGGAGACAGAGAGAGACAGACAGCAGCGGAGAGAGAGACAGACAGACAGCAGCGGAGAGAGAGAGAGACAGACAGCAGTGTAGAGGGAGACAGACAGCAGCAGCGGAGAGAGAGAGAGAGACAGACAGCAGCGGAGAAAGAGACAGAGAGCAGCGGAAAGAGGGAGTGAGACAGACAGCAGCGGAGAGAGAGAGATGGACAGCAGCGGACAGACAGACAGCAGTGAAGAGACAGACAACAGTGGAGAGAGGGAGAGAGAGAGAGAGACAGACGGCAGCTTAGAGAGAGAGACAGACAACAGCAGAGAGAGACACAGACAGCAGCGGAGGGAAAGACAGACAGCAGCGGAGAGAGAAGCAGACAGCAGTGGAGAGAGAGAGACAGACAGCAGCAGAGAGAGAGAGACACAGACAGCAGCAGAGAGAGAGACAGACAGACAGCAGCAGAGAGAGAGAGTGAGAGAGACAGCAGCGGAGAGAGAGAGAGATGGACAGCAGCGGAGAGACAGACAGCAATGAAGAGACAAACAACAGTGGAGAGAGAGAGACAGACAGCAGCGGAGAGAGAGAGACAGACAGCAGCAGAGACAGAGAGAGACAGACAGCAGCAGAGAGAGAGAGACAGACAGCAGCGGAGGGAGAGACAGACAGCAGCGGAGAGAGAGACAGACAGCAGCGGAGAGAGAGACAGACAGCAGTGGAGAGACAGACAGCAGTGGAGAGAGGGAGACAGACAGCAGCAGAGAGAGAGAGACACAGACAGCAGCAGAGAGAGAGAGACAGACAGACAGCAGCAGAGAGAGAGACAGACAGACAGCAGCAGAGACAGAGAGAGACAGACAACAGCAGAGAGAGAGGCAGACAGCAGCGGAGAGAGAGACAGACAGCAGCGGAGGGAGAGACAGACAGCAGCGGAGGGAGAGACAGACAGCAGCAGAGATAAAGACAGACAGCAGTGGAGAGACAGACAGCAGTGGAGAGACAGACAGCAGTGGAGAGAGAGAGATAGAGAGACAGACAGCAGCAGAGAGAGAGAGACAGACAGCAGCAGAGACAGAGAGCGACAGCCAGCAGCGGAGAAAGAGACAGACAGCAGCGGAGAGAGATAGAGGCAGACAGACAGCAGCGGAGACAGAGAGACAAACAGCAGCAGAGACAGAGAGAGAGAGAGCAGCGGAGACAGTGAGAGACAGACAGCAGCGGAGACAGAGAGAGATAGACAGACAGCAGCGGAGACAGAGAGAGAGACAGACAGCAGCAGAGTGAGAGAGACAGACAGCAGCAGAGTGAGAGAGACAGACAGCAGCGGAGACAGAGAGAGAGAGACAGACAGCAGCGGAGAGAGAGACAGCAGCGCAGAGAGAGAGAGACAGATACCAGCAGAGAGAGAGAGAGACAGACAGCAGCGGAGAGAGAGGCGGACAGCAGCAGAGAGACAGACAGCAGTGGAGAGACAGACAGCAGTGGAGAGATAGACAGCAGTGGAGAGAGAGAGATAGACAGCAGCAGAGAGAGAGAGACAGACAGCAGCAGAGAGAGAGACAGACAGCAGCAGAGAGAGAGAGAGACAGATAGCAGCAGAGAGAGAGAAACAGACAACAGCGGAGAGAGAGACAGACAGACAGCAGTGGAGAGGAAGAGAGACAGACAGCAGCGGAGAGAGAGAGAGAGAGAGACGGACAGCAGTGGAGAGAGAGAGAGACAGACAGCAGCAGAGAGAGAGAGACAGACAGCAGTGGAGAGAGAGAGACAGACAGACAGCAGCAGAGAGAGAGAGACAGACAGACAGAAGCGGAGAGAGAGACAGAGAGCAGCGGAGAGAGAGAGAGAGACGGTCAGCAGCGGAGAGACAGACAGCAGTGGAGGGACAGCCAGCAGTGGAGAGAGATAGACAGACAGCAGAGAGAGAGAGAGACAGACAGACAGCAGCAGAGAGAGAGAGAGACAGACAGAAGCCGAGAGAGAAACAGACAGCAGTGAAGAGAGAGAGAGACGGTCAGCAGCAGAGAGACAGACAGCAGTGGAGGGACAGACAGCAGTGGAGAGAGAGAGACAGAGAGCAGCAGAGAGAGAGACAGACATCAGCGGAGAGAGACAGACAGCAGCGGAGAGAGACACAGACAGCAGCGGAGAGAGAGACAGACAGCAGCGGAGAGAGAGACAGACAGCAGCGGAGAGAGAGACAGACAGCAGTGGAGACAGAGAGAGACAGACAGCAGTGGAGACAGAGAGAGACAGACAGCAGCGGAGAGAGAGAGAGACAGACAGCAGCGGAGAGAGAGAGAGACAGACAGCAGTGGAGAGGGAGATAGACAGCAGCAGCGGAGACAGAGAGAGAGAGACAGACAGCAGCGGAGAGAGAGACAGCAGCGCAGAGAGAGAGAGACAGATACCAGCAGAGAGAGAGAGAGACAGACAGCAGCGGAGAGAGAGGCGGACAGCAGCAGAGAGACAGACAGCAATGGAGAGATAGACAGCAGTGGAGAGAGAGAGATAGACAGCAGCAGAGAGAGAGAGACAGACAGCAGCAGAGAGAGAGAAAGACAGCAGCAGAGAGAGAGACAGACAGCAGCAGAGAGAGAGAGAGAGACAGATAGCAACAGAGAGAGAGAAACAGACAACAGCGGATAGAGAGACAGACAGACAGCAGCGGAGAGGAAGAGAGACAGACAGCAGCGGAGAGAGAGAGAGAGACGGACAGCAGTGGAGAGAGAGAGAGACAGACAGCAGCAGAGAGAGAGAGACAGACAGCAGTGGAGAGAGAGAGAGAGACAGACAGCAGCAGAGAGAGAGAGACAGACAGACAGAAGCGGAGAGAGAGACAGAGAGCAGCGGAGAGAGAGAGAGAGAGACGGTCAGCAGCGGAGAGACAGACAGCAGTGGAGGGACAGACAGCAGTGGAGAGAGAGAGACAGACAGCAGAGAGAGAGAGAGAGACAGACAGACAGCAGCAGAGAGAGAGAGAGAGACAGACAGAAGCCGAGAGAGAAACAGACAGCAGTGAAGAGAGAGAGAGACAGACAGCAGCGGAGAGAGACAGACAGCAGTGGAGGGACAGACAGCAGTGGAGAGAGAGAGACAGAGAGCAGCAGAGAGAGAGACAGACATCAGCGGAGAGAGACAGACAGCAGCGGAGAGAGACACAGACAGCAGCAGGGAGAGAGACAGACAGCAGCGGAGAGAGAGACAGACAGCAGCGGAGAGAGACAGACAGCAGCGGAGAGAGAGACAGCAGCGCAGAGAGAGAGAGACAGATACCAGCAGAGAGAGAGAGAGACAGACAGCAGCGGAGAGAGAGGCGGACAGCAGCAGAGAGACAGACAGCAATGGAGAGATAGACAGCAGTGGAGAGAGAGAGATAGGCAGCAGCAGAGAGAGAGAGACAGACAGAAGCAGAGAGAGAGACAGACAGCAGCAGAGAGAGAGACAGACAGCAGCAGAGAGAGAGAGAGAGACAGATAGCAACAGAGAGAGAGAAACAGACAACAGCGGATAGAGAGACAGACAGACAGCAGTGGAGAGGAAGAGAGACAGACAGCAGCGGAGAGAGAGAGAGAGACGGACAGCAGTGGAGAGAGAGAGAGACAGACAGCAGCAGAGAGAGAGAGACAGACAGCAGTGGAGAGAGAGAGAGAGACAGACAGCAGCAGAGAGAGAGAGACAGACAGACAGAAGCGGAGGGAGAGACAGAGAGCAGCGGAGAGAGAGAGAGAGAGACGGTCAGCAGCGGAGAGACAGACAGCAGTGGAGGGACAGACAGCAGTGGAGAGAGAGAGACAGACAGCAGAGAGAGAGAGAGAGACAGACAGACAGCAGCAGAGAGAGAGAGAGAGACAGACAGAAGCCGAGAGAGAAACAGACAGCAGTGAAGAGAGAGAGAGACGGTCAGCAGCAGAGAGACAGACAGCAGTGGAGGGACAGACAGCAGTGGAGAGAGAGAGACAGAGAGCAGCAGAGAGAGAGACAGACATCAGCGGAGAGAGACAGACAGCAGCGGAGAGAGACACAGACAGCAGCAGGGAGAGAGACAGACAGCAGCGGAGAGAGAGACAGACAGCAGCGGAGAGAGACAGACAGCAGCGGAGAGAGACACAGACAGCAGCGGAGAGAGAGACAGACAGCTGCGGAGAGAGACACAGACAGCAGCGGAGAGAGAGACAGACAGCAGCGGAGAGAGAGACAGACAGCAGCGGAGAGAGGGAGAGACAGACCGCGGCCGAGACAGAGAGAGAGAGACATACAGCAGTGAAGAGACAGACAGCAGCAGAGACAGAGAAACAAACAGCAGCAGAGACAGAGAGGAGACAGCAGCGGAGACAGGGTGAGACAGACAGCAGCGGAGATCGAGAGAGAGCGACAGCAGTGGAGAGACAGAGAGAGAAAGACAGACAGCAGCGGAGGGAGAGAGAGACAGACAGCAGCGGAGAGAGAGAGAGAGAGAGAGAGACAGACAGCAGCAGAGTGAGAGAGAGACAGCAGCGGAGAGAGAGAGACAGACAGCAGCGGAGAGAGAGACAGATAGCGGCGGAGAGAGAGAGAGAGAGAAGCGGAGAGAGAGAGAGAGACAGCAGCGGAGAGAGAGAGATGGACAGCAGCAGAGAGACAGACAGCAGTGGAGAGACAGACAGCAGGGGAGAGAGAGAGAGAGAGAGACTGACAGCAGCGGAGAGAGAGAGAGAGACACAGCAGCAGAGAGAGAGAGAGACAGACAGCAGCAGAGAGAGAGACAGACAGACAGCAGAGACAGAGAGAGAGAGAGACAGACAGCAGCGGAGACAAGATAGAGAGACAGACAGCAGCGGAGAGAAAGACAGACAGCAGTGAAGAGACAGACAGCAATGGAGACAGAGAGAGACAGACAGCAGCGGAGAGAGAGAGAGACAGACAGCAGCGGAGAGAGAGAGAGACAGACAGCAGCGGAGAAAGAGAGAGACAGACAGCAGTGGAGAGGGAGAGAGACAGACAGCAGCGGAGAGAGAGACAGACAGCGGCGGAGAGAGAGAGAAACAGACAGCAGCGGAGAGAGAGGGAGAGACAGACAGCAGCTGAGACAGAGAGAGAGGCAGACAGCAGCGGAGTGAGAGAGACAGACAGCAGCGCAGAGAGAGACAACAGCGCAGAGAGAGACAGAGAGCAGCGGAGAGAGAGAGACAGACAGCAGGGGAGAGAGAGAGAGAGACTGACAGCAGTGGAGAGAGAGAGACACAGCAGCAGAGAGAGAGAGAGACAGACAGCAGCAGAGAGAGAGACAGACAGACAGCAGAGAGAGAGAGACAGACAGCAGCAGAGACAAGAGAGAGAGAGACAGACAGCAGCGGAGAGAGAGACAGACAGACAGCAGCAGAGAGAAAGAGACAGATAGACAGCAGCAGAGAGAGACAGACAGACAGACAGCAGCAGAGAGAGAGAGAGAGACAGACAGAAGCGGAGAGAGAGACAGACAGCAGCGGAGAGAGAGAGAGAGACGGTCAGCAGCAGAGAGAAGACAGCAGTGGAGGGACAGACAGCAGTGGAGAGAGAGAGAGACAGACAGACAGCAGAGAGAGAGAGACAGACAGACAGCAGCAGAGAGAGAGAGAGACAGACAGAAGCGGAGAGAGAAACAGACAGCAGCGGAGAGAGAGAGAGACGGTCAGCAGCAGAGAGACAGACAGCAGTGGAGGGACAGACAGCAGTGGAGAGAGAGAGAGACAGACAGCAGCGGAGAGAGACAGACAGCAGCGGAGAGAGACACAGACAGCAGCGGAGAGAGAGACAGACAGCAGTGGAGAGAGAGACAGACAGCAGCGGAGAGAGACAGACAGCAGCGGAGAGAGACACAGACAGCAGGGAGAGAGACACAGACAGCAGCGGAGAGAGAGACAGACAGCAGCGGAGAGACAGACAGCAGCGGAGACAGAGAGACAAAGCAGCAGAGACAGAGAGAGACAGCAGCGGAGACAGGGTGAGACAGACAGCAGCGGAGACAGAGAGAGAGAGACAGCAGTGGAGAGAGAGAGAGAGACGGACAGCAGTGGAGAGAGCGAGAGACAGACAGCAGCAGAGAGAGAGAGACAGACAGCAGTGGAGAGAGAGAGACAGACAGACAGCAGCAGAGAGAGAGAGACAGACAGACAGAAGCGGAGAGAGAGACAGAGAGCAGTGGAGAGAGAGACAGACAGCAGCGGAGAGAGACAGACAGCAGCGGAGAGAGAGACAGACAGCAGGGAGAGAGACATAGACAGCAGCGGAGAGAGAGACAGACAGCAGCGGAGAGACAGACAGCAGCGGAGACAGAGAGACAAAGCAGCAGAGACAGAGAGAGACAGCAGCGGAGACAGGGTGAGACAGACAGCAGCGGAGACAGAGAGAGAGAGACAGCAGTGGAGAGACAGAGAGAGAGAGAAAGACAGCAGTGGAGAGAGAGAGAGACAGACAGCAGCGGAGAGAGAGAGAGAGAGAGAGACAGACAGTAGCAGAGTGAAAGAGACAGACAGCAGCAGAGTGAGAGAGAGAGACAGCAGCGGAGAGAGAGAGACAGACAGCAGTGGAGAGACAGACAGTAGTGGAGAGCGAGAGAGAGACCGACAGCAGCAGAGAGAGAGAGAGACAGACAGCAGCAGAGAGAGAGAGAGAAAGACAGCAGTGGAGACAGAGAGAGAGACAGACAGCAGCGGAGACAGAGTGAGAGAGAGACAGACAGCAGTGGAGAGAGAGAGACAGACAGCAGCGGAGAGAGAGAGAGAGACAGACAGAAGCGGAGAGAGAGACAGAGAGCAGCGGAGAGAGAGAGAGACGGTCAGCAGCAGAGAGACAGACAGCAGTGGTGGGAAAGACAGCAGTGGAGAGAGAGAGAGAGACAGACAGCAGAGAGACAGAGAGAGACAGACAGACAGCAGCAGAGAGAGAGAGAGAGACAGACAGAAGCGGAAAGAGAAACAGACAGCAGCAGAGAGAGAGAGACGGTCAGCAGCAGAGAGACAGACAGCAGTGGAGAGAGAGAGATAGAGACAGACAGCAGCAGAGAGAGAAAGAGAGATAGCAGCAGAGAGAGAGAGACAGACAGCAGCGGAGTGAGAGACAGACAGCAGCAGAGAGAGAGAGACAGACAACAGCGGAGAGAGACACAGACAGCAGCGGAGAGAGAGACAGACAGCAGCGGAGAGAGAAACAGACAACAGCGGAGGGAGGGAGAGACAGACAGCAGCGGAGAGACAGACAGCAGCGGAGACAGAGAGAGACAGCAGCACAGACAGGGTAAGACAGACAGCAGCGGAGACAGATAGAGAGAGACAGCAGTGGAGAGAGAGAGACAGACAGCAGCAGAGAGAGAGAGAGAGACAGACAGCAGCGGAGAGAGAGAGACAGACAGCAGAAGAGTGAAAGAGACAGACAGGAGCAGAGTGAGAGAGAGAGACAGCAGCAGAGACGGAGAGAGACAGAAAGCAGCGGAGACAGAGAGAGAGAGACAGGCAGCAGCGGAGAGAGAGACAGCAGTGCAGAGAGAGAGAGACAGAGAACAGCAGAGAGAGAGAGACAGACAGCAGCAGAGAGATAGAGAGGCAGACAGCATCGGAGAAGGAGAGAGGCAGACAGCAGCGGAGCGAGAGGGAGAGACGGACAGCAGCGGAGAGAGAGAGAGAGACAGACAGTAGCAGAGAGAGAGAGAGAGAGAAAGACAGCAGCAGAGAGAGAGACAGACAGACAGCAGCAGAGAGACAGACAGACAGACAGCAGCGGATTCAGAGAGAGAGAGACAGACAGCAGTGGAGAGACAGAGAGAGAGACAGACAGCAGCGGAGAGAGAGAGAGACAGACAGCAGCGGAGAGAGAGAGAGAGACAGACAGTAGCAGAGTGAAAGAGACAGACAGCAGCAGAGTGAGAGAGAGAGACAGCAGCGGAGAGAGAGAGACAGACAGCAGCGGAGAGAGAGACAGATAGCGGCGGAGAGAGAGAGAGAGAGCAGCGGAGAGAGAGAGACAGCAGCGGAGATAGAGAGATGGACAGCAGCGGAGAGACAGACAGCAGTGGAGAGAGAGACAGCAGTGGAGAGCGAGAGAGAGACCGACAGCAGCAGAGAGAGAGGGAGACAGACAGCAGCAGAGAGAGAGAGAGAAAGACAGCAGTGGAGACAGAAAGAGAGAGACAGACAGCAGTGGAGACAGAGACAGCAGTGCAGACAGAGAGAGACAGAGAGCAGCAGAGAGAGAAAGACAGACAGCAGCAGAGAGATAGAGAGGCAGACAGCAGCGGAGAGAAAGAAAGCAGTGGAGAGAGAGATAGACAGACAGCAGCAGAGAGAGAGAGACAGACAGCAGCAGAGAGAGAGAGAGACAGACAGCAGCAGAGAGAGAGAGAGACAGACAGCAGCAGAGAGAGAGAGAGACAGACAGAAGCAGAGAGAGAGAGAGACAGACAGCAGCAGAGAGAGAGACAGACAGACAGCAGAGAAGACAAAGAGAGAGAGACAGACAGCAGCGGAGAGAGACAGAGAGCAGCAGAGAGAGAAAGACAGACAGCAGCGGAGAGATAGAGAGGCAGACAGCAGCGGAGAGACAGACAGCAGTGGAGAGACAGACAGCAGTGGAGAGACAGACAGCAGTGGAGAGAGAGAGATAGACAGACAGCAGCAGAGAGAGAGAGACAGACAGCAGCAGGGAGAGAGAGAGACAGACAGCAGCAGAGAGAGAGAGAGACAGACAGCAGCAGAGAGAGAGAGAGACAGACAGCAGCAGAGAGAGAGAGAGACAGACAGACAGCAGCAGAGAGAGAGAGACAGAGCAGCAGAGAGAGAGAGAGACAGACAGCAGCAGAGAGAGAGAGAGAAAGACAGCAGCAGAGAGAGAGACAGACAGACAGCAGCAGAGAGACAGACAGACAGCAGCGGATTCAGAGAGAGAGAGACAGACAGCAGTGGAGAGACAGAGAGAGAGACAGACAGCAGCGGAGAGAGAGAGAGACAGACAGCAGCGGAGACAGAGAGAGAGGGACAGACAGCAGTGGAGACAGAGACAGCAGTGCAGACAGAGAGAGACAGAGAGCAGCAGAGAGAGAAAGACAGACAGCAGCAGAGAGATAGAGAGGCAGACAGCAGCGGAGAGAAAGAAAGCAGTGGAGAGAGAGATAGACAGACAGCAGCAGAGAGAGAGAGACAGACAGCAGCAGAGAGAGAGAGAGACAGACAGCAGCAGAGAGAGAGAGAGACAGACAGCAGCAGAGAGAGAGAGAGACAGACAGAAGCAGAGAGAGAGAGAGACAGACAGCAGCAGAGAGAGAGACAGACAGACAGCAGAGAAGACAAAGAGAGAGAGACAGACAGCAGCGGAGAGAGACAGAGAGCAGCAGAGAGAGAAAGACAGACAGCAGCGGAGAGATAGAGAGGCAGACAGCAGCGGAGAGACAGACAGCAGTGGAGAGACAGACAGCAGTGGAGAGACAGACAGCAGTGGAGAGAGAGAGATAGACAGACAGCAGCAGAGAGAGAGAGACAGACAGCAGCAGGGAGAGAGAGAGACAGACAGCAGCAGAGAGAGAGAGAGACAGACAGCAGCAGAGAGAGAGAGAGACAGACAGCAGCAGAGAGAGAGAGAGACAGACAGACAGCAGCAGAGAGAGAGAGACAGAGCAGCAGAGAGAGAGAGAGACAGACAGCAGCAGAGAGAGAGAGAGAAAGACAGCAGCAGAGAGAGAGACAGACAGACAGCAGCGGAGACAAAGAGAGACAGAGAGCAGCGGAGAGAGCCAGACAGCAGCGGAGAGAGCCAGACAGCAGCGGAGAGAGAGACAGACAGCAGTGGAGATACGGACAGCAGTGGAGACAGAGAGAGACAGACAGCAGCAGAGAGAGAGAGAGACAGACAGCAGCGGACAGAGAGACAGACAGCGGCGGAGAGAGAGACAGACAGACAGCAGCGGAGAGAGAGGGAGAGACAGACAGCAGCTGAGACAGAGAGAGAGACAGACAGCAGCGGAGTGAGTGAGAGAGACAGACAGCAGCGGAGAGAGAGAGACAGGCAGCAGCGGAGACAGAGAGAGACAGACAGCAGCGGAGAGACAGACAGCAGCGGAGAGAGAGAGAGACAGACAGCAGCGGAGAGAGAGAGAGACAGACAGCAGCCGAGAGAGAGAGAGACAGACAGCAGCGGAGAGAGCGAGAGAGAGACAGACAGCAGCGGAGTGAGAGACAGAGACTGACAGCAGCGGAGAGAGACGGCAGCGCAGAGAGAGAGAGTCAGAAAGCAGCGGAGAGAGAGAGAGAGACAGACAGCAGCGGAGTGAGAGAGAGAGACAGAGAGCAGCAGAGAGAGAGAGAGACAGACAGCAGCGGAGAGAGCCACAGACAGCAACGGAGAGAGAGACAGACAGCAGCGGAGAGAGGGAGACACAGACAGCGGCGGAGATAGAGAGAGAGACATACAGCAGTGGAGAGACAGACAGCAGCGGAGACAGAGAGACAAACAGCAGCTGAGAGAGAGAGACAGCAGCGGTGACAGTGTGAGACAGACAGCAGCGGAGACAGAGAGAGAGAGACAGCAGTGGAGAGCGAGAGACAGACAGCAGCGGAGAGAGAGAGACAGACAGCAGCGGAGTGAGAGAGAGACAGACAGCAGCAGAGTGAAAGAGACAGACAGCAGCAGAGTGAGAGAGAGAGACAGCAGCGGAGACGGAGAGAAACAGAAAGCAGCGGAGACAGAGAGAGAGAGACAGACAGCAGTGGAGAGAGAAAGAGAGAGACCGACAGCAGCAGAGAGAGAGAGAGACAGACAGCAGCAGAGAGAGAGAGAGAGACAGACAGCAGTGGAGACAGAGAGAGAGAGACAGACAGCAGCGGAGACAGAGTGAGAGAGAGACAGACAGCAGCGGAGAGAGAGAGACAGACTGCAGCGGAGAGAGAGAGAGAGAGACAGACAGCAGCAGAGTGAGAGACAGAGACAGACAGCAGCGGAGAGAGACAGCAGCGCAGAGAGAGAGAGTCAGAGAGCAGCGGAGAGAGAGAGAGAGACAGACAGCAGCGGAGTGAGAGAGAGAGACAGACAGCAGCGGAGAGAGAGACAGCAGCGCAGAGAGAGAGAGACAGAGAGCAGCGGAGAGAGAGAGAGGGGCAGCAGAGCAGAGAGAGTGAGACGGACAGCAGCGGAGAGACAGACAGCAGTGGAGAGACAGACAGCAGCAGAGAGTGAGAAACAGACAACAGCGGAGAGAGAGACAGACAGACAGCAGCGGAGAAGGAGAGAGGCAGACAGCAGCGGAGAGAGAGGGAGAGACGGACAGCAGCGGAGAGAGAGAGAGAGACAGACAGTAGCAGAGAGAGAGAGAGAGACAGACAGCAGCAGAGAGAGAGACAGACAGACAGCAGCAGAGAGAGAGACAGACAGACAGCAGCAGAGAGACAGACAGACAGACAGCAGCGGATTCAGAGAGAGAGAGACAGACAGCAGTGGAGAGACAGAGAGAGAGACAGACAGCAGCGGAGAGAGAGAGAGACAGACAGCAGCGGAGACAGAGAGAGAGGGACAGACAGCAGCGGAGACAGAGACAGCAGTGCAGACAGAGAGAGACAGAGAGCAGCAGAGAGAGAAAGACAGACAGCAGCAGAGAGATAGAGAGGCAGACAGCAAGGACAGAAAGAAAGCAGTGGAGAGAGAGATAGACAGACAGCAGCAGAGAGAGAGAGACAGACAGCAGCAGAGAGATAGAGAGGCAGGCAGCAGCAGAGAGAGCGAGAGACAGACAGTAGCAGAGAGAGAGAGACAGACAGCAGCAGAGAGAGAGACAGACAGACAGCAGAGAAGACAAAGAGAGAGAGACAGACAGCAGCGGAGAGAGACAGAGAGCAGCAGAGAGAGAAAGACAGACAGCAGCGGAGAGATAGAGAGGCAGACAGCAGCGGAGAGACAGACAGCAGTGGAGAGACAGACAGCAGTGGAGAGAGAGAGATAGACAGACAGCAGCAGAGAGAGAGAGACAGACAGCAGCAGGGAGAGAGAGAGACAGACAGCAGCAGAGACAGAGAGAGAGACAGACAGCAGCAGAGAGAGAGAGAGACAGACAGCAGCAGAGAGAGAGAGACAGACAGACAGCAGCAGAGAGAGAGAGGCAGAGCAGCAGAGAGAGAGAGAGAGACAGACAGCAGCAGAGAGAGAGAGAGAAAGACAGCAGCAGAGAGAGAGACAGACAGACAGCAGCGGAGACAAAGAGAGAGAGACAGACAGCAGCGGAGAGAGCCAGACAGCAGCGGAGAGAGCCAGACAGCAGCGGAGAGAGACACAGACAGCAGTGGAAAGAGAGAGAGACAGCCAGCAGCGGAGAGAGAGACAGACAGCAGCGGCGAGAGAGACAGACAGCAGTGGAGAGAGAGAGATAGACAGACAGCAGCAGAGAGAGAGAGACAGACAGCAGTGGAGAGAGAGACAGACAGCAGTGGAGAGAGAGACAGACAGCAGCAGAGAGAGACACAGACAGCAGCGGTGGGAGAGAAAGACAGCAGCGGAGAGAGAGACAGACAGCAGCAGAGGGAGAGACAGACAGCAGCAGAGAGAAAGACAGCAGTGGAGAGAGAGAGATAGAGAGACAGACAGCAGAAGAGAGAGAGAGAGACAGACAGCAGCAGAGAGAGAGAGAGACAGAAAGCAGCGGAGAGGAAGAGAGACAGACAGCAGCGGAGAGAGAGACGGACAGCAGTGGAGAGAGAGAGAGACAGACAGCAGCAGAGAGAGAGAGAGACAGACAGCAGTGGAGAGAGAGACAGACAGACAGCAGCAGAGAGAGAGAGACAGACAGCAGCGGAGACAAAGAGAGAGAGAGACAGCAGCGGAGAGAGAGACAGGCAGCAGCGAAGAGAGAGACAGACAGCAGTGGAGAGTCAGACAGCAGTGGAGTGAGAGAGAGAGAGACAGACAGCAGCGGAGTGAGAGAGAGAGACAGACTGCAGCGGAGAGAGACAGCAGCGCAGATAGAGAGAGACTGAGAGCAGCGGAGAGAGAGAGAGAGACAGACAGCAGCGGAGTGAGAGAGAGAGACAGAGAGCAGCGGAGAGACAGACAGCAGTGGAGAGACAGACAGCAGAGAGACAGAGAGAGACAGACAGACAGCAGCAGAGAGAGAGAGACAGACAGAAGCGGAGAGAGAAACAGACAGCAGCGGAGAGAGAGAGAGACGGTCAGCAGCAGAGAGACAGACAGCAGTGGAGAGAGAGAGACAGACAGCAGCAGAGAGAGAGAGACAGACAGCAGCGGAGTGAGAGACAGACAGCAGCAGAGAGAGAGAGACAGACAACAGCGGAGAGAGACACAGACAGCAGCGGAGAGAGACACAGACAGCAGCGGAGGGAGGGAGAGACAGACAGCAGCGGAGAGACAGACAGCAGCGGAGACAGAGAGACAAACAGCAGCAGAGACAGAGAGAGACAGCAGCACAGACAGGGTGAGACAGACAGCAGCGGAGACAGAGAGAGAGAGACAGCAGTGGAGAGAGAGAGACAGACAGCAGCGGAGAGAGAGAGAGACAGACAGCAGCGGAGATAGAGAGGCAGACAGCATCAGAGAGACAGACAGCAGCGGAGAGACAGACAGCAGTGGAGAGAGAGAGATAGACAGACAGCAGCAGAGAGAGAGAGACAGACAGCAGTGGAGAGAGAGACAGACAGCAGCAGAGAGAGACACAGACAGCAGCGGTGGGAGAGACAGACAGCAGCGGAGAGAGACACAGACAGCAGCGGAGGGAGAGACAGACAGCAGCGGAGAGAAAGACAGACAGCAGTGGAGAGACAGACAGCAGTGGAGAGACAGACAGCAGTGGAGAGACAGACAGCAGTGGAGAGAGAGAGATAGAGAGACAGACAGCAGCAGAGAGAGAGAGAGACAGACAGCAGCAGAGAGAGAGAGAGAGACAGACAGCAGCAGAGAGAGAGAGAGACAGACAGCAGCAGAGAGAGAGAGAGACAGCCAGCAGCGGAGAGAGAGACAGACAGCAGCGGAGAGAGAGACAGACAGCAGTGGAGAGAGAGAGAGAGAGAGAGAGATACAGCAGTGGAGAGACAGACAGCAGCGCAGAGAGAGAGACAGACAGCAGTGGAGAGAGAGAGAGACAGACAGACAGCAGCGGAGACAGAGAGACAAACAGCAGCAGAGACAGAGAGAGACAGCAGCGGAGACAGTGAGAGACAGACAGCAGCGGAGACAGAGAGAGATAGACAGACAGCAGCGGAGACAGAGAGAGAGACAGACAGCAGCAGAGTGAGAGAGACAGACAGCAGAAGAGTGAGAGAGAAAGACAGCAGCGGAGACAGAGAGACAGAGAGACAGACAGCAGCGGAGAGAGAGACAGCAGCGCAGAGAGAGAGAGGAAGATACCAGCAGAGAGAGAGAGAGAGAGAGACAGACAGCAGCGGAGAGAGAGGCGGACAGCAGCAGAGAGACAGACAGCAGTGGAGAGACAGACAGCAGTGGAGAGAGAGAGATAGACAGACAGCAGCAGAGAGAGAGACAGACAGCAGCAGAGAGAGAGAGAGAGAGAGAGAGAGACAGATAGCAGCAGTGGAGAGACAGACAGCAGCGCAGAGAGAGAGACAGACAGCAGTGGAGAGAGAGAGAGACAGACAGACAGCAGCGGAGACAGAGAGACAAACAGCAGCAGAGACAGAGAGAGACAGCAGCGGAGACAGTGAGAGACATACAGCAGCGGAGACAGAGAGAGATAGACAGACAGCAGCGGAGACAGAGAGAGAGAAGACAGCAGCAGAGTGAGAGAGACAGACAGCAGAAGAGTGAGAGAGACAGACAGCAGCGGAGACAGAGAGACAGACAGCAGCGGAGAGAGAGACAGCAGCGCAGAGAGAGAGAGGCAGATACCAGCAGAGAGAGAGAGAGAGACAGACAGCAGCGGAGAGAGAGGCGGACAGCAGCAGAGAGACAGACAGCAGTGGAGAGACAGACAGCAGTGGAGAGAGGGAGATAGACAGACAGCAGCAGAGAGAGAGACAGACAGCAGCAGAGAGAGAGAGAGAGAGAGAGAGAGACAGATAGAAGCAGAGAGAGAGAAACAGACAACAGCGGAGAGAGAGACAGACAGAAAGCAGCGGAGAGGAAGAGAGACAGACAGCAGCGGAGAGAGAGAGAGACGGACAGCAGTGGAGAGAGAGGGAGACAGACAGCAGCAGAGAGAGAGAGAGACAGACAGCAGCGGAGACAAAGAGAGAGAGAGACAGCAGCGGAGAGAGAGACAGGCAGCAGCGAAGAGAGGGACAGACAGCAGTGGAGTGTCAGACAGCAGTGGAGTGAGAGAGAGAGAGACAGACGGCAGCGGAGTGAGAGAGAGAGACAGACAGTAGCGGAGAGAGACAGCAGCGCAGATAGAGAGAGACTGAGAGCAGCGGAGAGAGAGAGAGAGACAGACAGCAGCGGAGTGAGAGAGAGAGACAGAGAGCAGCAGAGAGACAGACAGCAGTGAAGAGACAGACAGCAGAGGAGAGAGAGAGACAGACAGCAGCAGAGAGAGAGAGACAGACAGCAGCAGAGAGAGAGACAGACAGACAGCAGCAGAGAGAGAGAGACACACAGACAGCAGCAGAGAGAGACAGACAAACAGACAGCAGCAGAGAGAGAGAGAGAGACAGACAGTAGCAGAGAGAGAGAGAGACAGACAGCAGCAGAGAGAGAGAGAGACAGACAGCAGCGGAGAGAGAGACAGACAGCAGCAGAGAGAGAGAGACAGACAACAGCGGAGAGAGACACAGACAGCAGCGGAGAGAGAGACAGACAGCAGCGGAGGGAGGGAGAGACAGACAGCAGCGGAGATAGAGAGAGAGAAACATACAGCAGTGGAGAGACAGACAGCAGCGGAGACAGAGAGACAAACAGCAGCAGAGACAGAGAGAGACAGCAGCGCAGACAGGGTGAGACAGACAGCAGCTGAGACAGAGAGAGAGAGACAGCAGTGGAGAGAGAGAGACAGACAGCAGCGGAGAGAGAGAGAGACAGACAGCAGCGGAGAGAGAGAGACAGACAGCAGCAGAGTGAAAGAGACAGACAGCAGCAGAGTGAGAGAGAGAGACAGCAGCGGAGACGGAGAGACAGAAAGCAGCGGAGACAGAGAGAGAGAGAGACAGACAGCAGCGGAGAGAGAGACAGCAGTGCAGAGAGAGAGAGACAGAGAGCAGCAGAGAGAGAGAGACAGACAGCAGCGGACAGATAGAGAGGCAGACAGCATCAGAGAGACAGACAGCAGTGGAGAGAGAGACAGCAGTGGAGAGAGAGAGATAGACAGACAGCAGCAGAGAGAGAGACAGACAGCAGTGGAGAGAGAGACAGACAGCAGCAGAGAGAGAAAAACAGACAACAGCGGAGAGAGAGACAGACAGCAGCGGAGAGAGCGAGACGGACGGCAGAGGAGAGAGAGAGAGAGACAGACAGCAGCAGAGAGAGAGAGAGACAGCAGCGGAGACAAAGAGAGAGAGACAGACAGCAGCGGAGAGAGAGACAGACAGCAGCGGAGAGAGAGACAGACAGCGGCGGAGAGAGAGAGAAACAGACAGCAGCGGAGAGAGAGGGAGAGACAGACAGCAGCTGAGACAGAGAGAGAGGCAGACAGCAGCGGAGTGAGAGAGACAGACAGCAGCGCAGAGAGAGACAACAGCGCAGAGAGAGACAGAGAGCAGCGGAGAGAGAGAGACAGACAGCAGGGGAGAGAGAGAGAGAGACTGACAGCAGTGGAGAGAGAGAGACACAGCAGCAGAGAGAGAGAGAGACAGACAGCAGCAGAGAGAGAGACAGACAGACAGCAGAGAGAGAGAGACAGACAGCAGCAGAGACAAGAGAGAGAGAGACAGACAGCAGCGGAGAGAGAGACAGACAGACAGCAGCAGAGAGAAAGAGACAGATAGACAGCAGCAGAGAGAGACAGACAGACAGACAGCAGCAGAGAGAGAGAGAGAGACAGACAGAAGCGGAGAGAGAGACAGACAGCAGCGGAGAGAGAGAGAGAGACGGTCAGCAGCAGAGAGAAGACAGCAGTGGAGGGACAGACAGCAGTGGAGAGAGAGAGAGACAGACAGACAGCAGAGAGAGAGAGACAGACAGACAGCAGCAGAGAGAGAGAGAGACAGACAGAAGCGGAGAGAGAAACAGACAGCAGCGGAGAGAGAGAGAGACGGTCAGCAGCAGAGAGACAGACAGCAGTGGAGGGACAGACAGCAGTGGAGAGAGAGAGAGACAGACAGCAGCGGAGAGAGACAGACAGCAGCGGAGAGAGACACAGACAGCAGCGGAGAGAGAGACAGACAGCAGTGGAGAGAGAGACAGACAGCAGCGGAGAGAGACAGACAGCAGCGGAGAGAGACACAGACAGCAGGGAGAGAGACACAGACAGCAGCGGAGAGAGAGACAGACAGCAGCGGAGAGACAGACAGCAGCGGAGACAGAGAGACAAAGCAGCAGAGACAGAGAGAGACAGCAGCGGAGACAGGGTGAGACAGACAGCAGCGGAGACAGAGAGAGAGAGACAGCAGTGGAGAGAGAGAGAGAGACGGACAGCAGTGGAGAGAGCGAGAGACAGACAGCAGCAGAGAGAGAGAGACAGACAGCAGTGGAGAGAGAGAGACAGACAGACAGCAGCAGAGAGAGAGAGACAGACAGACAGAAGCGGAGAGAGAGACAGAGAGCAGTGGAGAGAGAGACAGACAGCAGCGGAGAGAGACAGACAGCAGCGGAGAGAGAGACAGACAGCAGGGAGAGAGACATAGACAGCAGCGGAGAGAGAGACAGACAGCAGCGGAGAGACAGACAGCAGCGGAGACAGAGAGACAAAGCAGCAGAGACAGAGAGAGACAGCAGCGGAGACAGGGTGAGACAGACAGCAGCGGAGACAGAGAGAGAGAGACAGCAGTGGAGAGACAGAGAGAGAGAGAAAGACAGCAGTGGAGAGAGAGAGAGACAGACAGCAGCGGAGAGAGAGAGAGAGAGAGAGACAGACAGTAGCAGAGTGAAAGAGACAGACAGCAGCAGAGTGAGAGAGAGAGACAGCAGCGGAGAGAGAGAGACAGACAGCAGTGGAGAGACAGACAGTAGTGGAGAGCGAGAGAGAGACCGACAGCAGCAGAGAGAGAGAGAGACAGACAGCAGCAGAGAGAGAGAGAGAAAGACAGCAGTGGAGACAGAGAGAGAGACAGACAGCAGCGGAGACAGAGTGAGAGAGAGACAGACAGCAGTGGAGAGAGAGAGACAGACAGCAGCGGAGAGAGAGAGAGAGACAGACAGAAGCGGAGAGAGAGACAGAGAGCAGCGGAGAGAGAGAGAGACGGTCAGCAGCAGAGAGACAGACAGCAGTGGTGGGAAAGACAGCAGTGGAGAGAGAGAGAGAGACAGACAGCAGAGAGACAGAGAGAGACAGACAGACAGCAGCAGAGAGAGAGAGAGAGACAGACAGAAGCGGAAAGAGAAACAGACAGCAGCAGAGAGAGAGAGACGGTCAGCAGCAGAGAGACAGACAGCAGTGGAGAGAGAGAGATAGAGACAGACAGCAGCAGAGAGAGAAAGAGAGATAGCAGCAGAGAGAGAGAGACAGACAGCAGCGGAGTGAGAGACAGACAGCAGCAGAGAGAGAGAGACAGACAACAGCGGAGAGAGACACAGACAGCAGCGGAGAGAGAGACAGACAGCAGCGGAGAGAGAAACAGACAACAGCGGAGGGAGGGAGAGACAGACAGCAGCGGAGAGACAGACAGCAGCGGAGACAGAGAGAGACAGCAGCACAGACAGGGTAAGACAGACAGCAGCGGAGACAGATAGAGAGAGACAGCAGTGGAGAGAGAGAGACAGACAGCAGCAGAGAGAGAGAGAGAGACAGACAGCAGCGGAGAGAGAGAGACAGACAGCAGAAGAGTGAAAGAGACAGACAGGAGCAGAGTGAGAGAGAGAGACAGCAGCAGAGACGGAGAGAGACAGAAAGCAGCGGAGACAGAGAGAGAGAGACAGGCAGCAGCGGAGAGAGAGACAGCAGTGCAGAGAGAGAGAGACAGAGAACAGCAGAGAGAGAGAGACAGACAGCAGCAGAGAGATAGAGAGGCAGACAGCATCGGAGAAGGAGAGAGGCAGACAGCAGCGGAGCGAGAGGGAGAGACGGACAGCAGCGGAGAGAGAGAGAGAGACAGACAGTAGCAGAGAGAGAGAGAGAGAGAAAGACAGCAGCAGAGAGAGAGACAGACAGACAGCAGCAGAGAGACAGACAGACAGACAGCAGCGGATTCAGAGAGAGAGAGACAGACAGCAGTGGAGAGACAGAGAGAGAGACAGACAGCAGCGGAGAGAGAGAGAGACAGACAGCAGCGGAGAGAGAGAGAGAGACAGACAGTAGCAGAGTGAAAGAGACAGACAGCAGCAGAGTGAGAGAGAGAGACAGCAGCGGAGAGAGAGAGACAGACAGCAGCGGAGAGAGAGACAGATAGCGGCGGAGAGAGAGAGAGAGAGCAGCGGAGAGAGAGAGACAGCAGCGGAGATAGAGAGATGGACAGCAGCGGAGAGACAGACAGCAGTGGAGAGAGAGACAGCAGTGGAGAGCGAGAGAGAGACCGACAGCAGCAGAGAGAGAGGGAGACAGACAGCAGCAGAGAGAGAGAGAGAAAGACAGCAGTGGAGACAGAAAGAGAGAGACAGACAGCAGTGGAGACAGAGACAGCAGTGCAGACAGAGAGAGACAGAGAGCAGCAGAGAGAGAAAGACAGACAGCAGCAGAGAGATAGAGAGGCAGACAGCAGCGGAGAGAAAGAAAGCAGTGGAGAGAGAGATAGACAGACAGCAGCAGAGAGAGAGAGACAGACAGCAGCAGAGAGAGAGAGAGACAGACAGCAGCAGAGAGAGAGAGAGACAGACAGCAGCAGAGAGAGAGAGAGACAGACAGAAGCAGAGAGAGAGAGAGACAGACAGCAGCAGAGAGAGAGACAGACAGACAGCAGAGAAGACAAAGAGAGAGAGACAGACAGCAGCGGAGAGAGACAGAGAGCAGCAGAGAGAGAAAGACAGACAGCAGCGGAGAGATAGAGAGGCAGACAGCAGCGGAGAGACAGACAGCAGTGGAGAGACAGACAGCAGTGGAGAGACAGACAGCAGTGGAGAGAGAGAGATAGACAGACAGCAGCAGGAGAGAGAGAGACAGACAGCAGCAGGGAGAGAGAGAGACAGACAGCAGCAGGAGAGAGAGAGAGACAGACAGCAGCAGAGAGAGAGAGAGACAGACAGCAGCGGAGAGAGAGAGAGAGACAGACAGACAGCAGCAGAGAGAGAGAGACAGAGCAGCAGAGAGATGAGAGAGACAGACAGCAGCAGAGAGAGAGAGAGAAAGACAGCAGCAGAGAGAGAGACAGACAGACAGCAGCAGAGAGAGCGAGACGAGACAGCAGCGATTCAGAGAGAGAGGAGCAGACAGCAGTGGAGAGACAGGAGAGAGAGACAGACAGCAGCGGAGAGAGAGAGAGACAGACAGCAGCGGAGACAGAGGATGAGAGGACAGACAGCAGTGGAGACAGAGACAGCAGTGCAGACAGAGAGAGACAGAGAGCAGCAGAGAGAGAAGACAGACAGCAGCAGAGAGAGAGAGAGAGAGAGAGAGAGACAGATAGCAGCAGTGGAGAGACAGACAGCAGCGCAGAGAGAGAGACAGACAGCAGTGGAGAGAGAGAGAGACAGACAGACAGCAGCGGAGACAGAGAGACAAACAGCAGCAGAGACAGAGAGAGACAGCAGCGGAGACAGTGAGAGACATACAGCAGCGGAGACAGAGAGAGATAGACAGACAGCAGCGGAGACAGAGAGAGAGAAGACAGCAGCAGAGTGAGAGAGACAGACAGCAGAAGAGTGAGAGAGACAGACAGCAGCGGAGACAGAGAGACAGACAGCAGCGGAGAGAGAGACAGCAGCGCAGAGAGAGAGAGGCAGATACCAGCAGAGAGAGAGAGAGAGACAGACAGCAGCGGAGAGAGAGGCGGACAGCAGCAGAGAGACAGACAGCAGTGGAGAGACAGACAGCAGTGGAGAGAGGGAGATAGACAGACAGCAGCAGAGAGAGAGACAGACAGCAGCAGAGAGAGAGAGAGAGAGAGAGAGAGAGAGAGAGAGACAGATAGAAGCAGAGAGAGAGAAACAGACAACAGCGGAGAGAGAGACAGACAGAAAGCAGCGGAGAGGAAGAGAGACAGACAGCAGCGGAGAGAGAGAGAGACGGACAGCAGTGGAGAGAGAGGGAGACAGACAGCAGCAGAGAGAGAGAGAGACAGACAGCAGCGGAGACAAAGAGAGAGAGAGACAGCAGCGGAGAGAGAGACAGGCAGCAGCGAAGAGAGGGACAGACAGCAGTGGAGTGTCAGACAGCAGTGGAGTGAGAGAGAGAGAGACAGACGGCAGCGGAGTGAGAGAGAGAGACAGACAGTAGCGGAGAGAGACAGCAGCGCAGATAGAGAGAGACTGAGAGCAGCGGAGAGAGAGAGAGAGACAGACAGCAGCGGAGTGAGAGAGAGAGACAGAGAGCAGCAGAGAGACAGACAGCAGTGAAGAGACAGACAGCAGAGGAGAGAGAGAGACAGACAGCAGCAGAGAGAGAGAGACAGACAGCAGCAGAGAGAGAGACAGACAGACAGCAGCAGAGAGAGAGAGACACACAGACAGCAGCAGAGAGAGACAGACAAACAGACAGCAGCAGAGAGAGAGAGAGAGACAGACAGTAGCAGAGAGAGAGAGAGACAGACAGCAGCAGAGAGAGAGAGAGACAGACAGCAGCGGAGAGAGAGACAGACAGCAGCAGAGAGAGAGAGACAGACAACAGCGGAGAGAGACACAGACAGCAGCGGAGAGAGAGACAGACAGCAGCGGAGGGAGGGAGAGACAGACAGCAGCGGAGATAGAGAGAGAGAAACATACAGCAGTGGAGAGACAGACAGCAGCGGAGACAGAGAGACAAACAGCAGCAGAGACAGAGAGAGACAGCAGCGCAGACAGGGTGAGACAGACAGCAGCTGAGACAGAGAGAGAGAGACAGCAGTGGAGAGAGAGAGACAGACAGCAGCGGAGAGAGAGAGAGACAGACAGCAGCGGAGAGAGAGAGACAGACAGCAGCAGAGTGAAAGAGACAGACAGCAGCAGAGTGAGAGAGAGAGACAGCAGCGGAGACGGAGAGACAGAAAGCAGCGGAGACAGAGAGAGAGAGAGACAGACAGCAGCGGAGAGAGAGACAGCAGTGCAGAGAGAGAGAGACAGAGAGCAGCAGAGAGAGAGAGACAGACAGCAGCGGACAGATAGAGAGGCAGACAGCATCAGAGAGACAGACAGCAGTGGAGAGAGAGACAGCAGTGGAGAGAGAGAGATAGACAGACAGCAGCAGAGAGAGAGACAGACAGCAGTGGAGAGAGAGACAGACAGCAGCAGAGAGAGAAAAACAGACAACAGCGGAGAGAGAGACAGACAGCAGCGGAGAGAGCGAGACGGACGGCAGAGGAGAGAGAGAGAGAGACAGACAGCAGCAGAGAGAGAGAGAGACAGCAGCGGAGACAAAGAGAGAGAGACAGACAGCAGCGGAGAGAGAGACAGACAGCAGCGGAGAGAGAGAGAGACAGACAGCAGTGGAGACAGAGAGAGACAGACAGCAGCGGAGAGAGAGAGAGACAGACAGCAGCGGAGAGAGAGACAGAGAGCAGCGGAAAGAGAGAGTGAGACAGACAGCAGCGGAGAGAGAGAGATGGACAGCAGCGGACAGACAGACAGCAGTGAAGAGACAGACAACAGTGGAGAGAGGGAGAGAGAGAGAGAGACAGACGGCAGCTTAGAGAGAGACAGACAGCAGCAGAGAGAGACACAGACAGCAGCGGAGGGAGAGACAGACAGCAGCGGAAAGAGAAGCAGACAGCAGTGGAGAGACAGACAGCAGTGGAGAGAGAGAGACAGACAGCAGCAGAGAGAGAGACACAGACAGCAGCAGAGAGAGACAGCAGCGCAGATAGAGAGAGACTGAGAGCAGCGGAGAGAGAGAGAGAGACAGACAGCAGCGAAGTGAGAGAGAGAGACAGAGAGCAGCAGAGAGACAGACAGCAGTGGAGAGACAGACAGCAGAGGAGAGAGAGAGACAGACAGCAGCGGAGAGAGAGAGAGACAGACAGCAGCAGAGAGAGAGACAGACAGACAGCAGCAGAGAGAGAGAGACACACAGACAGCAGCAGAGAGAGAGCGACAGACAGACAGCAGCAGAGAGAGAGAGACAGACAGAAGCGGAGAGAGAAACAGACAGCAGCGGAGAGAGAGAGAGACGGTCAGCAGCAGAGAGATAGACAGCAGTGGAGGGACAGACAGCAGTGGAGAGAGAGAGACAGACAGCAGCGGAGAGAGACAGACAGCAGCGGAGAGAGACACAGACAGCAGCGGAGAGAGACACAGACAGCAGCGGAGAGAGAGACAGACAGCAGCGGAGAGAGGGAGAGAGAGACAGACAGCAGAGAGAGAGAGACAGACAGACAGACAGCAGCAGAGAGAGAGAGAGACAGACAGAAGCGGAGAGAGAAACAGACAGCAGCGGAGAGAGAGAGAGACGGTCAGCAGCAGAGACAGACAGCAGTGGAGGGACAGACAGCAGTGGAGAGAGAGTGAGAGAGAGAGAGACAGACAGCAGAGAGACAGAGAGACAGACAGACAGCAGCAGAGAGAGAGAGAGAGACAGACAGAAGCGGAGAGAGAAACAGACAGCAGCGGAGAGAGAGAGAGACGGTCGGCAGCAGAGAGACAGACAGCAGTGGAGAGAGAGAGAGAGACAGACAGCAGCAGAGAGAGAGAGAGAAAGACAGCAGCAAAGAGAGAGAGAGACAGACAGCAGCGGAGAGAGAGACAGACAGCAGCAGAGAGAGAGAGACAGACAACAGCGGAGAGAGACACAGACAGCAGCGGAGAGAGAGACAGACAGCAGCGGAGGGAGGGAGAGACAGACAGCGGCGGAGATAGAGAGAGAGAGACATACAGCAGTGGAGAGACAGACAGCAGCGGAGACAGAGAGACAAACAGCAGCAGAGACAGAGAGAGACAGCAGCGCAGACAGGGTGAGACAGACAGCAGCGGAGACAGAGAGAGAGAGACAGCAGTGGAGAGAGAGGGACAGACAGCAGTGGAGAGAGAGACAGACAGACAGCAGCAGAGAGAGAGAGACAGACAGCAGCGGAGACAAAGAGAGAGAGAGACAGCAGCGGAGAGAGAGACAGGCAGCAGCGAAGAGAGAGACAGACAGCAGCGGAGAGAGAGGCGGACAGCAGCAGAGAGACAGACAGCAGTGGAGAGACAGACAGCAGTGGAGAGAGAGAGATAGACAGACAGCAGCAGAGAGACAGACAGACAGCAGCAGAGAGAGAGAGACAGACAGACAGCAGCAGAGAGAGAGACAGACAGACAGCAGCAGAAAGAGAGAGAGAGAGACAGACAGAAGCGCAGAGAGAAACAGAGAGCAGCGGAGAGAGAGAGAGACGGTCAGCAGCAGAGAGACAGACAGCAGTGGAGGGACAGACAGCAGTGTAGAGAGAGAGAGAGAGATAGACAGCAGAGAGAGAGAGAGAGAGAGACAGAGAGACAGCAGCAGAGAGAGAGAGAGAGACAGACAGAAGCAGAGAGAGAAACAGACAGCAGTGGAGAGAGAGAGAGACGGTCAGCAGCAGAGAGACAGACAGCAGTGGAGGGACAGACAGCAGTGGAGAGAGAGAGAGAGAGACAGACAGCAGCAGAGAGAGAGAGAGACAGACAGCAGCAGAGAGAGAGACAGAAAGCAGCGGAGAGAGAGACAGACAGCAGCAGAGAGAGAGAGAGAGAGAGAGAGAGCTACAGCAGTGGAGAGACAGACAGCAGCGCAGAGAGAGAGAGACAGACAGCAGCGGAGACAGAGAGACAAACAACAGCAGAGACAGAGAGAGACAGCAGCGGAGACAGTGAGAGACAGACAGCAGCGGAGACAGAGAGAGATAGACAGACAGCAGCGGAGACAGAGAGAGAGACAGACAGCAGCAGAGTGAGAGAGACAGACAGCAGAAGAGTGAGAGAGACAGACAGCAGCGGAGACAGAGAGACAGACAGCAGCGGAGAGAGAGACAGCAGCGCAGAGAGAGAGAGGCAGATACCAGCAGAGAGAGAGAGAGAGACAGACAGCAGCGGAGAGAGAGGCGGACAGCAGCAGAGAGACAGACAGCAGTGGAGAGACAGACAGCAGTGGAGAGAGGGAGATAGACAGACAGCAGCAGAGAGAGAGACAGACAGCAGCAGAGAGAGAGAGAGAGAGAGAGAGAGAGACAGATAGAAGCAGAGAGAGAGAAACAGACAACAGCGGAGAGAGAGACAGACAGAAAGCAGCGGAGAGGAAGAGAGACAGACAGCAGCGGAGAGAGAGAGAGACGGACAGCAGTGGAGAGAGAGGGAGACAGACAGCAGCAGAGAGAGAGAGAGACAGACAGCAGCGGAGACAAAGAGAGAGAGAGACAGCAGCGGAGAGAGAGACAGGCAGCAGCGAAGAGAGGGACAGACAGCAGTGGAGTGTCAGACAGCAGTGGAGTGAGAGAGAGAGAGACAGACGGCAGCGGAGTGAGAGAGAGAGACAGACAGCAGCGGAGAGAGACAGCAGCGCAGATAGAGAGAGACTGAGAGCAGCGGAGAGAGAGAGAGAGACAGACAGCAGCGGAGTGAGAGAGAGAGACAGAGAGCAGCAGAGAGACAGACAGCAGTGGAGAGACAGACAGCAGAGGAGAGAGAGAGACAGACAGCAGCAGAGAGAGAGAGACAGACAGCAGCAGAGAGAGAGACAGACAGACAGCAGCAGAGAGAGAGAGACACACAGACAGCAGCAGAGAGAGACAGACAAACAGACAGCAGCAGAGAGAGAGAGAGAGACAGACAGTAGCAGAGAGAGAGAGAGACAGACAGCAGCAGAGAGAGAGAGAGACAGACAGCAGCGGAGAGAGAGACAGACAGCAGCAGAGAGAGAGAGACAGACAACAGCGGAGAGAGACACAGACAGCAGCGGAGAGAGAGACAGACAGCAGCGGAGGGAGGGAGAGACAGACAGCAGCGGAGATAGAGAGAGAGAAACATACAGCAGTGGAGAGACAGACAGCAGCGGAGACAGAGAGACAAACAGCAGCAGAGACAGAGAGAGACAGCAGCGCAGACAGGGTGAGACAGACAGCAGCTGAGACAGAGAGAGAGAGACAGCAGTGGAGAGAGAGAGACAGACAGCAGCGGAGAGAGAGAGAGACAGACAGCAGCGGAGAGAGAGAGACAGACAGCAGCAGAGTGAAAGAGACAGACAGCAGCAGAGTGAGAGAGAGAGACAGCAGCGGAGACGGAGAGACAGAAAGCAGCGGAGACAGAGAGAGAGAGAGACAGACAGCAGCGGAGAGAGAGACAGCAGTGCAGAGAGAGAGAGACAGAGAGCAGCAGAGAGAGAGAGACAGACAGCAGCGGACAGATAGAGAGGCAGACAGCATCAGAGAGACAGACAGCAGTGGAGAGAGAGACAGCAGTGGAGAGAGAGAGATAGACAGACAGCAGCAGAGAGAGAGACAGACAGCAGTGGAGAGAGAGACAGACAGCAGCAGAGAGAGAAAAACAGACAACAGCGGAGAGAGAGACAGACAGCAGCGGAGAGAGCGAGACGGACGGCAGCGGAGAGAGAGAGAGAGACAGACAGCAGCAGAGAGAGAGAGAGACAGCAGCGGAGACAAAGAGAGAGAGACAGACAGCAGCGGAGAGAGAGACAGACAGCAGCGGAGAGAGAGAGAGACAGACAGCAGTGGAGACAGAGAGAGACAGACAGCAGCGGAGAGAGAGAGAGACAGACAGCAGCGGAGAGAGAGACAGAGAGCAGCGGAAAGAGAGAGTGAGACAGACAGCAGCGGAGAGAGAGAGATGGACAGCAGCGGACAGACAGACAGCAGTGAAGAGACAGACAACAGTGGAGAGAGGGAGAGAGAGAGAGAGACAGACGGCAGCTTAGAGAGAGAGACAGACAGCAGCAGAGAGAGACACAGACAGCAGCGGAGGGAGAGACAGACAGCAGCGGAAAGAGAAGCAGACAGCAGTGGAGAGACAGACAGCAGTGGAGAGAGAGAGACAGACAGCAGCAGAGAGAGAGACACAGACAGCAGCAGAGAGAGACAGCAGCGCAGATAGAGAGAGACTGAGAGCAGCGGAGAGAGAGAGAGAGACAGACAGCAGCGAAGTGAGAGAGAGAGACAGAGAGCAGCAGAGAGACAGACAGCAGTGGAGAGACAGACAGCAGAGGAGAGAGAGAGACAGACAGCAGCGGAGAGAGAGAGAGACAGACAGCAGCAGAGAGAGAGACAGACAGACAGCAGCAGAGAGAGAGAGACACACAGACAGCAGCAGAGAGAGAGCGACAGACAGACAGCAGCAGAGAGAGAGAGACAGACAGAAGCGGAGAGAGAAACAGACAGCAGCGGAGAGAGAGAGAGACGGTCAGCAGCAGAGAGATAGACAGCAGTGGAGGGACAGACAGCAGTGGAGAGAGAGAGACAGACAGCAGCGGAGAGAGACAGACAGCAGCGGAGAGAGACACAGACAGCAGCGGAGAGAGACACAGACAGCAGCGGAGAGAGAGACAGACAGCAGCGGAGAGAGGGAGAGAGAGACAGACAGCAGAGAGAGAGAGACAGACAGACAGACAGCAGCAGAGAGAGAGAGAGACAGACAGAAGCGGAGAGAGAAACAGACAGCAGCGGAGAGAGAGAGAGACGGTCAGCAGCAGAGACAGACAGCAGTGGAGGGACAGACAGCAGTGGAGAGAGAGTGAGAGAGAGAGAGACAGACAGCAGAGAGACAGAGAGACAGACAGACAGCAGCAGAGAGAGAGAGAGAGACAGACAGAAGCGGAGAGAGAAACAGACAGCAGCGGAGAGAGAGAGAGACGGTCAGCAGCAGAGAGACAGACAGCAGTGGAGAGAGAGAGAGAGACAGACAGCAGCAGAGAGAGAGAGAGAAAGACAGCAGCAAAGAGAGAGAGAGACAGACAGCAGCGGAGAGAGAGACAGACAGCAGCAGAGAGAGAGAGACAGACAACAGCGGAGAGAGACACAGACAGCAGCGGAGAGAGAGACAGACAGCAGCGGAGGGAGGGAGAGACAGACAGCGGCGGAGATAGAGAGAGAGAGACATACAGCAGTGGAGAGACAGACAGCAGCGGAGACAGAGAGACAAACAGCAGCAGAGACAGAGAGAGACAGCAGCGCAGACAGGGTGAGACAGACAGCAGCGGAGACAGAGAGAGAGAGACAGCAGTGGAGAGAGAGGGACAGACAGCAGTGGAGAGAGAGACAGACAGACAGCAGCAGAGAGAGAGAGACAGACAGCAGCGGAGACAAAGAGAGAGAGAGACAGCAGCGGAGAGAGAGACAGGCAGCAGCGAAGAGAGAGACAGACAGCAGTGGAGAGTCAGACAGCAGCGCAGATAGAGAGAGACTGAGAGCAGCGGAGAGAGAGAGAGAGACAGACAGCAGCGGAGTGAGAGAGAGAGACAGAGAGCAGCGGAGAGACAGACAGCAGTGGAGAGAGAGAAAGAGAGACAGACAGCAGAGAGACAGAGAGAGACAGACAGACAGCAGCAGAGAGAGAGAGACAGACAGAAGCGGAGAGAGAAACAGACAGCAGCGGAGAGAGAGAGAGACAGACAGCAGCGGAGTGAGAGACAGACAGCAGCAGAGAGAGACACAGACAGCAGCGGAGGGAGGGAGAGACAGACAGCAGCGGAGAGACAGACAGCAGCGGAGACAGAGAGACAAACAGCAGCAGAGACAGAGAGAGACAGCAGCACAGACAGGGTGAGACAGACAGCAGCGGAGACAGAGAGAGAGAGACAGCAGTGGAGAGAGAGAGACAGACAGCAGCGGAGAGAGAGAGAGACAGACAGCAGCGGAGATAGAGAGGCAGACAGCATCAGAGAGACAGACAGCAGCGGAGAGACAGACAGCAGTGGAGAGAGAGAGATAGACAGACAGCAGCAGAGAGAGAGAGACAGACAGCAGTGGAGAGAGAGACAGACAGCAGCAGAGAGAGACACAGACAGCAGCGGTGGGAGAGACAGACAGCAGCGGAGAGAGACACAGACAGCAGCGGAGGGAGAGACAGACAGCAGCGGAGAGAAAGACAGACAGCAGTGGAGAGACAGACAGCAGTGGAGAGACAGACAGCAGTGGAGAGACAGACAGCAGTGGAGAGAGAGAGATAGAGAGACAGACAGCAGCAGAGAGAGAGAGAGACAGACAGCAGCAGAGAGAGAGAGAGAGACAGACAGCAGCAGAGAGAGAGAGAGACAGACAGCAGCAGAGAGAGAGAGAGACAGCCAGCAGCGGAGAGAGAGACAGACAGCAGCGGAGAGAGAGACAGACAGCAGTGGAGAGAGAGAGAGAGAGAGAGAGAGAGATACAGCAGTGGAGAGACAGACAGCAGCGCAGAGAGAGAGAGACAGACAGCAGTGGAGAGAGAGAGAGACAGACAGACAGCAGCGGAGACAGAGAGACAAACAGCAGCAGAGACAGAGAGAGACAGCAGCGGAGACAGTGAGAGACAGACAGCAGCGGAGACAGAGAGAGATAGACAGACAGCAGCGGAGACAGAGAGAGAGACAGACAGCAGCAGAGTGAGAGAGACAGACAGCAGAAGAGTGAGAGAGACAGACAGCAGCGGAGACAGAGAGACAGAGAGACAGACAGCAGCGGAGAGAGAGACAGCAGCGCAGAGAGAGAGAGGCAGATACCAGCAGAGAGAGAGAGAGAGACAGACAGCAGCGGAGAGAGAGGCGGACAGCAGCAGAGAGACAGACAGCAGTGGAGAGACAGACAGCAGTGGAGAGAGAGAGATAGACAGACAGCAGCAGAGAGAGAGACAGACAGCAGCAGAGAGAGAGAGAGAGAGAGAGACAGATAGCAGCAGTGGAGAGACAGACAGCAGCGCAGAGAGAGAGACAGACAGCAGTGGAGAGAGAGAGAGACAGACAGACAGCAGCGGAGACAGAGAGACAAACAGCAGCAGAGACAGAGAGAGACAGCAGCGGAGACAGTGAGAGACAGACAGCAGCGGAGACAGAGAGAGATAGACAGACAGCAGCGGAGACAGAGAGAGAGACAGACAGCAGCAGAGTGGGAGAGACAGACAGCAGAAGAGTGAGAGAGACAGACAGCAGCGGAGACAGAGAGACAGACAGCAGCGGAGAGAGAGACAGCAGCGCAGAGAGAGAGAGGCAGATACCAGCAGAGAGAGAGAGAGAGACAGACAGCAGCGGAGAGAGAGGCGGACAGCAGCAGAGAGACAGACAGCAGTGGAGAGACAGACAGCAGTGGAGAGAGAGAGATAGACAGACAGCAGCAGAGAGAGAGACAGACAGCAGCAGAGAGAGAGAGAGAGAGAGAGAGACAGATAGCAGCAGAGAGAGAGAAACAGACAACAGCGGAGAGAGAGACAGACAGAAAGCAGCGGAGAGGAAGAGAGACAGACAGCAGCGGAGAGAGAGAGAGACGGGCAGCAGTGGAGAGAGAGAGAGACAGACAGCAGCAGAGAGAGAGAGAGACAGACAGCAGTGGAGAGAGAGACAGACAGACAGCAGCAGAGTGAGAGAGACAGACAGCAGCGGAGACAAAGAGAGAGAGAGACAGCAGCGGAGAGAGAGACAGGCAGCAGCGAAGAGAGGGACAGACAGCAGTGGAGAGTCAGACAGCAGTGGAGTGAGAGAGAGAGAGACAGACGGCAGCGGAGTGAGAGAGAGAGACAGACAGCAGCGGAGAGAGACAGCAGCGCAGATAGAGAGAGACTGAGAGCAGCGGAGAGAGAGAGAGAGACAGACAGCAGCGGAGTGAGAGAGAGAGACAGAGAGCAGCAGAGAGACAGACAGCAGTGGAGAGACAGACAGCAGAGGAGAGAGAGAGACAGACAGCAGCAGAGAGAGAGAGACAGACAGCAGCAGAGAGAGAGAGACAGACAGCAGCAGAGAGAGAGACAGACAGACAGCAGCAGAGAGAGAGAGACACACAGACAGCAGCAGAGAGAGACAGACAAACAGACAGCAGCAGAGAGAGAGAGAGAGACAGACAGCAGCAGAGAGAGAGAGAGACAGACAGCAGCAGAGAGAGAGAGAGACAGACAGCAGCGGAGAGAGAGACAGACAGCAGCAGAGAGAGAGAGACAGACAACAGCGGAGAGAGACACAGACAGCAGCGGAGAGAGAGACAGACAGCAGCGGAGGGAGGGAGAGACAGACAGCGGCGGAGATAGAGAGAGAGAAACATACAGCAGTGGAGAGACAGACAGCAGCGGAGACAGAGAGACAAACAGCAGCAGAGACAGAGAGAGACAGCAGCGCAGACAGGGTGAGACAGACAGCAGCGGAGACAGAGAGAGAGAGACAGCAGTGGAGAGAGAGAGACAGACAGCAGCGGAGAGAGAGAGAGACAGACAGCAGCGGAGAGAGAGAGACAGACAGCAGCAGAGTGAAAGAGACAGACAGCAGCAGAGTGAGAGAGAGAGACAGCAGCGGAGACGGAGAGACAGAAAGCAGCGGAGACAGAGAGAGAGAGAGACAGGCAGCAGCGGAGAGACAGACAGCAGTGCAGAGAGAGAGAGACAGAGAGCAGCAGAGAGAGAGAGACAGACAGCAGCGGACAGATAGAGAGGCAGACAGCATCAGAGAGACAGACAGCAGTGGAGAGAGAGACAGCAGTGGAGAGAGAGAGATAGACAGACAGCAGCAGAGAGAGAGACAGACAGCAGCAGAGAGAGAAAAACAGACAACAGCGGAGAGAGAGACAGACAGCAGCGGAGAGAGCGAGACGGACGGCAGCGGAGAGAGAGAGAGAGAGAGACAGCAGCAGAGAGAGAGAGAGACAGCAGCGGAGACAAAGAGAGAGAGACAGACAGCAGCGGAGAAAGAGACAGACAGCAGCGGAGAGAGAGACAGCAGTGGAGACAGAGAGAGACAGACAGCAGCGGAGAGAGAGACAGACAGCAGCGGAGAGAGAGACAGACAGCAGTGGAGACAGAGAGAGACAGACAGCAGTGGAGACAGAGAGAGACAGACAGCAGCGGAGAGAGAGAGAGACAGACAGCAGTGGAGAGGGAGATAGACAGCAGCAGCGGAGAGAGAGAGAGAGAGACAGACAGCAGCGGAGAGAGAGACAGAGAGCAGCGGAAAGAGAGAGTGAGACAGACAGCAGCGGAGAGAGAGAGATGGACAGCAGCGGACAGACAGACAGCAGTGAAGAGACAGACAACAGTGGAGAGAGGGAGAGAGAGAGAGAGACAGACGGCAGCTTAGAGAGAGAGACAGACAGCAGCAGAGAGAGACACAGACAGCAGCGGAGGGAGAGACAGACAGCAGCGGAAAGAGAAGCAGACAGCAGTGGAGAGACAGACAGCAGTGGAGAGAGAGAGACAGACAGCAGCAGAGAGAGACAGCAGCGCAGATAGAGAGAGACTGAGAGCAGCGGAGAGAGAGAGAGAGACAGACAGCAGCGAAGTGAGAGAGAGAGACAGAGAGCAGCAGAGAGACAGACAGCAGTGGAGAGACAGACAGCAGAGGAGAGAGAGAGACAGACAGCAGCGGAGAGAGAGAGAGACAGACAGCAGCAGAGAGAGAGACAGACAGACAGCAGCAGAGAGAGAGAGACACACAGACAGCAGCAGAGAGAGACAGACAGTCAGACAGCAGCAGAGAGAGAGAGAGAGACAGACAGAAGCAGAGAGAGAGACAGACAGACAGCAGCAGAGAGAGAGAGAGACAGACAGAAGCGGAGAGAGAAACAGACAGCAGCGGAGAGAGAGAGAGACGGTCAGCAGCAGAGACAGACAGCAGTGGAGAGAGAGAGAGAGAGACAGACAACAGAGAGAGAGCGACAGACAGACAGCAGCAGAGAGAGAGAGACAGACAGAAGCGGAGAGAGAAACAGACAGCAGCGGAGAGAGAGACGGTCAGCAGCAGAGAGATAGACAGCAGTGGAGGGACAGACAGCAGTGGAGAGAGAGAGACAGACAGCAGCGGAGAGAGACACAGACAGCAGCGGAGAGAGACACAGACAGCAGCGGAGAGAGAGACAGACAGCAGCGGAGAGAGGGAGAGAGAGACAGACAGCAGAGAGAGAGAGACAGACAGACAGACAGCAGCAGAGAGAGAGAGAGAGACAGACAGAAGCGGAGAGAGAAACAGACAGCAGCGGAGAGAGAGAGAGACGGTCAGCAGCAGAGACAGACAGCAGTGGAGGGACAGACAGCAGTGGAGAGAGAGAGAGAGAGAGAGAGAGACAGACAGCAGAGAGACAGAGAGACAGACAGACAGCAGCAGAGAGAGAGAGAGAGAGAGACAGACAGAAGCGGAGAGAGAAACAGACAGCAGCGGAGAGAGAGAGAGACGGTCAGCAGCAGAGAGACAGACAGCAGTGGAGAGAGAGAGAGAGACAGACAGCAGCAGAGAGAGAGAGAGAAAGACAGCAGCAGAGAGAGAGAGAGACAGACAGCAGCGGAGAGAGAGACAGACAGCAGCAGAGAGAGAGAGACAGACAACAGCGGAGAGAGACACAGACAGCAGCGGAGAGAGAGACAGACAGCAGCGGAGGGAGGGAGAGACAGACAGCGGCGGAGATAGAGAGAGAGAGACATACAGCAGTGGAGAGACAGACAGCAGCGGAGACAGAGAGACAAACAGCAGCAGAGTGAAAGAGACAGACAGCAGCGCAGACAGGGTGAGACAGACAGCAGCGGAGACAGAGAGAGAGAGACAGCAGTGGAGAGAGAGGGACAGACAGCAGCGGAGAGAGAGAGAGACAGACAGCAGCGGAGAGAGAGAGACAGACAGCAGCAGAGTGAAAGAGACAGACAGCAGCAGAGTGAGAGAGAGAGACAGCAACGGAGACGGAGAGACAGAAAGCAGCGGAGACAGAGAGAGAGAGAGACAGGCAGCAGCGGAGAGACAGACAGCAGTGCAGAGAGAGAGAGACAGAGAGCAGCAGGGAGAGAGAGACAGACAGCAGCGGACAGATAGAGAGGCAGACAGCATCAGAGAGACAGACAGCAGTGGAGAGAGAGACAGCAGTGGAGAGAGAGAGATAGACAGACAGCAGCAGAGAGAGAGACAGACAGCAGTGGAGAGAGAGACAGACAGCAGCAGAGAGAGAAAAACAGACAACAGCGGAGAGAGAGACAGACAGCAGCGGAGAGAGCGAGACGGACAGCAGCGGAGAGAGAGAGAGAGAGACAGACAGCAGCAGAGAGAGAGAGAGAGACAGACAACAGCAGAGAGAGAGAGACAGACAGACAGCAGCAGAGAGAGAGACAGACAGCAGCAGAGACAAAGAGAGAGAGACAGACAGCAGCGGAGAGAGAGACAGAGAGCAGTGGAGAGACAGACAGCAGTGGAGACAGAGAGAGACAGACAGCAGCGGAGAGAGAGACAGACAGCAGCGGAGAGAGAGACAGACAGCAGCGGAGAGAGAGACAGACAGCAGCGGAGAGAGAGACAGACAGCAGCGGAGACAGAGAGAGACAGACAGCAGTGGAGACAGAGAGAGACAGACAGCAGCGGAGAGAGAGAGACAGACAGCAGCGGAGAGAGAGAGAGACAGACAGCAGTGGAGAGGGAGATGGACAGCAGCAGCGGAGAGAGAGAGAGAGACAGACAGCAGCGGAGAGAGAGACAGAGAGCAGCGGAAAGAGAGAGTGAGACAGACAGCAGTGGAGAGAGAGAGATGGACAGCAGCGGACAGACAGACAGCAGTGAAGAGACAGACAACAGTGGAGAGAGGGAGAGAGAGAGAGAGACAGACGGCAGCTTAGAGAGAGAGACAGACAACAGCAGAGAGAGAGAAACAGACAACAGCGGAGAGAGAGACAGACAGACAGCAGCGGAGAGGAAGAGAGACAGACAGCAGCGGAGAGAGAGAGAGAGACGGACAGCAGTGGAGAGAGAGAGAGACAGACAGCAGCAGAGAGAGAGACAGACGGCAGCAGAGAGAGAGAGAGACAGACAGCAGCAGAGAGAGAGAGACAGACAGACAGAAGCGGAGAGAGAGACAGAGAGCAGCGGAGAGAGAGAGAGAGAGACGGTCAGCAGCGGAGAGACAGACAGCAGTGGAGGGACAGACAGCAGTGGAGAGAGAGAGACAGACAGCAGAGAGAGAGAGAGAGACAGACAGACAGCAGCAGAGAGAGAGAGAGAGACAGACAGAAGCCGAGAGAGAAACAGACAGCAGTGAAGAGAGAGAGAGACGGTCAGCAGCAGAGAGACAGACAGCAGTGGAGGGACAGACAGCAGTGGAGAGAGAGAGAGAGAGACAGACAGCAGCAGAGAGAGAGACAGACAGACAGCAGCAGAGACAGAGAGAGACAGACAACAGCAGAGAGAGAGAGACAGACAGCAGCGGAGACAAAGAGAGAGAGAGACAGCAGCGGAGAGAGAGACAGGCAGCAGCGAAGAGAGGGACAGACAGCAGTGGAGAGTCAGACAGCAGTGGAGTGAGAGAGAGAGAGACAGACGGCAGCGGAGAGAGAGAGACAGACAGCAGCGGAGAGAGACAGCAGCGCAGATAGAGAGAGACTGAGAGCAGCGGAGAGAGAGAGAGAGACAGACAGCAGCGGAGTGAGAGAGAGAGACAGAGAGCAGCAGAGAGACAGACAGCAGTGGAGAGACAGACAGCAGAGGAGAGAGAGAGACAGACAGCAGCAGAGAGAGAGAGACAGACAGCAGCAGAGAGAGAGAGACAGACAGCAGCAGAGAGAGAGACAGACAGACAGCAGCAGAGAGAGAGAGACACACAGACAGCAGCAGAGAGAGACAGACAAACAGACAGCAGCAGAGAGAGAGAGAGAGACAGACAGCAGCAGAGAGAGAGAGAGACAGACAGCAGCAGAGAGAGAGAGAGACAGACAGCAGCGGAGAGAGAGACAGACAGCAGCAGAGAGAGAGAGACAGACAACAGCGGAGAGAGACACAGACAGCAGCGGAGAGAGAGACAGACAGCAGCGGAGGGAGGGAGAGACAGACAGCGGCGGAGATAGAGAGAGAGAAACATACAGCAGTGGAGAGACAGACAGCAGCGGAGACAGAGAGACAAACAGCAGCAGAGACAGAGAGAGACAGCAGCGCAGACAGGGTGAGACAGACAGCAGCGGAGACAGAGAGAGAGAGACAGCAGTGGAGAGAGAGAGACAGACAGCAGCGGAGAGAGAGAGAGACAGACAGCAGCGGAGAGAGAGAGACAGACAGCAGCAGAGTGAAAGAGACAGACAGCAGCAGAGTGAGAGAGAGAGACAGCAGCGGAGACGGAGAGACAGAAAGCAGCGGAGACAGAGAGAGAGAGAGACAGGCAGCAGCGGAGAGACAGACAGCAGTGCAGAGAGAGAGAGACAGAGAGCAGCAGAGAGAGAGAGACAGACAGCAGCGGACAGATAGAGAGGCAGACAGCATCAGAGAGACAGACAGCAGTGGAGAGAGAGACAGCAGTGGAGAGAGAGAGATAGACAGACAGCAGCAGAGAGAGAGACAGACAGCAGCAGAGAGAGAAAAACAGACAACAGCGGAGAGAGAGACAGACAGCAGCGGAGAGAGCGAGACGGACGGCAGCGGAGAGAGAGAGAGAGAGAGACAGCAGCAGAGAGAGAGAGAGACAGCAGCGGAGACAAAGAGAGAGAGACAGACAGCAGCGGAGAAAGAGACAGACAGCAGCGGAGAGAGAGACAGCAGTGGAGACAGAGAGAGACAGACAGCAGCGGAGAGAGAGACAGACAGCAGCGGAGAGAGAGACAGACAGCAGTGGAGACAGAGAGAGACAGACAGCAGTGGAGACAGAGAGAGACAGACAGCAGCGGAGAGAGAGAGAGACAGACAGCAGTGGAGAGGGAGATAGACAGCAGCAGCGGAGAGAGAGAGAGAGAGACAGACAGCAGCGGAGAGAGAGACAGAGAGCAGCGGAAAGAGAGAGTGAGACAGACAGCAGCGGAGAGAGAGAGATGGACAGCAGCGGACAGACAGACAGCAGTGAAGAGACAGACAACAGTGGAGAGAGGGAGAGAGAGAGAGAGACAGACGGCAGCTTAGAGAGAGAGACAGACAGCAGCAGAGAGAGACACAGACAGCAGCGGAGGGAGAGACAGACAGCAGCGGAAAGAGAAGCAGACAGCAGTGGAGAGACAGACAGCAGTGGAGAGAGAGAGACAGACAGCAGCAGAGAGAGACAGCAGCGCAGATAGAGAGAGACTGAGAGCAGCGGAGAGAGAGAGAGAGACAGACAGCAGCGAAGTGAGAGAGAGAGACAGAGAGCAGCAGAGAGACAGACAGCAGTGGAGAGACAGACAGCAGAGGAGAGAGAGAGACAGACAGCAGCGGAGAGAGAGAGAGACAGACAGCAGCAGAGAGAGAGACAGACAGACAGCAGCAGAGAGAGAGAGACACACAGACAGCAGCAGAGAGAGACAGACAGTCAGACAGCAGCAGAGAGAGAGAGAGAGACAGACAGAAGCAGAGAGAGAGACAGACAGACAGACAGCAGCAGAGAGAGAGAGAGACAGACAGAAGCGGAGAGAGAAACAGACAGCAGCGGAGAGAGAGAGAGACGGTCAGCAGCAGAGACAGACAGCAGTGGAGAGAGAGAGAGAGAGACAGACAACAGAGAGAGAGCGACAGACAGACAGCAGCAGAGAGAGAGAGACAGACAGAAGCGGAGAGAGAAACAGACAGCAGCGGAGAGAGAGACGGTCAGCAGCAGAGAGATAGACAGCAGTGGAGGGACAGACAGCAGTGGAGAGAGAGAGACAGACAGCAGCGGAGAGAGACACAGACAGCAGCGGAGAGAGACACAGACAGCAGCGGAGAGAGAGACAGACAGCAGCGGAGAGAGGGAGAGAGAGACAGACAGCAGAGAGAGAGAGACAGACAGACAGACAGCAGCAGAGAGAGAGAGAGAGACAGACAGAAGCGGAGAGAGAAACAGACAGCAGCGGAGAGAGAGAGAGACGGTCAGCAGCAGAGACAGACAGCAGTGGAGGGACAGACAGCAGTGGAGAGAGAGAGAGAGAGAGAGAGAGACAGACAGCAGAGAGACAGAGAGACAGACAGACAGCAGCAGAGAGAGAGAGAGAGAGAGACAGACAGAAGCGGAGAGAGAAACAGACAGCAGCGGAGAGAGAGAGAGACGGTCAGCAGCAGAGAGACAGACAGCAGTGGAGAGAGAGAGAGAGACAGACAGCAGCAGAGAGAGAGAGAGAAAGACAGCAGCAGAGAGAGAGAGAGACAGACAGCAGCGGAGAGAGAGACAGACAGCAGCAGAGAGAGAGAGACAGACAACAGCGGAGAGAGACACAGACAGCAGCGGAGAGAGAGACAGACAGCAGCGGAGGGAGGGAGAGACAGACAGCGGCGGAGATAGAGAGAGAGAGACATACAGCAGTGGAGAGACAGACAGCAGCGGAGACAGAGAGACAAACAGCAGCAGAGTGAAAGAGACAGACAGCAGCGCAGACAGGGTGAGACAGACAGCAGCGGAGACAGAGAGAGAGAGACAGCAGTGGAGAGAGAGGGACAGACAGCAGCGGAGAGAGAGAGAGACAGACAGCAGCGGAGAGAGAGAGACAGACAGCAGCAGAGTGAAAGAGACAGACAGCAGCAGAGTGAGAGAGAGAGACAGCAACGGAGACGGAGAGACAGAAAGCAGCGGAGACAGAGAGAGAGAGAGACAGGCAGCAGCGGAGAGACAGACA
The DNA here is from genome assembly GCF_017639515.1 of Carcharodon carcharias. Lineage (NCBI taxonomy): Eukaryota > Metazoa > Chordata > Chondrichthyes > Lamniformes > Lamnidae > Carcharodon > Carcharodon carcharias. Next base: position 112,734,646 of record NC_054474.1, on the reverse strand, counting down.
GCAGTGCAGAGAGAGAGAGACAGAGAGCAGCAGGGAGAGAGAGACAGACAGCAGCGGACAGATAGAGAGGCAGACAGCATCAGAGAGACAGACAGCAGTGGAGAGAGAGACAGCAGTGGAGAGAGAGAGATAGACAGACAGCAGCAGAGAGAGAGACAGACAGCAGTGGAGAGAGAGACAGACAGCAGCAGAGAGAGAAAAACAGACAACAGCGGAGAGAGAGACAGACAGCAGCGGAGAGAGCGAGACGGACAGCAGCGGAGAGAGAGAGAGAGAGACAGACAGCAGCAGAGAGAGAGAGAGAGACAGACAACAGCAGAGAGAGAGAGACAGACAGACAGCAGCAGAGAGAGAGACAGACAGCAGCAGAGACAAAGAGAGAGAGACAGACAGCAGCGGAGAGAGAGACAGAGAGCAGTGGAGAGACAGACAGCAGTGGAGACAGAGAGAGACAGACAGCAGCGGAGAGAGAGACAGACAGCAGCGGAGAGAGAGACAGACAGCAGCGGAGAGAGAGACAGACAGCAGCGGAGAGAGAGACAGACAGCAGCGGAGACAGAGAGAGACAGACAGCAGTGGAGACAGAGAGAGACAGACAGCAGCGGAGAGAGAGAGACAGACAGCAGCGGAGAGAGAGAGAGACAGACAGCAGTGGAGAGGGAGATGGACAGCAGCAGCGGAGAGAGAGAGAGAGACAGACAGCAGCGGAGAGAGAGACAGAGAGCAGCGGAAAGAGAGAGTGAGACAGACAGCAGTGGAGAGAGAGAGATGGACAGCAGCGGACAGACAGACAGCAGTGAAGAGACAGACAACAGTGGAGAGAGGGAGAGAGAGAGAGAGACAGACGGCAGCTTAGAGAGAGAGACAGACAACAGCAGAGAGAGAGAAACAGACAACAGCGGAGAGAGAGACAGACAGACAGCAGCGGAGAGGAAGAGAGACAGACAGCAGCGGAGAGAGAGAGAGAGACGGACAGCAGTGGAGAGAGAGAGAGACAGACAGCAGCAGAGAGAGAGAGACAGACAGCAGTGGAGAGAGAGAGAGAGACAGACAGCAGCAGAGAGAGAGAGACAGACAGACAGAAGCGGAGAGAGAGACAGAGAGCAGCGGAGAGAGAGAGAGAGAGACGGTCAGCAGCGGAGAGACAGACAGCAGTGGAGGGACAGACAGCAGTGGAGAGAGAGAGACAGACAGCAGAGAGAGAGAGAGAGACAGACAGACAGCAGCAGAGAGAGAGAGAGAGACAGACAGAAGCCGAGAGAGAAACAGACAGCAGTGAAGAGAGAGAGAGACGGTCAGCAGCAGAGAGACAGACAGCAGTGGAGGGACAGACAGCAGTGGAGAGAGAGAGAGACAGACAGCAGCAGAGAGAGAGACAGACAGACAGCAGCAGAGACAGAGAGAGACAGACAACAGCAGAGAGAGAGGCAGACAGCAGCGGAGAGAGAGACAGACAGCAGCGGAGAGAGAGACAGACAGCAGCGGAGGGAGAGACAGACAGCAGCAGAGAGAAAGACAGACAGCAGTGGAGAGACAGACAGCAGTGGAGAGACAGACAGCAGTGGAGAGAGAGAGATAGAGAGACAGACAGCAGCAGAGAGAGAGAGACAGACAGCAGCAGAGAGAGAGAGAGACTGCCAGCAGCGGAGAAAGAGACAGACAGCAGCGGAGAGAGATGGAGGCAGACAGACAGCAGCGGAGACAGAGAGACAAACAGCAGCAGAGACAGAGAGAGAGACAGCAGCGGAGACAGTGAGAGACAGACAGCAGCGGAGACAGAGAGAGATAGACAGACAGCAGCGGAGACAGAGAGAGAGACAGACAGCAGCAGAGTGAGAGAGACAGACAGCAGCAGAGTGAGAGAGACAGACAGCAGCGGAGACAGAGAGAGAGAGACAGACAGCAGCGGAGAGAGAGACAGCAGCGCAGAGAGTGAGAGACAGATACCAGCAGAGAGAGAGAGAGACAGACAGCAGCGGAGAGTGAGAGACAGACAGCAGCAGAGAGAGAGAGAGACAGACAGCAGCAGAGAGAGAGAGAGAGACAGACAGCAGCAGAGACAAAGAGAGAGAGACAGACAGCAGTGGAGACAGAGAGAGACAGACAGCAGCGGAGACAGAGGCAGAGAGCAGCGGAGAGAGTGAGACAGACAATGCGGAGAGAGAGAGAGATGGACAGCAGCGGAGAGAGAGAGAGAGACAGACAGCGGCGGAGAGAGAGACAGATAGCGGCGGAGAGAGGGAGAGAGAGAAGCGGAGAGAGAGAGAGAGACAGCAGCGGAGAGAGAGAGAGAGATGGACAGCAGTGGAGAGACAGACAGCAGCGGAGACAGAGTGAGAGAGAGACAGACAGCAGCGGAGAGAGAGAGACAGTCAGCAGCGGAGAGAGAGAGAGACAGACAGCAGCGGAGTGAGAGAGAGAGACAGACAGCAGCGGAGTGAGACAGCAGCGCAGAAGAGAGAGACAGAGAGCAGCGGAGAGAGAGAGAGGGGCAGCAGCGGAGAGAGAGAGAGACGGACAGCAGCGGAGAGAAAGACAGCAGCGGAGACACAGACAGCAGTGGAGAGAGAGAGACAGACAGCAGCAGAGAGAGAGAGACAGACAGCAGCAGAGAGAGAGAGACAGACAACAGCGGAGAGAGAGACAGACAGACAGCAGCGGAGACAGAGAGACAGAGAGAGAGACAGACAGCAGTGGGGAGACAGACAGCAGTGGAGAGTGAGAGAGACAGACAGCAGCGGAGACAGAGAGAGAGAGACAGACAGCAGGGGAGAGAGAGAGAGAGACAGACAGCAGCGGAGAGAGAGAGAGACAGACAGCAGCGGAGAGAGAGAGAGACAAACAGCAGCAGAGACAGAGAGACAGACAGCAGCGGAGAGAGAGAGAGACAGTCATCACCAGAGAGAGAGACAGGCAGCACCGGAGAAAGAGACAGGCAGCACTGGAGAGAGAGACAGGCAGCACCGGAGAGAGAGACTGGCAACACCGGAGAGAAAGACAGGCAGCACCGGAGAGAGAGACAGGCAGCACCGGAGAGAGAGACAGGCAGCACTGGAGAGAGAGACAGGCAGAACTGGAGAGAGAGAGACAGGCAGCACCGAAGAGAGACAGACAGTGGCGGACTGAGAGAGAGACAGACAGATAGCAGCGCAGAGAGAGAGACAGACAGCAGCGGAGAGAGAGAGACAGACAGCTGCGGAGAGAGAGAGACGGACAGCAGCAGAGAGACAGACAGCAGTGGAGAGAGAGAGATAGACAGACAGTAGCAGAGAGACAAACAGCAGCAGAGAGAGAGAGACAGACAGCAGCAGCAGAGAGAGAGAGACAGACAGAAGCAGAGAGAGAGAGAGACAGACAGCAGCGGAGAGAGAGAGACAGACAACAGCGGAGAGAGAGACAGACAGCAGCGGAGACAGAGAGACAGAGAGAGAGACAGACAGCAGTGGGGAGACAGACAGCAGTGGAGAGTGAGAGAGACAGACAGCAGTGGAGACAGAGAGAGAGAGACAGACAGCAGCGGGGAGAGACAGACAAACAGCAGCAGAGTGAGAGAGAGAGACAGAAGCGGAGACAGAGAGAGACAGACAGCAACGGAGAGAGAGAGACAGCAGCGCAGAGAGAGACAGACAGCAGCGGAGAGAGAGAGATAGACAGACAGCAGCGGAGAGAGAGAGAGACGGACGGCAGCAGAGAGACAGACAGCAGTGGAGAGACAGACAGCAGTGGAGAGAGAGAGATAGACAGACAGCAGCAGAGAGAGAGACAGACAGCAGCAGAGAGAGAGAGAGACAGACAGCAGCAGAGAGAGGGAGAGACAGACAGAAGCAGAGAGAGAGACAGACAGCAGCAGAGAGAGAGAGACAGACAACAGCGGAGAGAGAGACAGACAGACAGCAGTGGAGAGGGAGAGAGACAGACAGCAGCGGAGAGAGAGAGGGACAGACAGCAGCGGAGACAGAGAGAGAGAGAGACAGACAGCAGCGGAGACAGAGAGAGAGACAGACAGCAGTGGAGAGACAGACAGCAGTGGAGACAGAGAGACTGACAGCACTGGAGAGACAGACAGCAGTGGAGAGACAGACAGCAGTGCAGAGAGATAGAGAGCAGCTGAGAGAGAGAGAGACAGACAGCAGGAGAGAGAGAGAGAGACAGACAGCAGCAGAGACAGAGAGACAGACAGCAGCAGAGAGAGAGATAGACAGAGAGCAGCAGAGAGAGAGAGACAGACAGCAGCAGAGAGAGAGAGAGACAGACAGCAGCAGAGAGAGAGAGAGACAGACAGCAGCAGAGAGAGAGACAGACAGCAGCGGAGAGAGAGATAGACAGAGAGCAGCAGAGAGAGAGAGACAGACAGCAGCAGAGAGAGAGAGACAGACAGCAGCAGAGAGAGAGAGAGACAGACAGCAGCAGAGAGAGAGACAGACAGACAGCAGCGGAGAGAGAGAGAGAGACAGACAGCAGCGGAGAGAGAGAGGGACAGACAGCAGCGGAGAGAGAGACAGACAGACAGCAGCAGAGACAGAGAGACAGACAGCAGCGGAGAGAGAGATAGACAGAGAGCAGCAGAGAGAGAGAGACAGACAGCAGCAGAGAGAGAGAGAGACAGACAGCAGCAGAGAGAGAGAGAGACAGACAGCAGCAGAGAGAGAGAGACAGACAGACAGCAGCAGAGAGAGTGGGAGAGAGAGAGAGACAGACAGCAGCAGAGAGAGAGAGACAGACAACAGTGGAGAGAGAGACAGACAGACAGCAGCAGAGAGAGAGAGAGAGACAGACAGCAGCGGAGAGACAGAGAGAGAGACAGACAGCAGCGGAAACAGAGAGAGAGAGAGGGAGAGACAGACAGCAGTGGAGATACAGACAGCAGTGGAGAGAGAGAGAGACAGACAGCAGCGGAGAGAGAGAGAGACAGACAGCAGCGGAGAGAGAGAGGGACAGACTGCAGCGGAGAGAGAGAGGGACAGACGGCAGCGGAGAGAGAGACGGACAGACGGCAGCGGAGAGAGAGACGGACAGACGGCAGCGGAGAGAGAGAGGGACAGACAGCAGCAGAGAGAGAGACAGAAAAACTGCAGCGGAGAGAGAAACAGACAGACAGCAGCGGAGAGAGAGAGACAGACAGACAGCAGCGGAGACAGAGAGACAAACAGCAGCAGAGACAGAGAGAGAGACAGCAGCGGAGAGAGAGAGACAGACAGCAGCGGAGAGAGAGAGAGAGACGGACGGCAGCGGAGAGAGAGACAGACAGACAGACAGCAGCGGAGAGAGAGACAGCAGCGGAGAGAGAGAGAAAGAGACAGGCAGCACCGAGAGAGAGAGAGAGACAGGCAGCAACGGAGAGAGAGAGACAGGCAGCACCGGGGAGAGAGAGAGAGAGCCAGGCAGCACCGGAGAGAGAGAGAGAGCCAGGCAGCACCAGAGAAAGAGAGAGAGACAGGCAGCACCGGAGAGAGAGAGAGTGACAAGCAGCACCGGAGAGAGAGAGAGAGACAGACAGCAGCGGAGAGGGAGAGAGGCAGACAGCAGCAGAGAGGGAGAGAGGCAGACAGCAGCGGAGAGGGAAAGCGAGAGAGAGAAAGACAGCCGCGGAGAGGGAGAGAGAGACAGAGACAGATAGCAGTGGGGAGACAGACAGCAGTGGAGAGAGAGAGAGACAGACAGCAGCGGAGAGAGAGAGGGACAGACAGCACCGGAGAGAGAGAGGGACAGACAGCACCGGAGAGAGAGAGGGACAGACAGCACCGGAGAGAGAGAGGGACAGACAGCAGCGGAGAGAGAGAGGGACAGACAGCAGCGGAGAGAGAGAGAGAGAGACAGGCAGCAGCAGCAGAGAGAGACAGACAGACAGAAGCAGAGAGAGAGACAGACAGACAGCAGCAGAGAGAGAGAGACAGACAACAGCGGAGAGGGAGACCGACAGACAGCAGCGCAGACAGAGAGACAGAGAGAGAGACAGACAGCAGTGGGGAGACAGACAGCAGTGCAGCGTGAGAGAGACAGACAGCAGCGGAGACAGAGAGAGAGACAGCAGCGGAGAGAGTGAGAGACAGACAGCAGCGGAGAGAGAGAGAGAGACAGACAGCAGCGGAGAGAGAGAGGGACAGACAGCAGTGGAGAGACAGAGGTACAGAGTGTAGCAGAGAGACAGAGGGACAGAAAGCAGCGGAGAAAGAGACAGACAGACAGCAGCGGAGAGAGAGACAGACAGACAAACAGCAGCGGAGACAGAGAGACAGCAGCGGAGACAGAGAGAGAGAGACAGCAGCGGAGACAGAGAGAGAGAGAGACAGATAGCAGCGGAGAGAGAGAGAGACAGACATCAGTGGAGAGAGAGAGAGACAGACAGACAGACAGCAGCGGAGAGAGAGACAGACAGACAGACAGCAGCGGAGAGAGAGACAGCACCGGAGAGAGAGAAAGAGACAGGCAGCACCGAGAGAGAGAGAGACAGGCAGCACCGGAGAAAGAGAGAGAGAGAGACAGGCAGCACCGGAGAAAGAGAGAGAGAGAGACAGGCAGCACCGGAGAAAGAGAGAGAGAGAGACAGGCAGCACCGGAGAGAGAGAGAGAGAGACAGGCAGAACCGGAGAGAGAGAGAGCCAGGCAGCACCGGAGAGAGAGAGGGAGACAGGCAGCACCGGAGAGAGAGAGAGTGACAGGCAGCACTGGAAAGAGAGAGAGAGAGAGACAGGCAGCACCGGAGACAAAGAGAGAGACTGGCAGCACCGGAGAGAGAGAGACAGGCAGCACCGGAGAGAGAGGGAGAGAGACAGGCAGCATCGGAGAGAGACAGAGACAGGCAGCACCAGAGAGAGAGAGACAGAGACAGGCAGCAGCACCGGAGTGAGAGAGAGAGAGACAGGCAGCACCAGAGTGAGAGAGAGAGAGAGACAGGTAGCACCGGAGAGAGAGACAGGCAGCACCGGACAGAGAGACAGGCAGCACCAGAGAGAGAGACAGGCAGCAACAGAGAGAGAGACAGGCAGCACCGGAGAGAGAGACAGGCAGCACCGGAGAGAGAGACAGGCAGCACCGGAGAGAGAGACTGGCAGCACCGGAGAGAGAGACAGGCAGCACCAGAGAGAGAGACAGGCAGCACCAGAGAGAGAGACAGGCAGCACTGGAGAGAGAGAGACAGGCAGCATTGGAGAGAGAGAGAGACAGGCAGCACCGAAGAGAGACAGACAGTGGCGGACTGAGAGAGAGACAGACAAACAGCAGCGCAGAGAGAGAGACAGACAGCAGCGGAGAGAGAGAGACGGACAGCAGCAGAGAGACAGACAGCAGTGGAGAGAGAGAGATAGACAGACAGCAGCAGAGAGACAAACAGCAGCAGGGAGAGAGAGAGACAGACAGCAGCAGCAGAGAGAGAGAGACAGACAGAAGCAGAGAGAGAGAGAGACAGACAGCAGCAGAGAGAGAGAGACAGACAACAGCGGAGAGAGAGACAGACAGACAGCAGCGGAGACAGAGAGACAGAGAGAGAGACAGACAGCAGCGGGGAGACAGACAGCAGTGGAGAGTGAGAGAGACAGACAGCAGCGGAGACAGAGAGAGAGACAGACAGCAGCGGAGAGAGAGAGAGACAGACAGCAGCGGAGAGAGAGAGAGACAGTCAGCACCAGAGAGAGAGACAGGCAGCACCGGAGAAAGAGACAGGCAGCACTGGAGAGAGAGACAGGCAGCACCGGAGAGAGAGACTGGCAACACCGGAGAGAAAGACAGGCAGCACCGGAGAGAGAGACAGGCAGCACCGGAGAGAGAGACAGGCAGCACTGGAGAGAGAGACAGGCAGAACTGGAGAGAGAGAGACAGGCAGCACCGAAGAGAGACAGACAGTGGCGGACTGAGAGAGAGACAGACAGACAGCAGCGCAGAGAGAGAGACAGACAGCAGCGGAGAGAGAGAGAGAGACAGACAGCTGCGGAGAGAGAGAGACGGACAGCAGCAGAGAGACAGACAGCAGTGGAGAGAGAGATATAGACAGACAGTAGCAGAGAGACAAACAGCAGCAGAGAGAGAGAGAGACAGACAGCAGCAGCAGAGAGAGAGAGACAGACAGAAGCAGAGAGAGAGAGAGACAGACAGCAGCAGAGAGAGAGAGAGACAGACAACAGCGGAGAGAGAGACAGACAGCAGCGGAGACAGAGAGACAGAGAGAGAGACAGACAGCAGTGGGGAGACAGACAGCAGTGGAGAGTGAGAGAGACAGACAGCAGCGGAGACAGAGAGAGAGAGACAGACAGCAGCGGAGAGAGAGCGAGACAGACAGCAGCGGAGAGAGAGACAGACAGACAGACAGACAGCAGCGGAGAGAGAGAGAGACAGACAGCAGCGGGGAGAGACAGACAAACAGCAGCAGAGTGAGAGAGAGAGACAGCAGCGGAGACAGAGAGAGACAGACAGCAACGGAGAGAGAGAGACAGCAGCGCAGAGAGAGACAGACAGCAGCGGAGAGAGAGAGATAGACAGACAGCAGCGGAGAGAGAGAGAGACGGACGGCAGCAGAGAGACAGACAGCAGTGGAGAGACAGACAGCAGTGGAGAGAGAGAGATAGACAGACAGCAGCAGAGAGAGAGACAGACAGCAGCAGAGAGAGAGAGAGACAGACAGCAGCAGAGAGAGGGAGAGACAGACAGAAGCAGAGAGAGAGACAGACAGCAGCAGAGAGAGAGAGACAGACAACAGCGGAGAGAGAGACAGACAGACAGCAGTGGAGAGGGAGAGAGACAGACAGCAGCGGAGACAGAGAGAGAGACAGACAGCAGTGGAGAGACAGACAGCAGTGGAGACAGAGAGACTGACAGCACTGGAGAGACAGACAGCAGTGGAGAGACAGACAGCAGTGCAGAGAGATAGAGAGCAGCAGAGAGAGAGAGAGACAGACAGCAGCAGAGAGAGAGAGAGACAGACAGCAGCAGAGACAGAGAGACAGACAGCAGCAGAGAGAGAGAGACAGACAGCAGCAGAGAGAGAGATAGACAGAGAGCAGCAGAGAGAGAGAGACAGACAGCAGCAGAGAGAGAGAGAGACAGACAGCAGCAGAGAGAGAGACAGACAGCAGCGGAGAGAGAGATAGACAGAGAGCAGCAGAGAGAGAGAGACAGACAGCAGCAGAGAGAGAGAGACAGACAGCAGCAGAGAGAGAGAGACAGACAGCAGCAGAGAGAGAGAGAGACAGACAGCAGCAGAGAGAGAGACAGACAGACAGCAGCGGAGAGAGAGAGACAGACAGCAGCGGAGAGAGAGAGGGACAGACAGCAGCGGAGAGAGAGACAGACAGACAGCAGCAGAGACAGAGAGACAGACAGCAGCGGAGAGAGAGATAGACAGAGAGCAGCAGAGAGACAGAGACAGACAGCAGCAGAGAGAGAGAGAGACAGACAGCAGCAGAGAGAGAGACAGCAGCAGAGAGAGAGAGAGAGAGAGACAGACAGCAGCAGAGAGAGAGAGACAGACAGACAGCAGCAGAGAGAGAGAGAGAGACAGACAGACAGCAGCAGAGAGAGAGAGACAGACAACAGTGGAGAGAGAGACAGACAGACAGCAGCAGAGAGAGAGAGAGAGACAGACAGCAGCGGAGAGACAGAGAGAGAGACAGACAGCAGCGGAAACAGAGAGAGAGAGAGGGAGAGACAGACAGCAGTGGAGATATAGACAACAGTGGAGAGAGAGAGAGACAGACAGCAGCGGAGAGAGAGAGAGAGACAGAGAGCAGCGGAGAGAGAGAGAGACAGACAGCAGCGGAGAGAGAGAGAGACAAACAGCAGCAGAGACAGAGAGACAGACAGCAGCGGAGAGAGAGAGAGACAGTCATCACCAGAGAGAGAGACAGGCAGCACCGGAGAAAGAGACAGGCAGCACTGGAGAGAGAGACAGGCAGCACCGGAGAGAGAGACTGGCAACACCGGAGAGAAAGACAGGCAGCACCGGAGAGAGAGACAGGCAGCACCGGAGAGAGAGACAGGCAGCACTGGAGAGAGAGACAGGCAGAACTGGAGAGAGAGAGACAGGCAGCACCGAAGAGAGACAGACAGTGGCGGACTGAGAGAGAGACAGACAGATAGCAGCGCAGAGAGAGAGACAGACAGCAGCGGAGAGAGAGAGACAGACAGCTGCGGAGAGAGAGAGACGGACAGCAGCAGAGAGACAGACAGCAGTGGAGAGAGAGAGATAGACAGACAGTAGCAGAGAGACAAACAGCAGCAGAGAGAGAGAGACAGACAGCAGCAGCAGAGAGAGAGAGACAGACAGAAGCAGAGAGAGAGAGAGACAGACAGCAGCGGAGAGAGAGAGACAGACAACAGCGGAGAGAGAGACAGACAGCAGCGGAGACAGAGAGACAGAGAGAGAGACAGACAGCAGTGGGGAGACAGACAGCAGTGGAGAGTGAGAGAGACAGACAGCAGTGGAGACAGAGAGAGAGAGACAGACAGCAGCGGGGAGAGACAGACAAACAGCAGCAGAGTGAGAGAGAGAGACAGAAGCGGAGACAGAGAGAGACAGACAGCAACGGAGAGAGAGAGACAGCAGCGCAGAGAGAGACAGACAGCAGCGGAGAGAGAGAGATAGACAGACAGCAGCGGAGAGAGAGAGAGACGGACGGCAGCAGAGAGACAGACAGCAGTGGAGAGACAGACAGCAGTGGAGAGAGAGAGATAGACAGACAGCAGCAGAGAGAGAGACAGACAGCAGCAGAGAGAGAGAGAGACAGACAGCAGCAGAGAGAGGGAGAGACAGACAGAAGCAGAGAGAGAGACAGACAGCAGCAGAGAGAGAGAGACAGACAACAGCGGAGAGAGAGACAGACAGACAGCAGTGGAGAGGGAGAGAGACAGACAGCAGCGGAGAGAGAGAGGGACAGACAGCAGCGGAGACAGAGAGAGAGAGAGACAGACAGCAGCGGAGACAGAGAGAGAGACAGACAGCAGTGGAGAGACAGACAGCAGTGGAGACAGAGAGACTGACAGCACTGGAGAGACAGACAGCAGTGGAGAGACAGACAGCAGTGCAGAGAGATAGAGAGCAGCTGAGAGAGAGAGAGACAGACAGCAGGAGAGAGAGAGAGAGACAGACAGCAGCAGAGACAGAGAGACAGACAGCAGCAGAGAGAGAGATAGACAGAGAGCAGCAGAGAGAGAGAGACAGACAGCAGCAGAGAGAGAGAGAGACAGACAGCAGCAGAGAGAGAGAGAGACAGACAGCAGCAGAGAGAGAGACAGACAGCAGCGGAGAGAGAGATAGACAGAGAGCAGCAGAGAGAGAGAGACAGACAGCAGCAGAGAGAGAGAGACAGACAGCAGCAGAGAGAGAGAGAGACAGACAGCAGCAGAGAGAGAGACAGACAGACAGCAGCGGAGAGAGAGAGAGAGACAGACAGCAGCGGAGAGAGAGAGGGACAGACAGCAGCGGAGAGAGAGACAGACAGACAGCAGCAGAGACAGAGAGACAGACAGCAGCGGAGAGAGAGATAGACAGAGAGCAGCAGAGAGAGAGAGACAGACAGCAGCAGAGAGAGAGAGAGACAGACAGCAGCAGAGAGAGAGAGAGACAGACAGCAGCAGAGAGAGAGAGACAGACAGACAGCAGCAGAGAGAGTGGGAGAGAGAGAGAGACAGACAGCAGCAGAGAGAGAGAGACAGACAACAGTGGAGAGAGAGACAGACAGACAGCAGCAGAGAGAGAGAGAGAGACAGACAGCAGCGGAGAGACAGAGAGAGAGACAGACAGCAGCGGAAACAGAGAGAGAGAGAGGGAGAGACAGACAGCAGTGGAGATACAGACAGCAGTGGAGAGAGAGAGAGACAGACAGCAGCGGAGAGAGAGAGAGACAGACAGCAGCGGAGAGAGAGAGGGACAGACTGCAGCGGAGAGAGAGAGGGACAGACGGCAGCGGAGAGAGAGACGGACAGACGGCAGCGGAGAGAGAGACGGACAGACGGCAGCGGAGAGAGAGAGGGACAGACAGCAGCAGAGAGAGAGACAGAAAAACTGCAGCGGAGAGAGAAACAGACAGACAGCAGCGGAGAGAGAGAGACAGACAGACAGCAGCGGAGACAGAGAGACAAACAGCAGCAGAGACAGAGAGAGAGACAGCAGCGGAGAGAGAGAGACAGACAGCAGCGGAGAGAGAGAGAGAGACGGACGGCAGCGGAGAGAGAGACAGACAGACAGACAGCAGCGGAGAGAGAGACAGCAGCGGAGAGAGAGAGAAAGAGACAGGCAGCACCGAGAGAGAGAGAGAGACAGGCAGCAACGGAGAGAGAGAGACAGGCAGCACCGGGGAGAGAGAGAGAGAGCCAGGCAGCACCGGAGAGAGAGAGAGAGCCAGGCAGCACCAGAGAAAGAGAGAGAGACAGGCAGCACCGGAGAGAGAGAGAGTGACAAGCAGCACCGGAGAGAGAGAGAGAGACAGACAGCAGCGGAGAGGGAGAGAGGCAGACAGCAGCAGAGAGGGAGAGAGGCAGACAGCAGCGGAGAGGGAAAGCGAGAGAGAGAAAGACAGCCGCGGAGAGGGAGAGAGAGACAGAGACAGATAGCAGTGGGGAGACAGACAGCAGTGGAGAGAGAGAGAGACAGACAGCAGCGGAGAGAGAGAGGGACAGACAGCACCGGAGAGAGAGAGGGACAGACAGCACCGGAGAGAGAGAGGGACAGACAGCACCGGAGAGAGAGAGGGACAGACAGCAGCGGAGAGAGAGAGGGACAGACAGCAGCGGAGAGAGAGAGAGAGAGACAGGCAGCAGCAGCAGAGAGAGACAGACAGACAGAAGCAGAGAGAGAGACAGACAGACAGCAGCAGAGAGAGAGAGACAGACAACAGCGGAGAGGGAGACCGACAGACAGCAGCGCAGACAGAGAGACAGAGAGAGAGACAGACAGCAGTGGGGAGACAGACAGCAGTGCAGCGTGAGAGAGACAGACAGCAGCGGAGACAGAGAGAGAGACAGCAGCGGAGAGAGTGAGAGACAGACAGCAGCGGAGAGAGAGAGACAGACAGCAGCGGAGAGAGAGAGGGACAGACAGCAGTGGAGAGACAGAGGTACAGAGTGTAGCAGAGAGACAGAGGGACAGAAAGCAGCGGAGAAAGAGACAGACAGACAGCAGCGGAGAGAGAGACAGACAGACAAACAGCAGCGGAGACAGAGAGACAGCAGCGGAGACAGAGAGAGAGAGACAGCAGCGGAGACAGAGAGAGAGAGAGACAGATAGCAGCGGAGAGAGAGAGAGACAGACATCAGTGGAGAGAGAGAGAGACAGACAGACAGACAGCAGCGGAGAGAGAGACAGACAGACAGACAGCAGCGGAGAGAGAGACAGCACCGGAGAGAGAGAAAGAGACAGGCAGCACCGAGAGAGAGAGAGACAGGCAGCACCGGAGAAAGAGAGAGAGAGAGACAGGCAGCACCGGAGAAAGAGAGAGAGAGAGACAGGCAGCACCGGAGAAAGAGAGAGAGAGAGACAGGCAGCACCGGAGAGAGAGAGAGAGAGACAGGCAGAACCGGAGAGAGAGAGAGCCAGGCAGCACCGGAGAGAGAGAGGGAGACAGGCAGCACCGGAGAGAGAGAGAGTGACAGGCAGCACTGGAAAGAGAGAGAGAGAGAGACAGGCAGCACCGGAGACAAAGAGAGAGACTGGCAGCACCGGAGAGAGAGAGACAGGCAGCACCGGAGAGAGAGGGAGAGAGACAGGCAGCATCGGAGAGAGACAGAGACAGGCAGCACCAGAGAGAGAGAGACAGAGACAGGCAGCAGCACCGGAGTGAGAGAGAGAGAGACAGGCAGCACCAGAGTGAGAGAGAGAGAGAGACAGGTAGCACCGGAGAGAGAGACAGGCAGCACCGGACAGAGAGACAGGCAGCACCAGAGAGAGAGACAGGCAGCAACAGAGAGAGAGACAGGCAGCACCGGAGAGAGAGACAGGCAGCACCGGAGAGAGAGACAGGCAGCACCGGAGAGAGAGACTGGCAGCACCGGAGAGAGAGACAGGCAGCACCAGAGAGAGAGACAGGCAGCACCAGAGAGAGAGACAGGCAGCACTGGAGAGAGAGAGACAGGCAGCATTGGAGAGAGAGAGAGACAGGCAGCACCGAAGAGAGACAGACAGTGGCGGACTGAGAGAGAGACAGACAAACAGCAGCGCAGAGAGAGAGACAGACAGCAGCGGAGAGAGAGAGACGGACAGCAGCAGAGAGACAGACAGCAGTGGAGAGAGAGAGATAGACAGACAGCAGCAGAGAGACAAACAGCAGCAGGGAGAGAGAGAGACAGACAGCAGCAGCAGAGAGAGAGAGACAGACAGAAGCAGAGAGAGAGAGAGACAGACAGCAGCAGAGAGAGAGAGACAGACAACAGCGGAGAGAGAGACAGACAGACAGCAGCGGAGACAGAGAGACAGAGAGAGAGACAGACAGCAGCGGGGAGACAGACAGCAGTGGAGAGTGAGAGAGACAGACAGCAGCGGAGACAGAGAGAGAGACAGACAGCAGCGGAGAGAGAGAGAGACAGACAGCAGCGGAGAGAGAGAGAGACAGTCAGCACCAGAGAGAGAGACAGGCAGCACCGGAGAAAGAGACAGGCAGCACTGGAGAGAGAGACAGGCAGCACCGGAGAGAGAGACTGGCAACACCGGAGAGAAAGACAGGCAGCACCGGAGAGAGAGACAGGCAGCACCGGAGAGAGAGACAGGCAGCACTGGAGAGAGAGACAGGCAGAACTGGAGAGAGAGAGACAGGCAGCACCGAAGAGAGACAGACAGTGGCGGACTGAGAGAGAGACAGACAGACAGCAGCGCAGAGAGAGAGACAGACAGCAGCGGAGAGAGAGAGAGAGACAGACAGCTGCGGAGAGAGAGAGACGGACAGCAGCAGAGAGACAGACAGCAGTGGAGAGAGAGATATAGACAGACAGTAGCAGAGAGACAAACAGCAGCAGAGAGAGAGAGACAGACAGCAGCAGCAGAGAGAGAGAGACAGACAGAAGCAGAGAGAGAGAGAGACAGACAGCAGCAGAGAGAGAGAGACAGACAACAGCGGAGAGAGAGACAGACAGCAGCGGAGACAGAGAGACAGAGAGAGAGACAGACAGCAGTGGGGAGACAGACAGCAGTGGAGAGTGAGAGAGACAGACAGCAGCGGAGACAGAGAGAGAGAGACAGACAGCAGCGGGGAGAGAGAGCGAGACAGACAGCAGCGGAGAGAGAGACAGACAGACAGACAGACAGCAGCGGAGAGAGAGAGAGACAGACAGCAGCGGGGAGAGACAGACAAACAGCAGCAGAGTGAGAGAGAGAGACAGCAGCGGAGACAGAGAGAGACAGACAGCAACGGAGAGAGAGAGACAGCAGCGCAGAGAGAGACAGACAGCAGCGGAGAGAGAGAGATAGACAGACAGCAGCGGAGAGAGAGAGAGACGGACGGCAGCAGAGAGACAGACAGCAGTGGAGAGACAGACAGCAGTGGAGAGAGAGAGATAGACAGACAGCAGCAGAGAGAGAGACAGACAGCAGCAGAGAGAGAGAGAGACAGACAGCAGCAGAGAGAGGGAGAGACAGACAGAAGCAGAGAGAGAGACAGACAGCAGCAGAGAGAGAGAGACAGACAACAGCGGAGAGAGAGACAGACAGACAGCAGTGGAGAGGGAGAGAGACAGACAGCAGCGGAGACAGAGAGAGAGACAGACAGCAGTGGAGAGACAGACAGCAGTGGAGACAGAGAGACTGACAGCACTGGAGAGACAGACAGCAGTGGAGAGACAGACAGCAGTGCAGAGAGATAGAGAGCAGCAGAGAGAGAGAGAGACAGACAGCAGCAGAGAGAGAGAGAGACAGACAGCAGCAGAGACAGAGAGACAGACAGCAGCAGAGAGAGAGAGACAGACAGCAGCAGAGAGAGAGATAGACAGAGAGCAGCAGAGAGAGAGAGACAGACAGCAGCAGAGAGAGAGAGACAGACAGCAGCAGAGAGAGAGACAGACAGCAGCGGAGAGAGAGATAGACAGAGAGCAGCAGAGAGAGAGAGACAGACAGCAGCAGAGAGAGAGAGACAGACAGCAGCAGAGAGAGAGAGACAGACAGCAGCAGAGAGAGAGAGAGACAGACAGCAGCAGAGAGAGAGACAGACAGACAGCAGCGGAGAGAGAGAGACAGACAGCAGCGGAGAGAGAGAGGGACAGACAGCAGCGGAGAGAGAGACAGACAGACAGCAGCAGAGACAGAGAGACAGACAGCAGCGGAGAGAGAGATAGACAGAGAGCAGCAGAGACAGAGACAGACAGCAGCAGAGAGAGAGAGAGACAGACAGCAGCAGAGAGAGAGAGAGACAGACAGCAGCAGAGAGAGAGACAGCAGCAGAGAGAGAGAGAGAGAGAGACAGACAGCAGCAGAGAGAGAGAGACAGACAGACAGCAGCAGAGAGAGAGAGAGAGAGACAGACAGACAGCAGCAGAGAGAGAGAGACAGACAACAGTGGAGAGAGAGACAGACAGACAGCAGCAGAGAGAGAGAGAGAGACAGACAGCAGCGGAGAGACAGAGAGAGAGACAGACAGCAGCGGAAACAGAGAGAGAGAGAGGGAGAGACAGACAGCAGTGGAGATATAGACAACAGTGGAGAGAGAGAGAGACAGACAGCAGCGGAGAGAGAGAGAGACAGACAGCAGCGGAGAGAGAGAGGGACAGACTGCAGCGGAGAGAGAGAGGGACAGACGGCAGCGGAGAGAGAGACGGACAGACGGCAGCGGAGAGAGAGACGGACAGACGGCAGCGGAGAGAGAGACGGACAGACAGCAGCAGAGAGAGAGACAGAAAAACTGCAGCGGAGAGAGAAACAGACAGACAGCAGCGGAGAGAGAGAGACAGACAGACAGCAGCGGAGACAGAGAGACAAACAGCAGCAGAGACAGAGAGAGAGACAGCAGCGGAGAGAGAGAGACAGACAGCAGCGGAGAGAGAGAGAGAGAGAGACGGACGGCAGCGGAGAGAGAGACAGACAGACAGACAGCAGCGGAGAGAGAGACAGCAGCGGAGAGAGAGAGAAAGAGACAGGCAGCACCGAGAGAGAGAGAGAGAGACAGGCAGCAACGGAGAGAGAGAGACAGGCAGCACCGGGGAGAGAGAGAGAGAGCCAGGCAGCACCGGAGAGAGAGAGAGAGCCAGGCAGCACCAGAGAAAGAGAGAGAGACAGGCAGCACCGGAGAGAGAGAGAGTGACAAGCAGCACCGGAGAGAGAGAGAGAGAGACAGACAGCAGCGGAGAGGGAGAGAGGCAGACAGCAGCAGAGAGGGAGAGAGGCAGACAGCAGCAGAGAGGGAGAGCGAGAGAGAGAAAGACAGCCGCGGAGAGGGAGAGAGAGACAGAGACAGATAGCAGTGGGGAGACAGACAGCAGTGGAGAGAGAGAGAGACAGACAGCAGCGGAGAGAGAGAGAAACAGACAGCAGCGGAGAGAGGGACAGACAGCACCGGAGAGAGAGAGGGACAGACAGCAGCGGAGAGAGACAGACAGACAGCAGAAGAGAGAGACAGAAAGACAGCAGCGGAGAGAGAGAGAGACAGACAGCAGCGGAGAGGGAGAGAGAGACAGACAGACAACAGCAGAGAGGGAGAGATGCAGACAGCAGAAGAGAGGGAGAGAGACAGTCAGCAGCAGAGAGAGAGAGAGAGAGACAGCAGCGGAGACAGAGAGAGAGAGAGAGACAGACAGCAGCGGAGACAGAGAGAGAGAGACAGATAGCAGTGGAGAGACTGACAGCAGTGGAGAGAGAGAGAGAGAGACAGACAGACAGCAGCGGAGAGAGATAGAGACAGACGGCAGTGGAGAGAGAGGGACAGATAGCAGTGGAGAGAGAGGGACAGACAGCAGCGGAGAGAGAGGGACAGACAACAGCGGAGAGAGAGACAGACAGACAGCAGCGGAGACAGAGAGACAGAGAGAGAGACAGACAGCAGCGGGGAGACAGACAGCAGTGGAGAGTGAGAGAGACAGACAGCAGCGGAGACAGAGAGAGAGAGACAGACAGCAGCGGAGACAGAGAGAGAGACAGAGAGCAGCGGAGAGAGAGAGAGACAGACAGCAGCGGAGAGAGAGAGAGACAAACAGCAGCAGAGACAGAGAGACAGACAGCAGCGGAGAGAGAGAGAGACAGTCAGCACCAGAGAGAGAGACAGGCAGCACCGGAGAAAGAGACAGGCAGCACTGGAGAGAGAGACAGGCAGCACCGGAGAGAGAGACTGGCAACACCGGAGAGAAAGACAGGCAGCACCGGAGAGAGAGACAGGCAGCACCGGAGAGAGAGACAGGCAGCACTGGAGAGAGAGACAGGCAGAACTGGAGAGAGAGAGACAGGCAGCACCGAAGAGAGACAGACAGTGGCGGACTGAGAGAGAGACAGACAGACAGCAGCGCAGAGAGAGAGACAGACAGCAGCGGAGAGAGAGAGAGAGACAGACAGCTGCGGAGAGAGAGAGACGGACAGCAGCAGAGAGACAGACAGCAGTGGAGAGAGAGATATAGACAGACAGTAGCAGAGAGACAAACAGCAGCAGAGAGAGAGAGAGACAGACAGCAGCAGCAGAGAGAGAGAGACAGACAGAAGCAGAGAGAGAGAGAGACAGACAGCAGCAGAGAGAGAGAGACAGACAACAGCGGAGAGAGAGACAGACAGCAGCGGAGACAGAGAGACAGAGAGACAGACAGCAGTGGGGAGACAGACAGCAGTGGAGAGTGAGAGAGACAGACAGCAGCGGAGACAGAGAGAGAGAGACAGACAGCAGCGGAGAGAGAGCGAGACAGACAGCAGCGGAGAGAGAGACAGACGGACAGACAGACAGCAGCGGAGAGAGAGAGAGACAGACAGCACCGAAGAGAGACAGACAAACAGCAGCAGAGTGAGAGAGAGAGACAGCAGCGGAGACAGAGAGAGACAGACAGCAACGGAGAGAGAGAGACAGCAGCGCAGAGAGAGACAGAGAGCAGCGGAGAGAGAGAGAGAGACGGACGGCAGCAGAGAGACAGACAGCAGTCGAGAGAGAGACAGCAGCGGAGACAGAGAGAGACAGACAGCAACGGAGAGAGAGAGACAGCAGCGCAGAGAGAGACAGAGAGCAGCGGAGAGAGAGAGATAGACAGACAGCAGCGGAGAGAGAGAGAGACGGACGGCAGCAGAGAGACAGACAGCAGTCGAGAGACAGACAGCAGTGGAGAGAGAGAGATAGACAGACAGCAGCAGAGAGAGAGACAGACAGCAGCAGAGAGAGAGAGAGACAGACAGCAGCAGAGAGAGGGAGAGATAGACAGAAGCAGAGAGAGAGACAGACAGCAGCAGAGAGAGAGACAGACAGACAGCAGTGGAGAGGGAGAGCGACAGACAGCAGCGGAGAGGGAGAGAGACAGACAGCAGCAGAGAGAGAGAGAGACAGCAGCGGAGACAGAGAGAGAGAGAGAGACAGACAGCAGCGGAGACAGAGAGAGAGAGACAGATAGCAGTGGAGAGACAGACAGCAGTGGAGAGAGAGAGAGACAGACAGACAGCAGCGGAGAGAGAGAGAGACAGATAGCAGTGGAGAGAGAGGGACAGACAGCAGTGGAGAGAGAGGGACAGACAGCAGCGGAGAGAGAGGGACAGACAGCAGCAGAGAGAGAGACAGAAAGACAGCAGCGGAGAGAGAGAGAGACAGACAGACAGCAGCGGAGAGAGAGAGACAGACAGCAGCGGAGAGAGAGAGACAGACAGCAGCAGAATGAGAGAGAGAGACAGCAGCAGAGTGAGAGAGAGAGACAGCAGCAGAGTGAGAGAGAGAGACAGCAGCGGAGACAGAGAGAGACAGGCAGCAGCGGAGACAAAGAGAGAGAGACAGACAGCAGTGGAGAGAGAGACAGCAGAGCAGAGAGAGAGATAGAGATCACCGGAGAGAGAGAAAGAGACAGACAGCAGCAGAGAGGCAGACAGCAGTGGAGAGACAGACAGCAGTGGAGAGACAGACAGCAGTGGAGAGAGAGAGACAGACAGCAGCAGAGAGAGAGAGACAGACAACAGTGGAGAGAGAGACAGACAAACAGCAGCGGAGAGGGAGAGAGGCAGACAGCAGCGGAGAGGGAGAGAGACAGACAGCAGCAGAGAGAGAGAGAGACAGACAGCAGCAGAGAGAGAGACAGACAGATAGACAGCAGCGGAGAGAGAGAGACAGACAGCAGCGGAGAGAGAGACAGACAGCAGCGGAGAGAGACAGACAGCAGCAGAATGAGAGAGACAGCAGAGCAGAGAGAGAGATAGAGATCAGCGGAGAGAGAGAAAGAGACAGACAGCAGCAGAGAGGCAGACAGCAGTGGAGAGACAGACAGCAGTGGAGAGAGAGAGAAAGACAGACAGCAGCAGAGAGAGAGAGACAGACAGCAGCAGAGAGAGAGAGAGAGACAGACAGCAGCAGAGAGAGAGAGACAGACAGCAGCAGAGAGAGAGAGACAGACAGCAGCAGAGAGAGAGAGAAACAGACAGCAGCAGAGAGAGAGAGAGACAGACAGCAGCAGAGAGAGAGAGACAGACAACAGTGGAGAGAGAGACAGAAACAGCAGCAGAGAGGGAGAGAGGCAGACAGCAGCGGAGAGGGAGAGAGACAGACAGCAGCAGAGAGAGAGAGAGACAGACAGCAGCAGAGAGAGAGACAGACAAACAGACAGCAGCGGAGAGAGAGAGAGACAGACAGCAGCGGAGAGAGAGAGACAGACAGCAGCGGAGAGAGACAGACAGCAGCAGAATGAGAGAGACAGCAGCAGAGTGAGAGAGAGAGACAGCAGCGGAGACAGAGAGAGAGAGACAAACAGCAGTAGAGAGAGACAGCAGTGCAGAGAGAGAGACAGAGATCAGCAGAGAGAGAGAAAGAGACAGACAGCAGCAGAGAGGCAGACAGCAGTGGAGAGACAGACAGCAGTGGAGAGAGAGAGAAAGACAGACAGCAGCAGAGAGAGAGAGAAAGACAGACAGCAGCAGAGAGAGAGACAGACAGCAGCAGAGAGAGAGAGAGAGACATACAGCAGCAGAGAGAGAGAGACAGACAGCAGCAGAGAGAGAGAGACACAGACAGCAGCAGAGAGAGAGACAGACAGACAGCAGCAGAGTGAGAGAGACAGACAACAGCGGAGAGAGAGACAGACAGCAGCGGAGACAGAGAGACAGAGAGAGAGACAGACAGCAGTGGGGAGACAGACAGCAGTGGAGAGTGAGAGAGACAGACAGCAGCGGAGACAGAGAGAGAGAGACAGACAGCAGCGGAGAGAGAGCGAGACAGAGCAGCGGAGAGAGAGACAGACGGACAGACAGACAGCAGCGGAGAGAGAGAGAGACAGACAGCACCGAAGAGAGACAGACAAACAGCAGCAGAGTGAGAGAGAGAGACAGCAGCGGAGACAGAGAGAGACAGACAGCAACGGAGAGAGAGAGACAGCAGCGCAGAGAGAGACAGAGAGCAGCGGAGAGAGAGAGATAGACAGACAGCAGCGGAGAGAGAGAGAGAGACGGACGGCAGCAGAGAGACAGACAGCAGTCGAGAGACAGACAGCAGTGGAGAGAGAGAGATAGACAGACAGCAGCAGAGAGAGAGACAGACAGCAGCAGAGAGAGAGAGACAGACAGCAGCAGAGAGAGGGAGAGATAGACAGAAGCAGAGAGAGAGACAGACAGCAGCAGAGAGAGAGACAGACAGACAGCAGTGGAGAGGGAGAGAGACAGACAGCAGCGGAGAGGGAGAGAGACAGACAGCAGCAGAGAGAGAGAGAGACAGCAGCGGAGACAGAGAGAGAGAGAGAGACAGACAGCAGCGGAGACAGAGAGAGAGAGACAGATAGCAGTGGAGAGACAGACAGCAGTGGAGAGAGAGAGAGACAGACAGACAGCAGCGGAGAGAGAGAGAGACAGATAGCAGTGGAGAGAGAGGGACAGACAGCAGTGGAGAGAGAGGGACAGACAGCAGTGGAGAGAGAGGGACAGACAGCAGCGGAGAGAGAGGGACAGACAGCAGCAGAGAGAGAGACAGAAAGACAGCAGCGGAAAGAGAGAGAGACAGACAGACAGCAGCGGAGAGAGAGAGACAGACAGCAGCGGAGAGAGAGAGACAGACAGCAGCAGAATGAGAGAGAGAGACAGACAGCAGCAGAATGAGAGAGAGAGACAGCAGCAGAGTGAGAGAGAGAGACAGCAGCGGAGACAGAGAGAGACAGGCAGCAGCGGAGACAAAGAGAGAGAGACAGACAGCAGTGGAGAGAGAGACAGCAGAGCAGAGAGAGAGATAGAGATCACCGGAGAGAGAGAAAGAGACAGACAGCAGCAGAGAGGCAGACAGCAGTGGAGAGACAGACAGCAGTGGAGAGACAGACAGCAGTGGAGAGAGAGAGACAGACAGCAGCAGAGAGAGAGAGACAGACAACAGCAGAGAGAGAGAGACAGACAGACAGCAGAGAGAGAGAGAGAGACAGACAGCAGCAGAGAGAGAGAGACAGACAACAGTGGAGAGAGAGACAGACAAACAGCAGCGGAGAGGGAGAGAGGCAGACAGCAGCGGAGAGGGAGAGAGACAGACAGCAGCAGAGAGAGAGAGAGACAGACAGCAGCAGAGAGAGAGACAGACAGATAGACAGCAGCGGAGAGAGAGAGACAGACAGCAGCGGAGAGAGACAGACAGCAGCAGAATGAGAGAGACAGCAGAGCAGAGAGAGAGATAGAGATCAGCGGAGAGAGAGAAAGAGACAGACAGCAGCAGAGAGGCAGACAGCAGTGGAGAGACAGACAGCAGTGGAGAGAGAGAGAAAGACAGACAGCAGCAGAGAGAGAGAAACAGACAGCAGCAGAGAGAGAGAGAGAGACAGACAGCAGCAGAGAGAGAGAGACAGACAGCAGCAGAGAGAGAGAGACAGACAGCAGCAGAGAGAGAGAGACAGACAGCAGCAGAGAGAGAGAGAGAGACAGACAGCAGCAGAGAGAGAGAGACAGACAACAGTGGAGAGACAGACAACAGTGGAGAGAGAGACAGAAACAGCAGCGGAGAGGGAGAGAGGCAGACAGCAGCGGAGAGGGAGAGAGACAGACAGCAGCAGAGAGAGAGAGAGACAGACAGCAGCAGAGAGAGAGACAGACAGACAGACAGCAGCGGAGAGAGAGAGACAGACAGCAGCGGAGAGAGAGAGACAGACAGCAGCGGAGAGAGACAGACAGCAGCAGAATGAGAGAGACAGCAGCAGAGTGAGAGAGAGAGACAGCAGCGGAGACAGAGAGAGAGAGACAAACAGCAGTAGAGAGAGACAGCAGTGCAGACAGAGAGACAGAGATCAGCAGAGAGAGAGAAAGAGACAGACAGCAGCAGAGAGGCAGACAGCAGTGGAGAGACAGACAGCAGTGGAGAGACAGACAGCAGTGGAGAGAGAGAGACAGACAGCAGCAGAGAGAGAGAGACAGACAACAGCAGAGAGAGAGAGACAGACAGACAGCAGAGAGAGAGAGAGAGACAGACAGCAGCAGAGAGAGAGAGACAGACAACAGTGGAGAGAGAGACAGACAAACAGCAGCGGAGAGGGAGAGAGGCAGACAGCAGCGGAGAGGGAGAGAGACAGACAGCAGCAGAGAGAGAGAGAGACAGACAGCAGCAGAGAGAGAGACAGACAGATAGACAGCAGCGGAGAGAGAGAGACAGACAGCAGCAGAGAGAGACAGACAGCAGCAGAATGAGAGAGACAGCAGAGCAGAGAGAGAGATAGAGATCAGCGGAGAGAGAGAAAGAGACAGACAGCAGCAGAGAGGCAGACAGCAGTGGAGAGACAGACAGCAGTGGAGAGAGAGAGAAAGACAGACAGCAGCAGAGAGAGAGAAACAGACAGCAGCAGAGAGAGAGAGAGAGACAGACAGCAGCAGAGAGAGAGAGACAGACAGCAGCAGAGAGAGAGAGACAGACAGCAGCAGAGAGAGAGAGACAGACAGCAGCAGAGAGAGAGAGAGAGACAGACAGCAGCAGAGAGAGAGAGACAGACAACAGTGGAGAGACAGACAACAGTGGAGAGAGAGACAGAAACAGCAGCGGAGAGGGAGAGAGGCAGACAGCAGCGGAGAGGGAGAGAGACAGACAGCAGCAGAGAGAGAGAGAGACAGACAGCAGCAGAGAGAGAGACAGACAGACAGACAGCAGCGGAGAGAGAGAGACAGACAGCAGCGGAGAGAGAGAGACAGACAGCAGCGGAGAGAGACAGACAGCAGCAGAATGAGAGAGACAGCAGCAGAGTGAGAGAGAGAGACAGCAGCGGAGACAGAGAGAGAGAGACAAACAGCAGTAGAGAGAGACAGCAGTGCAGACAGAGAGACAGAGATCAGCAGAGAGAGAGAAAGAGACAGACAGCAGCAGAGAGGCAGACAGCAGTGGAGAGACAGACAGCAGTGGAGAGAGAGAGAAAGACAGACAGCAGCAGAGAGAGAGACAGACAGCAGCAGAGAGAGAGAGAGAGACATACAGCAGCAGAGAGAGAGAGACAGACAGCAGCAGAGAGAGAGAGACACAGACAGCAGCAGAGAGAGAGACAGACAGACAGCAGCGGAGAGAGAGAGAGAGACAGACAGCAGCGGAGAGAGAGAGGGAGACAGACAGCAGCGGAGAGAGAGACAGACAGCAGCAGAGACAGAGAGACAGACAGCAGCGGAGAGAGAGATAGACAGAGAGCAGCAGAGAGAGAGAGACAGACAGCAGCAGAGAGAGAGATAGACAGACAGCAGCAGAGAGAGAGACAGACAGCAGCGGAGAGAGAGATAGACAGAGAGCAGCAGAGAGAGACAGACAGCAGCGGAGAGAGAGATAGACAGAGAGCAGCAGAGAGAGAAAGACAGACAGCAGCAGAGAGAGAGAGACAGACAGCAGCGGAGAGAGAGAGGGACAGACAGCAGCGGAGAGAGAGAGAGAGACAGACAGCAGCGGAGAGAGAGAGAGACAGACAGCAGCAGAGACAGAGAGACAGACAGCAGCGGAGAGAGAGAGAGACCGACAGCAGCAGAGAGAGAGACAGACAGACAGCAGCGGAGAGAGAGACACACACACTGCAGCGGAGACAGAGAGAGAGAGAGAGACAGACAGCAGCAGAGACAGAGAGAGAGAGACAGACAGCAGTGGAGACATAGACAGCAGTCGAGAGAGAGAGAGACAGACAGCAGCGGAGAGACAGACAGCAGCGGAGAGAGAGAGAGACAGACAGCAGCGGAGAGAGAGAGACAGACAGACAGCACCGGAGAGAGAGGGAGAGAGACAGGCAGTACCGGAGAGAGGGAGAGACAGGCAACACGAGAGAGACAGGCAGCATCGGAGAGAGAGAGAGACAGGCAGCACCAGAGAGAGAGAGACAGAGACAGGCAGCAGCACCGGAGTGAGAGAGAGAGAGAGACAGGCAGCACCAGAGTGAGAGAGAGAGAGAGAGAGACAGGCAGCACCGGAGAGAGAGACAGGCAGCACTGGAGAGAGAGAGACAGGCAGCACTGGAGAGAGAGAGACAGGCAGCACCAAAGAGAGACAGACAGTGGCGGACTGAGAGAGAGAGAGAGACAGACAGCAGTGCAGAGAGAGAGACAGAGAGCAGCGGAGAGAGAGAGAGAGACAGGCAGCTGCGGAGAGAGAGAGACGGACAGCAGCAGAGAGACAGGCAGCAATGGAGAGAGAGAGATAGACAGTAAGCAGCAGAGAGACAAACAGCAGCAGAGAGAGAGAGAGACAGACAGCAGCAGCAGAGAGAGAGACAGACAGAAGCAGAGAGAGAGAGAGACAGACAGCAGCAGAGAGAGAGAGAGACAGACAACAGCGGAGAGAGAGACAGACAGACAGCAGCGGAGAGGGAGAGAGACAGACAACAGCGGAGAGGGAGAGAGACAGACAACTGCGGAGAGGGAGAGAGACAGACAACTGCGGAGAGAGAGAGGGACAGACAGCAGCAGAGTGAGAGAGAGAGACAGCAGCGGAGACAGAGAGAGACAGGCAGCAGCGGAGACAAAGAGAGAGAGACAGACAGCAGTGGAGAGAGAGACAGCAGAGCAGAGAGAGAGATAGAGATCACCGGAGAGAGAGAAAGAGACAGACAGCAGCAGAGAGGCAGACAGCAGTGGAGAGACAGACAGCAGTGGAGAGACAGACAGCAGTGGAGAGAGAGAGACAGACAGCAGCAGAGAGAGAGAGACAGACAACAGCAGAGAGAGAGAGACAGACAGCAGAGAGAGAGAGACAGACAGACAGCAGCAGAGAGAGAGAGACAGACAACAGTGGAGAGAGAGACAGACAAACAGCAGCGGAGAGGGAGAGAGGCAGACAGCAGCGGAGAGGGAGAGAGACAGACAGCAGCAGAGAGAGAGAGAGACAGACAGCAGCAGAGAGAGAGACAGACAGATAGACAGCAGCGGAGAGAGAGAGACAGACAGCAGCGGAGAGAGAGAGACAGACAGCAGCGGAGAGAGACAGACAGCAGCAGAATGAGAGAGACAGCAGAGCAGAGAGAGAGATAGAGATCAGCGGAGAGAGAGAAAGAGACAGACAGCAGCAGAGAGGCAGACAGCAGTGGAGAGACAGACAGCAGTGGAGAGAGAGAGAAAGACAGACAGCAGCAGAGAGAGAGAGACAGACAGCAGCAGAGAGAGAGAGAGAGACAGACAGCAGCAGAGAGAGAGAGACAGACAGCAGCAGAGAGAGAGAGACAGACAGCAGCAGAGAGAGAGAGAAACAGACAGCAGCAGAGAGAGAGAGAGACAGACAGCAGCAGAGAGAGAGAGACAGACAACAGTGGAGAGAGAGACAGAAACAGCAGCGGAGAGAGAGAGAGGCAGACAGCAGCGGAGAGGGAGAGAGACAGACAGGAGCAGAGAGAGAGAGAAAGACAGCAGCAGAGAGAGAGAGAGACAGACAGACAGCAGCGGAGAGAGAGAGACAGACAGCAGCGGAGAGAGAGAGACAGACAGCAGCGGAGAGAGACAGACAGCAGCAGAATGAGAGAGACAGCAGCAGAGTGAGAGAGAGAGACAGCAGCGGAGACAGAGAGAGAGACAAACAGCAGTAGAGAGAGACAGCAGTGCAGAGAGAGAGACAGAGATCAGCAGAGAGAGAGAAAGAGACAGACAGCAGCAGAGAGGCAGACAGCAGTGGAGAGACAGACAGTCGTGGAGAGAGAGAGAAAGACAGACAGCAGCAGAGAGAGAGACAGACAGCAGCAGAGAGAGAGAGAGAGACATACAGCAGCAGAGAGAGAGAGACAGACAGCAGCAGAGAGAGAGAGACACAGACAGCAGCAGAGAGAGAGACAGACAGACAGCAGCAGAGTGAGAGAGACAGACAACAGCGGAGAGAGAGACAGACAGCAGCGGAGACAGAGAGACAGAGAGAGAGACAGACAGCAGTGGGGAGACAGACAGCAGTGGAGAGTGAGAGAGACAGACAGCAGCGGAGACAGAGAGAGAGAGACAGACAGCAGCGGAGAGAGAGCGAGACAGACAGCAGCGGAGAGAGAGACAGACGGACAGACAGACAGCAGCGGAGAGAGAGAGAGACAGACAGCACCGAAGAGAGACAGACAAACAGCAGCAGAGTGAGAGAGAGAGACAGCAGCGGAGACAGAGAGAGACAGACAGCAACGGAGAGAGAGAGACAGCAGCGCAGAGAGAGACAGAGAGCAGCGGAGAGAGAGAGATAGACAGACAGCAGCGGAGAGAGAGAGAGAGACGGACGGCAGCAGAGAGACAGACAGCAGTCGAGAGACAGACAGCAGTGGAGAGAGAGAGATAGACAGACAGCAGCAGAGAGAGAGACAGACAGCAGCAGAGAGAGAGACAGACAGCAGCAGAGAGAGAGAGACAGACAGCAGCAGAGAGAGGGAGAGATAGACAGAAGCAGAGAGAGAGACAGACAGCAGCAGAGAGAGAGACAGACAGCAGCAGAGAGAGAGACAGACAGCAGCAGAGAGAGAGAGACAGACAGCAGCAGAGAGAGGGAGAGATAGACAGAAGCAGAGAGAGAGACAGACAGCAGCAGAGAGAGAGACAGACAGACAGCAGTGGAGAGGGAGAGAGACAGACAGCAGCGGAGAGGGAGAGAGACAGACAGCAGCAGAGAGAGAGAGAGACAGCAGCGGAGACAGAGAGAGAGAGAGAGACAGACAGCAGCGGAGACAGAGAGAGAGAGACAGATAGCAGTGGAGAGACAGACAGCAGTGGAGAGAGAGAGAGAGACAGACAGACAGCAGCGGAGAGAGAGAGAGACAGATAGCAGTGGAGAGAGAGGGACAGACAGCAGTGGAGAGAGAGGGACAGACAGCAGTGGAGAGAGAGGGACAGACAGCAGCGGAGAGAGAGGGACAGACAGCAGCAGAGAGAGAGACAGAAAGACAGCAGCGGAGAGAGAGAGAGACAGACAGACAGCAGCGGAGAGAGAGAGACAGACAGCAGCGGAGAGAGAGAGACAGACAGCAGCAGAATGAGAGAGAGAGACAGCAGCAGAGTGAGAGAGAGAGACAGACAGCAGAGTGAGAGAGAGAGACAGACAGCAGAGTGAGAGAGAGAGACAGCAGCGGAGACAGAGAGAGACAGGCAGCAGCGGAGACAAAGAGAGAGAGACAGACAGCAGTGGAGAGAGAGACAGCAGAGCAGAGAGAGAGATAGAGATCACCGGAGAGAGAGAAAGAGACAGACAGCAGCAGAGAGGCAGACAGCAGTGGAGAGACAGACAGCAGTGGAGAGACAGACAGCAGTGGAGAGAGAGAGACAGACAGCAGCAGAGAGAGAGAGACAGACAACAGCAGAGAGAGAGAGACAGACAGACAGCAGAGAGAGAGAGACAGACAGACAGCAGCAGAGAGAGAGAGACAGACAACAGTGGAGAGAGAGACAGACAAACAGCAGCGGAGAGGGAGAGAGGCAGACAGCAGCGGAGAGGGAGAGAGACAGACAGCAGCAGAGAGAGAGAGAGACAGACAGCAGCAGAGAGAGAGACAGACAGATAGACAGCAGCGGAGAGAGAGAGACAGACAGCAGCGGAGAGAGAGAGACAGACAGCAGAGGAGAGAGACAGACAGCAGCAGAATGAGAGAGACAGCAGAGCAGAGAGAGAGATAGAGATCAGCGGAGAGAGAGAAAGAGACAGACAGCAGCAGAGAGGCAGACAGCAGTGGAGAGACAGACAGCAGTGGAGAGAGAGAGAAAGACAGACAGCAGCAGAGAGAGAGAGACAGACAGCAGCAGAGAGAGAGAGAGAGACAGACAGCAGCAGAGAGAGAGAGACAGACAGCAGCAGAGAGAGAGAGACAGACAGCAGCAGAGAGAGAGAGAAACAGACAGCAGCAGAGAGAGAGAGAGACAGACAGCAGCAGAGAGAGAGAGACAGACAACAGTGGAGAGAGAGACAGAAACAGCAGCGGAGAGGGAGAGAGGCAGACAGCAGCGGAGAGGGAGAGAGACAGACAGCAGCAGAGAGAGAGAGAGACAGACAGCAGCAGAGAGAGAGACAGACAGACATACAGCAGCGGAGAGAGAGAGACAGACAGCAGCGGAGAGAGAGAGACAGACGGCAGCGGAGAGAGACAGACAGCAGCAGAATGAGAGAGACAGCAGCAGAGTGAGAGAGAGAGACATACAGCAGCAGAGAGAGAGAGACAGACAGCAGCAGAGAGAGAGAGACACAGACAGCAGCAGAGAGAGAGACAGACAGACAGCAGCGGAGAGAGAGAGAGAGACAGACAGCAGCGGAGAGAGAGAGGGACAGACAGCAGCGGAGAGAGAGACAGACAGACAGCAGCAGAGACAGAGAGACAGACAGCAGCGGAGAGAGAGATAGACAGAGAGCAGCAGAGAGAGAGAGACAGACAGCAGCAGAGAGAGAGATAGACAGACAGCAGCAGAGAGAGAGATAGACAGACAGCAGCAGAGAGAGAGATAGACAGACAGCAGCAGAGAGAGAGACAGACAGCAGCGGAGAGAGAGATAGACAGAGAGCAGCAGAGAGAGACAGACAGCAGCGGAGACAGAGATAGACAGAGAGCAGCAGAGAGAGAAAGACAGACAGCAGCAGAGAGAGAGAGACAGAGAGCAGCGGAGAAAGAGAGGGACAGACAGCAGCGGAGAGAGAGAGACAGACAGCAGCGGAGAGAGAGAGAGACAGACAGCAGCAGAGACAGAGAGACAGACAGCAGCGGAGAGAGAGAGAGACCGACAGCAGCAGAGAGAGAGACAGACAGACAGCAGCGGAGAGAGAGACACACACACTGCAGCGGAGACAGAGAGAGAGAGAGAGACAGACAGCAGCAGAGACAGAGAGAGAGAGACAGACAGCAGTGGAGACATAGACAGCAGTCGAGAGAGAGAGAGACAGACAGCAGCGGAGAGACAGACAGCAGCTGAGAGAGAGAGAGACAGACAGCAGCGGAGAGAGAGAGAGAGACAGACAGCACCGGAGAGAGAGGGAGAGAGACAGGCAGTACCGGAGAGAGGGAGAGACAGGCAACACGAGAGAGACAGGCAGCATCGGAGAGAGAGAGAGACAGGCAGCACCAGAGAGAGAGAGACAGAGACAGGCAGCAGCACCGGAGTGAGAGAGAGAGAGAGACAGGCAGCACCAGAGTGAGAGAGGGAGAGAGAGAGACAGGCAGCACCGGAGAGAGAGACAGGCAGCACTGGAGAGAGAGAGACAGGCAGCACTGGAGAGATAGAGACAGGCAGCACCGAAGAGAGACAGACAGTGGCGGACTGAGAGAGAGAGAGAGACAGACAGCAGTGCAGAGAGAGAGACAGAGAGCAGCGGAGAGAGAGAGAGAGACAGGCAGCTGCGGAGAGAGAGAGACGGACAGCAGCAGAGAGACAGGCAGCAATGGAGAGAGAGAGATAGACAGTAAGCAGCAGAGAGACAAACAGCAGCAGAGAGAGAGAGAGACAGACAGCAGCAGCAGAGAGACAGACAGAAGCAGAGAGAGAGAGAGACAGAGCAGCAGAGAGAGAGAGAGACAGACAGCAGCAGAGAGAGAGAGAGACAGACAACAGCGGAGAGAGAGACAGACAGACAGCAGCGGAGAGGGAGAGAGACAGACAACAGCGGAGAGGGAGAGAGACAGACAACTGCGGAGAGGGAGAGAGACAGACAACTGCGGAGAGAGAGAGGGACAGACAGCAGCAGAGAGAGAGAGGGACAGACAGCAGCAGAGACAGAGAGACAGTCAGCAGCGGAGACAGAGAGAGAGTCAGACAGCAGCGGAGAGAGAGAGAGACAGACAGCAGCGGAGAGAGAGACAGACAGACAGACAGCAGCGGAGAGAGAGAGAGGCAGACAGCAGCGGAGAGAGAGAGACAGACAGCAGCGGAGAGAGAGAGAGACAGACAGCAGCAGAGAGAGAGAGACCGACAGCAGCAGAGAGAGAGAGAGACAGACAGCAGCAGAGAGAGGGAGAGACAGACAGAAGCAGAGAGAGAGACAGCAGCAGAGAGAGAGAGACAGATACAGCGGAGAGAGAGACAGACAGACAGCAGTGGAGAGGGAGAGAGACAGACAGCAGCGGAGAGAGAGAGGGACAGACAGCAGCGGAGACAGAGAGAGAAAGACAGACAGCAGCGGAGACAGAGAGACAGAAAGCAGTGGAGAGACAGACAGCAGAGGAGAGACAGACAGCAGTGGAGAGAGAGATAGACAGAGAGCAGCAGAGAGAGAGAGAGACAGACAGCAGCAGAGAGAGAGAGACAGACAGACAGCAGCAGAGACAGAGAGACAGACAGCAGCAGAGAGAGAGATAGACAGAGAGCAGCAGAGAGAGAGAGACAGACAGCAGCAGAGAGAGAGAGACAGACAGCAGCGGAGAGAGAGAGACAGACAGCAGCAGAGAGAGAGAGAGACAGACAGCAGCGGAGAGAGAGAGAGAGAGACAGACAGCAGCGGAGAGAGAGAGAGAGACAGACAGCAGCGGAGAGAGAGAGAGACAGACAGCAGCGGAGAGAGAGATAGACAGAGAGCAGCAGAGAGAGACACACAGCAGCAGAGGGAGAGAGAGACAGACAGCAGCAGAGAGAGAGACAGACAGCAGCGGAGAGAGAGATAGACAGAGAGCAGCAGAGAGAGAGAGACAGACAGCAGCAGAGAGAGAGAGACAGACAGCAGCAGAGAGAGAGAGACAGACAGCAGCGGAGAGAGAGAGAGAGACAGACAGCAGCAGAGAGAGAGACCAACAGCAGCAGAGAGAGAGACAGACAGACAGCAGCGGAGAGAGAGAGACACACACTGCAGCGGAGACAGAGAGAGAGAGAGAGACAGACAGCAGCAGAGACAGAGAGAGAGAGATAGACAGCAGTGGAGACATAGACAGCAGTCAAGAGAGAGAGAGACAGACAGC
The DNA here is from genome assembly GCF_017639515.1 of Carcharodon carcharias. Lineage (NCBI taxonomy): Eukaryota > Metazoa > Chordata > Chondrichthyes > Lamniformes > Lamnidae > Carcharodon > Carcharodon carcharias. The sequence continues at coordinate 112,702,291 of NC_054474.1, read as the reverse complement.
AGCGGAGAGACAGACAGCAGCAGAGAGAGAGAGAGACAGACAGCAGCGGAGAGAGAGAGAGAGACAGACAGCACCGGAGAGAGAGAGAAAGACAGACAGCACCGGAGAGAGAGGGAGAGAGACAGACAGTACCGGAGAGAGGGAGAGACAGGCAACACGAGAGAGAGAGAGAGAGACAGGCAGCATCGGAGAGAGGGAGACAGAGACAGGCAGCAGCACCGGAGTGAGAGAGAGAGAGAGACAGGCAGCACCAGAGTGAGAGAGAGAGAGAGACAGGCAGCACCGGAGAGAGAGACAGGCAGCACCAGACAGAGAGACAGGCAGCACCGGAGAGAGAGACAGGCTGCACCGGAGAGAGAGACAGGCTGCACCGGAGAGAGAGACAGGCAGCACCGGAGAGAGAGACTGGCAGCACCGGAGAGAGAGACAGGCAGCACCGGAGAGAGAGACAGGCAGCACCGGAGAGAGAGACAGGCAGCACCGGAGAGAGAGACAGGCAGCACCGGAGAGAGAGACAGGCAGCACCGGAGAGAGAGACAGGCAGCACCGGAGAGAGAGACAGGCAGCACCGGAGAGAGAGACAGGCAGCACCGGAGAGAGAGACAGGCAGCACCGGAGAGAGAGAGAGACAGGCAGCACTGGAGAGAGAGACAGGCAGCACCGAAGAGAGACAGACAGTGGCGGACTGAGAGAGAGAGAGAGACAGACAGCAGCGCAGAGAGAGAGACAGAGAGCAGCGGAGAGAGAGAGAGAGACAGACAGCTGCGGAGAGAGAGAGGGACAGACAGCAGCGGAGAGAGAGACAGACAGACAGCAGCAGAGAGAGAGACAGACAGACAGCAGCAGAGAGAGAGAGAGAGACAGACAGAAGCGGAGAGAGAGACAGAGAGCAGCGGAGAGAGAGAGAGACAGAGAGCAGCAGAGAGAGACAGACAGCAGCGGAGAGAGAGATAGACAGAGAGCAGCAGAGAGAGAAAGACAGACAGCAGCAGAGAGAGAGAGACAGACAGCAGCGGAGAGAGAGAGGGACAGACAGCAGCGGAGAGAGAGAGAGAGACAGACAGCAGCGGAGAGAGAGAGAGACAGACAGCAGCAGAGACAGAGAGACAGACAGCAGCGGAGAGAGAGAGAGACCGACAGCAGCAGAGAGAGAGACAGACAGACAGCAGCGGAGAGAGAGACACACACACTGCAGCGGAGACAGAGAGAGAGAGAGAGACAGACAGCAGCAGAGACAGAGAGAGAGAGACAGACAGCAGTGGAGACATAGACAGCAGTCGAGAGAGAGAGAGACAGACAGCAGCGGAGAGACAGACAGCAGCGGAGAGAGAGAGAGACAGACAGCAGCGGAGAGAGAGAGAGAGACAGACAGCACCGGAGAGAGAGGGAGAGAGACAGGCAGTACCGGAGAGAGGGAGAGACAGGCAACACGAGAGAGACAGGAGCATCGGAGAGAGAGAGAGACAGGCAGCACCAGAGAGAGAGAGACAGAGACAGGCAGCAGCACCGGAGTGAGAGAGAGAGAGAGACAGGCAGCACCAGAGTGAGAGAGAGAGAGAGAGAGACAGGCAGCACCGGAGAGAGAGACAGGCAGCACTGGAGAGAGAGAGACAGGCAGCACTGGAGAGAGAGAGACAGGCAGCACCAAAGAGAGACAGACAGTGGCGGACTGAGAGAGAGAGAGAGACAGACAGCAGTGCAGAGAGAGAGACAGAGAGCAGCGGAGAGAGAGAGAGAGACAGGCAGCTGCGGAGAGAGAGAGACGGACAGCAGCAGAGAGACAGGCAGCAATGGAGAGAGAGAGATAGACAGTAAGCAGCAGAGAGACAAACAGCAGCAGAGAGAGAGAGAGACAGACAGCAGCAGCAGAGAGAGAGACAGACAGAAGCAGAGAGAGAGAGAGACAGACAGCAGCAGAGAGAGAGAGAGACAGACAACAGCGGAGAGAGAGACAGACAGACAGCAGCGGAGAGGGAGAGAGACAGACAACAGCGGAGAGGGAGAGAGACAGACAACTGCTGAGAGGGAGAGAGACAGACAACTGCGGAGAGAGAGAGGGACAGACAGCAGCAGAGTGAGAGAGAGAGACAGCAGCGGAGACAGAGAGAGACAGGCAGCAGCGGAGACAAAGAGAGAGAGACAGACAGCAGTGGAGAGAGAGACAGCAGAGCAGAGAGAGAGATAGAGATCACCGGAGAGAGAGAAAGAGACAGACAGCAGCAGAGAGGCAGACAGCAGTGGAGAGACAGACAGCAGTGGAGAGACAGACAGCAGCGGAGAGAGAGAGACAGACAGCAGCAGAGAGAGAGAGACAGACAACAGCAGAGAGAGAGAGACAGACAGACAGCAGAGAGAGAGAGAGAGACAGACAGCAGCAGAGAGAGAGAGACAGACAACAGTGGAGAGAGAGACAGACAAACAGCAGCGGAGAGGGAGAGAGGCAGACAGCAGCGGAGAGGGAGAGAGACAGACAGCAGCAGAGAGAGAGAGACAGACAGCAGCAGAGAGAGAGAGAGACAGACAGACAGCAGCGGAGAGAGAGAGACAGACAGCAGCGGAGAGAGAGAGACAGACAGCAGCGGAGAGAGACAGACAGCAGCAGAATGAGAGAGACAGCAGCAGAGTGAGAGAGAGAGACAGCAGCGGAGACAGAGAGAGAGACAAACAGCAGTAGAGAGAGACAGCAGTGCAGAGAGAGAGACAGAGATCAGCAGAGAGAGAGAAAGAGACAGACAGCAGCAGAGAGGCAGACAGCAGTGGAGAGACAGACAGTCGTGGAGAGAGAGAGAAAGACAGACAGCAGCAGAGAGAGAGACAGACAGCAGCAGAGAGAGAGAGAGAGAGACATACAGCAGCAGAGAGAGAGAGACAGACAGCAGCAGAGAGAGAGAGACACAGACAGCAGCAGAGAGAGAGACAGACAGACAGCAGCAGAGTGAGAGAGACAGACAACAGCGGAGAGAGAGACAGACAGCAGCGGAGACAGAGAGACAGAGAGAGAGACAGACAGCAGTGGGGAGACAGACAGCAGTGGAGAGTGAGAGAGACAGACAGCAGCGGAGACAGAGAGAGAGAGACAGACAGCAGCGGAGAGAGAGCGAGACAGACAGCAGCGGAGAGAGAGACAGACAAACAGCAGCGGAGAGGGAGAGAGGCAGACAGCAGCGGAGAGGGAGAGAGACAGACAGCAGCAGAGAGAGAGAGAGACAGACAGCAGCAGAGAGAGAGACAGACAGATAGACAGCAGCGGAGAGAGAGAGACAGACAGCAGCGGAGAGAGAGACAGACAGCAGCGGAGAGAGACAGACAGCAGCAGAATGAGAGAGACAGCAGAGCAGAGAGAGAGATAGAGATCAGCGGAGAGAGAGAAAGAGACAGACAGCAGCAGAGAGGCAGACAGCAGTGGAGAGACAGACAGCAGTGGAGAGAGAGAGAAAGACAGACAGCAGCAGAGAGAGAGAGACAGACAGCAGCAGAGAGAGAGAGAGAGACAGACAGCAGCAGAGAGAGAGAGACAGACAGCAGCAGAGAGAGAGAGACAGACAGCAGCAGAGAGAGAGAGAAACAGACAGCAGCAGAGAGAGAGAGAGACAGACAGCAGCAGAGAGAGAGAGACAGACAACAGTGGAGAGAGAGACAGAAACAGCAGCAGAGAGGGAGAGAGGCAGACAGCAGCGGAGAGGGAGAGAGACAGACAGCAGCAGAGAGAGAGAGAGACAGACAGCAGCAGAGAGAGAGACAGACAGACAGACAGCAGCGGAGAGAGAGAGAGACAGACAGCAGCGGAGAGAGAGAGACAGACAGCAGCGGAGAGAGACAGACAGCAGCAGAATGAGAGAGACAGCAGCAGAGTGAGAGAGAGAGACAGCAGCGGAGACAGAGAGAGAGAGACAAACAGCAGTAGAGAGAGACAGCAGTGCAGAGAGAGAGACAGAGATCAGCAGAGAGAGAGAAAGAGACAGACAGCAGCAGAGAGGCAGACAGCAGTGGAGAGACAGACAGCAGTGGAGAGAGAGAGAAAGACAGACAGCAGCAGAGAGAGAGAGAAAGACAGACAGCAGCAGAGAGAGAGACAGACAGCAGCAGAGAGAGAGAGAGAGACATACAGCAGCAGAGAGAGAGAGACAGACAGCAGCAGAGAGAGAGAGACACAGACAGCAGCAGAGAGAGAGACAGACAGACAGCAGCAGAGTGAGAGAGACAGACAACAGCGGAGAGAGAGACAGACAGCAGCGGAGACAGAGAGACAGAGAGAGAGACAGACAGCAGTGGGGAGACAGACAGCAGTGGAGAGTGAGAGAGACAGACAGCAGCGGAGACAGAGAGAGAGAGACAGACAGCAGCGGAGAGAGAGCGAGACAGAGCAGCGGAGAGAGAGACAGACGGACAGACAGACAGCAGCGGAGAGAGAGAGAGACAGACAGCACCGAAGAGAGACAGACAAACAGCAGCAGAGTGAGAGAGAGAGACAGCAGCGGAGACAGAGAGAGACAGACAGCAACGGAGAGAGAGAGACAGCAGCGCAGAGAGAGACAGAGAGCAGCGGAGAGAGAGAGATAGACAGACAGCAGCGGAGAGAGAGAGAGAGACGGACGGCAGCAGAGAGACAGACAGCAGTCGAGAGACAGACAGCAGTGGAGAGAGAGAGATAGACAGACAGCAGCAGAGAGAGAGACAGACAGCAGCAGAGAGAGAGAGACAGACAGCAGCAGAGAGAGGGAGAGATAGACAGAAGCAGAGAGAGAGACAGACAGCAGCAGAGAGAGAGACAGACAGACAGCAGTGGAGAGGGAGAGAGACAGACAGCAGCGGAGAGGGAGAGAGACAGACAGCAGCAGAGAGAGAGAGAGACAGCAGCGGAGACAGAGAGAGAGAGAGAGACAGACAGCAGCGGAGACAGAGAGAGAGAGACAGATAGCAGTGGAGAGACAGACAGCAGTGGAGAGAGAGAGAGACAGACAGACAGCAGCGGAGAGAGAGAGAGACAGATAGCAGTGGAGAGAGAGGGACAGACAGCAGTGGAGAGAGAGGGACAGACAGCAGTGGAGAGAGAGGGACAGACAGCAGCGGAGAGAGAGGGACAGACAGCAGCAGAGAGAGAGACAGAAAGACAGCAGCGGAAAGAGAGAGAGACAGACAGACAGCAGCGGAGAGAGAGAGACAGACAGCAGCGGAGAGAGAGAGACAGACAGCAGCAGAATGAGAGAGAGAGACAGACAGCAGCAGAATGAGAGAGAGAGACAGCAGCAGAGTGAGAGAGAGAGACAGCAGCGGAGACAGAGAGAGACAGGCAGCAGCGGAGACAAAGAGAGAGAGACAGACAGCAGTGGAGAGAGAGACAGCAGAGCAGAGAGAGAGATAGAGATCACCGGAGAGAGAGAAAGAGACAGACAGCAGCAGAGAGGCAGACAGCAGTGGAGAGACAGACAGCAGTGGAGAGACAGACAGCAGTGGAGAGAGAGAGACAGACAGCAGCAGAGAGAGAGAGACAGACAACAGCAGAGAGAGAGAGACAGACAGACAGCAGAGAGAGAGAGAGAGACAGACAGCAGCAGAGAGAGAGAGACAGACAACAGTGGAGAGAGAGACAGACAAACAGCAGCGGAGAGGGAGAGAGGCAGACAGCAGCGGAGAGGGAGAGAGACAGACAGCAGCAGAGAGAGAGAGAGACAGACAGCAGCAGAGAGAGAGACAGACAGATAGACAGCAGCGGAGAGAGAGAGACAGACAGCAGCGGAGAGAGACAGACAGCAGCAGAATGAGAGAGACAGCAGAGCAGAGAGAGAGATAGAGATCAGCGGAGAGAGAGAAAGAGACAGACAGCAGCAGAGAGGCAGACAGCAGTGGAGAGACAGACAGCAGTGGAGAGAGAGAGAAAGACAGACAGCAGCAGAGAGAGAGAAACAGACAGCAGCAGAGAGAGAGAGAGAGACAGACAGCAGCAGAGAGAGAGAGACAGACAGCAGCAGAGAGAGAGAGACAGACAGCAGCAGAGAGAGAGAGACAGACAGCAGCAGAGAGAGAGAGAGAGACAGACAGCAGCAGAGAGAGAGAGACAGACAACAGTGGAGAGACAGACAACAGTGGAGAGAGAGACAGAAACAGCAGCGGAGAGGGAGAGAGGCAGACAGCAGCGGAGAGGGAGAGAGACAGACAGCAGCAGAGAGAGAGAGAGACAGACAGCAGCAGAGAGAGAGACAGACAGACAGACAGCAGCGGAGAGAGAGAGACAGACAGCAGCGGAGAGAGAGAGACAGACAGCAGCGGAGAGAGACAGACAGCAGCAGAATGAGAGAGACAGCAGCAGAGTGAGAGAGAGAGACAGCAGCGGAGACAGAGAGAGAGAGACAAACAGCAGTAGAGAGAGACAGCAGTGCAGACAGAGAGACAGAGATCAGCAGAGAGAGAGAAAGAGACAGACAGCAGCAGAGAGGCAGACAGCAGTGGAGAGACAGACAGCAGTGGAGAGAGAGAGAAAGACAGACAGCAGCAGAGAGAGAGACAGACAGCAGCAGAGAGAGAGAGAGAGACATACAGCAGCAGAGAGAGAGAGACAGACAGCAGCAGAGAGAGAGAGACACAGACAGCAGCAGAGAGAGAGACAGACAGACAGCAGCGGAGAGAGAGAGAGAGACAGACAGCAGCGGAGAGAGAGAGGGAGACAGACAGCAGCGGAGAGAGAGACAGACAGACAGCAGCAGAGACAGAGAGACAGACAGCAGCGGAGAGAGAGATAGACAGAGAGCAGCAGAGAGAGAGAGACAGACAGCAGCAGAGAGAGAGATAGACAGACAGCAGCAGAGAGAGAGACAGACAGCAGCGGAGAGAGAGATAGACAGAGAGCAGCAGAGAGAGACAGACAGCAGCGGAGAGAGAGATAGACAGAGAGCAGCAGAGAGAGAAAGACAGACAGCAGCAGAGAGAGAGAGACAGACAGCAGCGGAGAGAGAGAGGGACAGACAGCAGCGGAGAGAGAGAGAGAGACAGACAGCAGCGGAGAGAGAGAGAGACAGACAGCAGCAGAGACAGAGAGACAGACAGCAGCGGAGAGAGAGAGAGACCGACAGCAGCAGAGAGAGAGACAGACAGACAGCAGCGGAGAGAGAGACACACACACTGCAGCGGAGACAGAGAGAGAGAGAGAGACAGACAGCAGCAGAGACAGAGAGAGAGAGACAGACAGCAGTGGAGACATAGACAGCAGTCGAGAGAGAGAGAGACAGACAGCAGCGGAGAGACAGACAGCAGCGGAGAGAGAGAGAGACAGACAGCAGCGGAGAGAGAGAGACAGACAGACAGCACCGGAGAGAGAGGGAGAGAGACAGGCAGTACCGGAGAGAGGGAGAGACAGGCAACACAAGAGAGACAGGCAGCATCGGAGAGAGAGAGAGACAGGCAGCACCAGAGAGAGAGAGACAGAGACAGGCAGCAGCACCGGAGTGAGAGAGAGAGAGAGACAGGCAGCACCAGAGTGAGAGAGAGAGAGAGAGAGACAGGCAGCACCGGAGAGAGAGACAGGCAGCACTGGAGAGAGAGAGACAGGCAGCACTGGAGAGAGAGAGACAGGCAGCACCAAAGAGAGACAGACAGTGGCGGACTGAGAGAGAGAGAGAGACAGACAGCAGTGCAGAGAGAGAGACAGAGAGCAGCGGAGAGAGAGAGAGAGACAGGCAGCTGCGGAGAGAGAGAGACGGACAGCAGCAGAGAGACAGGCAGCAATGGAGAGAGAGAGATAGACAGTAAGCAGCAGAGAGACAAACAGCAGCAGAGAGAGAGAGAGACAGACAGCAGCAGCAGAGAGAGAGACAGACAGAAGCAGAGAGAGAGAGAGACAGACAGCAGCAGAGAGAGAGAGAGACAGACAACAGCGGAGAGAGAGACAGACAGACAGCAGCGGAGAGGGAGAGAGACAGACAACAGCGGAGAGGGAGAGAGACAGACAACTGCGGAGAGGGAGAGAGACAGACAACTGCGGAGAGAGAGAGGGACAGACAGCAGCAGAGTGAGAGAGAGAGACAGCAGCGGAGACAGAGAGAGACAGGCAGCAGCGGAGACAAAGAGAGAGAGACAGACAGCAGTGGAGAGAGAGACAGCAGAGCAGAGAGAGAGATAGAGATCACCGGAGAGAGAGAAAGAGACAGACAGCAGCAGAGAGGCAGACAGCAGTGGAGAGACAGACAGCAGTGGAGAGACAGACAGCAGTGGAGAGAGAGAGACAGACAGCAGCAGAGAGAGAGAGACAGACAACAGCAGAGAGAGAGAGACAGACAGCAGAGAGAGAGAGACAGACAGACAGCAGCAGAGAGAGAGAGACAGACAACAGTGGAGAGAGAGAGACAGACAAACAGCAGCGGAGAGGGAGAGAGGCAGACAGCAGCGGAGAGGGAGAGAGACAGACAGCAGCAGAGAGAGAGAGAGACAGACAGCAGCAGAGAGAGAGACAGACAGATAGACAGCAGCGGAGAGAGAGAGACAGACAGCAGCGGAGAGAGAGAGACAGACAGCAGCGGAGAGAGACAGACAGCAGCAGAATGAGAGAGACAGCAGAGCAGAGAGAGAGATAGAGATCAGCGGAGAGAGAGAAAGAGACAGACAGCAGCAGAGAGGCAGACAGCAGTGGAGAGACAGACAGCAGTGGAGAGAGAGAGAAAGACAGACAGCAGCAGAGAGAGAGAGACAGACAGCAGCAGAGAGAGAGAGAGAGACAGACAGCAGCAGAGAGAGAGAGACAGACAGCAGCAGAGAGAGAGAGACAGACAGCAGCAGAGAGAGAGAGAAACAGACAGCAGCAGAGAGAGAGAGAGACAGACAGCAGCAGAGAGAGAGAGACAGACAACAGTGGAGAGAGAGACAGAAACAGCAGCGGAGAGAGAGAGAGGCAGACAGCAGCGGAGAGGGAGAGAGACAGACAGGAGCAGAGAGAGAGAGAAAGACAGCAGCAGAGAGAGAGAGAGACAGACAGACAGCAGCGGAGAGAGAGAGACAGACAGCAGCGGAGAGAGAGAGACAGACAGCAGCGGAGAGAGACAGACAGCAGCAGAATGAGAGAGACAGCAGCAGAGTGAGAGAGAGAGACAGCAGCGGAGACAGAGAGAGAGACAAACAGCAGTAGAGAGAGACAGCAGTGCAGAGAGAGAGACAGAGATCAGCAGAGAGAGAGAAAGAGACAGACAGCAGCAGAGAGGCAGACAGCAGTGGAGAGACAGACAGTCGTGGAGAGAGAGAGAAAGACAGACAGCAGCAGAGAGAGAGACAGACAGCAGCAGAGAGAGAGAGAGAGACATACAGCAGCAGAGAGAGAGAGACAGACAGCAGCAGAGAGAGAGAGACACAGACAGCAGCAGAGAGAGAGACAGACAGACAGCAGCAGAGTGAGAGAGACAGACAACAGCGGAGAGAGAGACAGACAGCAGCGGAGACAGAGAGACAGAGAGAGAGACAGACAGCAGTGGGGAGACAGACAGCAGTGGAGAGTGAGAGAGACAGACAGCAGCGGAGACAGAGAGAGAGAGACAGACAGCAGCGGAGAGAGAGCGAGACAGACAGCAGCGGAGAGAGAGACAGACGGACAGACAGACAGCAGCGGAGAGAGAGAGAGACAGACAGCACCGAAGAGAGACAGACAAACAGCAGCAGAGTGAGAGAGAGAGACAGCAGCGGAGACAGAGAGAGACAGACAGCAACGGAGAGAGAGAGACAGCAGCGCAGAGAGAGACAGAGAGCAGCGGAGAGAGAGAGATAGACAGACAGCAGCGGAGAGAGAGAGAGAGACGGACGGCAGCAGAGAGACAGACAGCAGTCGAGAGACAGACAGCAGTGGAGAGAGAGAGATAGACAGACAGCAGCAGAGAGAGAGACAGACAGCAGCAGAGAGAGAGACAGACAGCAGCAGAGAGAGAGAGACAGACAGCAGCAGAGAGAGGGAGAGATAGACAGAAGCAGAGAGAGAGACAGACAGCAGCAGAGAGAGAGACAGACAGACAGCAGTGGAGAGGGAGAGAGACAGACAGCAGCGGAGAGGGAGAGAGACAGACAGCAGCAGAGAGAGAGAGAGACAGCAGCGGAGACAGAGAGAGAGAGAGAGACAGACAGCAGCGGAGACAGAGAGAGAGAGACAGATAGCAGTGGAGAGACAGACAGCAGTGGAGAGAGAGAGAGAGACAGACAGACAGCAGCGGAGAGAGAGAGAGACAGATAGCAGTGGAGAGAGAGAGACAGACAGCAGTGGAGAGAGAGGGACAGACAGCAGTGGAGAGAGAGGGACAGACAGCAGCGGAGAGAGAGGGACAGACAGCAGCAGAGAGAGAGACAGAAAGACAGCAGCGGAGAGAGAGAGAGACAGACAGACAGCAGCGGAGAGAGAGAGACAGACAGCAGCGGAGAGAGAGAGACAGACAGCAGCAGAATGAGAGAGAGAGACAGCAGCAGAGTGAGAGAGAGAGACAGACAGCAGAGTGAGAGAGAGAGACAGACAGCAGAGTGAGAGAGAGAGACAGCAGCGGAGACAGAGAGAGACAGGCAGCAGCGGAGACAAAGAGAGAGAGACAGACAGCAGTGGAGAGAGAGACAGCAGAGCAGAGAGAGAGATAGAGATCACCGGAGAGAGAGAAAGAGACAGACAGCAGCAGAGAGGCAGACAGCAGTGGAGAGACAGACAGCAGTGGAGAGACAGACAGCAGTGGAGAGAGAGAGACAGACAGCAGCAGAGAGAGAGAGACAGACAACAGCAGAGAGAGAGAGACAGACAGACAGCAGAGAGAGAGAGACAGACAGACAGCAGCAGAGAGAGAGAGACAGACAACAGTGGAGAGAGAGACAGACAAACAGCAGCGGAGAGGGAGAGAGGCAGACAGCAGCGGAGAGGGAGAGAGACAGACAGCAGCAGAGAGAGAGAGAGACAGACAGCAGCAGAGAGAGAGACAGACAGATAGACAGCAGCGGAGAGAGAGAGACAGACAGCAGCGGAGAGAGAGAGACAGACAGCAGCGGAGAGAGACAGACAGCAGCAGAATGAGAGAGACAGCAGAGCAGAGAGAGAGATAGAGATCAGCGGAGAGAGAGAAAGAGACAGACAGCAGCAGAGAGGCAGACAGCAGTGGAGAGACAGACAGCAGTGGAGAGAGAGAGAAAGACAGACAGCAGCAGAGAGAGAGAGACAGACAGCAGCAGAGAGAGAGAGACAGACAGCAGCAGAGAGAGACAGACAGCAGCAGAGAGAGAGAGACAGACAGCAGCAGAGAGAGAGAGAAACAGACAGCAGCAGAGAGAGAGAGAGACAGACAGCAGCAGAGAGAGAGAGACAGACAACAGTGGAGAGAGAGACAGAAACAGCAGCGGAGAGGGAGAGAGGCAGACAGCAGCGGAGAGGGAGAGAGACAGACAGCAGCAGAGAGAGAGAGAGACAGACAGCAGCAGAGAGAGAGACAGACAGACATACAGCAGCGGAGAGAGAGAGACAGACAGCAGCGGAGAGAGAGAGACAGACGGCAGCGGAGAGAGACAGACAGCAGCAGAATGAGAGAGACAGCAGCAGAGTGAGAGAGAGAGACATACAGCAGCAGAGAGAGAGAGACAGACAGCAGCAGAGAGAGAGAGACACAGACAGCAGCAGAGAGAGAGACAGACAGACAGCAGCGGAGAGAGAGAGAGAGACAGACAGCAGCGGAGAGAGAGAGGGACAGACAGCAGCGGAGAGAGAGACAGACAGACAGCAGCAGAGACAGAGAGACAGACAGCAGCGGAGAGAGAGATAGACAGAGAGCAGCAGAGAGAGAGAGACAGACAGCAGCAGAGAGAGAGATAGACAGACAGCAGCAGAGAGAGAGATAGACAGACAGCAGCAGAGAGAGAGACAGACAGCAGCGGAGAGAGAGATAGACAGAGAGCAGCAGAGAGAGACAGACAGCAGCGGAGACAGAGATAGACAGAGAGCAGCAGAGAGAGAAAGACAGACAGCAGCAGAGAGAGAGAGACAGAGAGCAGCGGAGAAAGAGAGGGACAGACAGCAGCGGAGAGAGAGAGACAGACAGCAGCGGAGAGAGAGAGAGACAGACAGCAGCAGAGACAGAGAGACAGACAGCAGCGGAGAGAGAGAGAGACCGACAGCAGCAGAGAGAGAGACAGACAGACAGCAGCGGAGAGAGAGACACACACACTGCAGCGGAGACAGAGAGAGAGAGAGAGACAGACAGCAGCAGAGACAGAGAGAGAGAGACAGACAGCAGTGGAGACATAGACAGCAGTCGAGAGAGAGAGAGACAGACAGCAGCGGAGAGACAGACAGCAGCTGAGAGAGAGAGAGACAGACAGCAGCGGAGAGAGAGAGAGAGACAGACAGCACCGGAGAGAGAGGGAGAGAGACAGGCAGTACCGGAGAGAGGGAGAGACAGGCAACACGAGAGAGACAGGCAGCATCGGAGAGAGAGAGAGACAGGCAGCACCAGAGAGAGAGAGACAGAGACAGGCAGCAGCACCGGAGTGAGAGAGAGAGAGAGACAGGCAGCACCAGAGTGAGAGAGGGAGAGAGAGAGACAGGCAGCACCGGAGAGAGAGACAGGCAGCACTGGAGAGAGAGAGACAGGCAGCACTGGAGAGATAGAGACAGGCAGCACCGAAGAGAGACAGACAGTGGCGGACTGAGAGAGAGAGAGAGACAGACAGCAGTGCAGAGAGAGAGACAGAGAGCAGCGGAGAGAGAGAGAGAGACAGGCAGCTGCGGAGAGAGAGAGACGGACAGCAGCAGAGAGACAGGCAGCAATGGAGAGAGAGAGATAGACAGTAAGCAGCAGAGAGACAAACAGCAGCAGAGAGAGAGAGAGACAGACAGCAGCAGCAGAGAGACAGACAGAAGCAGAGAGAGAGAGAGACAGAGCAGCAGAGAGAGAGAGAGACAGACAGCAGCAGAGAGAGAGAGAGACAGACAGCAGTGCAGAGAGAGAGACAGAGAGCAGCGGAGAGAGAGAGAGAGACAGGCAGCTGCGGAGAGAGAGAGACGGACAGCAGCAGAGAGACAGGCAGCAATGGAGAGAGAGAGATAGACAGTAAGCAGCAGAGAGACAAACAGCAGCAGAGAGAGAGAGAGACAGACAGCAGCAGCAGAGAGAGAGACAGACAGAAGCAGAGAGAGAGAGAGACAGACAGCAGCAGAGAGAGAGAGAGACAGACAACAGCGGAGAGAGAGACAGACAGACAGCAGCGGAGAGGGAGAGAGACAGACAACAGCGGAGAGGGAGAGAGACAGACAACTGCGGAGAGGGAGAGAGACAGACAACTGCGGAGAGAGAGAGGGACAGACAGCAGCAGAGTGAGAGAGAGAGACAGCAGCGGAGACAGAGAGAGACAGGCAGCAGCGGAGACAAAGAGAGAGAGACAGACAGCAGTGGAGAGAGAGACAGCAGAGCAGAGAGAGAGATAGAGATCACCGGAGAGAGAGAAAGAGACAGACAGCAGCAGAGAGGCAGACAGCAGTGGAGAGACAGACAGCAGTGGAGAGACAGACAGCAGTGGAGAGAGAGAGACAGACAGCAGCAGAGAGAGAGAGACAGACAACAGCAGAGAGAGAGAGACAGACAGCAGAGAGAGAGAGACAGACAGACAGCAGCAGAGAGAGAGAGACAGACAACAGTGGAGAGAGAGAGACAGACAAACAGCAGCGGAGAGGGAGAGAGGCAGACAGCAGCGGAGAGGGAGAGAGACAGACAGCAGCAGAGAGAGAGAGAGACAGACAGCAGCAGAGAGAGAGACAGACAGATAGACAGCAGCGGAGAGAGAGAGACAGACAGCAGCGGAGAGAGAGAGACAGACAGCAGCGGAGAGAGACAGACAGCAGCAGAATGAGAGAGACAGCAGAGCAGAGAGAGAGATAGAGATCAGCGGAGAGAGAGAAAGAGACAGACAGCAGCAGAGAGGCAGACAGCAGTGGAGAGACAGACAGCAGTGGAGAGAGAGAGAAAGACAGACAGCAGCAGAGAGAGAGAGACAGACAGCAGCAGAGAGAGAGAGAGAGACAGACAGCAGCAGAGAGAGAGAGACAGACAGCAGCAGAGAGAGAGAGACAGACAGCAGCAGAGAGAGAGAGAAACAGACAGCAGCAGAGAGAGAGAGAGACAGACAGCAGCAGAGAGAGAGAGACAGACAACAGTGGAGAGAGAGACAGAAACAGCAGCGGAGAGAGAGAGAGGCAGACAGCAGCGGAGAGGGAGAGAGACAGACAGGAGCAGAGAGAGAGAGAAAGACAGCAGCAGAGAGAGAGAGAGACAGACAGACAGCAGCGGAGAGAGAGAGACAGACAGCAGCGGAGAGAGAGAGACAGACAGCAGCGGAGAGAGACAGACAGCAGCAGAATGAGAGAGACAGCAGCAGAGTGAGAGAGAGAGACAGCAGCGGAGACAGAGAGAGAGACAAACAGCAGTAGAGAGAGACAGCAGTGCAGAGAGAGAGACAGAGATCAGCAGAGAGAGAGAAAGAGACAGACAGCAGCAGAGAGGCAGACAGCAGTGGAGAGACAGACAGTCGTGGAGAGAGAGAGAAAGACAGACAGCAGCAGAGAGAGAGACAGACAGCAGCAGAGAGAGAGAGAGAGACATACAGCAGCAGAGAGAGAGAGACAGACAGCAGCAGAGAGAGAGAGACACAGACAGCAGCAGAGAGAGAGACAGACAGACAGCAGCAGAGTGAGAGAGACAGACAACAGCGGAGAGAGAGACAGACAGCAGCGGAGACAGAGAGACAGAGAGAGAGACAGACAGCAGTGGGGAGACAGACAGCAGTGGAGAGTGAGAGAGACAGACAGCAGCGGAGACAGAGAGAGAGAGACAGACAGCAGCGGAGAGAGAGCGAGACAGACAGCAGCGGAGAGAGAGACAGACGGACAGACAGACAGCAGCGGAGAGGGAGAGAGGCAGACAGCAGCGGAGAGGGAGAGAGACAGACAGCAGCAGAGAGAGAGAGAGACAGACAGCAGCAGAGAGAGAGACAGACAGACATACAGCAGCGGAGAGAGAGAGACAGACAGCAGCGGAGAGAGAGAGACAGACGGCAGCGGAGAGAGACAGACAGCAGCAGAATGAGAGAGACAGCAGCAGAGTGAGAGAGAGAGACATACAGCAGCAGAGAGAGAGAGACAGACAGCAGCAGAGAGAGAGAGAGAGACAGACAGCAGCAGAGAGAGAGAGACAGACAGCAGCAGAGAGAGAGAGACAGACAGCAGCAGAGAGAGAGAGAAACAGACAGCAGCAGAGAGAGAGAGAGACAGACAGCAGCAGAGAGAGAGAGACAGACAACAGTGGAGAGAGAGACAGAAACAGCAGCGGAGAGAGAGAGAGGCAGACAGCAGCGGAGAGGGAGAGAGACAGACAGGAGCAGAGAGAGAGAGAAAGACAGCAGCAGAGAGAGAGAGAGACAGACAGACAGCAGCGGAGAGAGAGAGACAGACAGCAGCGGAGAGAGAGAGACAGACAGCAGCGGAGAGAGACAGACAGCAGCAGAATGAGAGAGACAGCAGCAGAGTGAGAGAGAGAGACAGCAGCGGAGACAGAGAGAGAGACAAACAGCAGTAGAGAGAGACAGCAGTGCAGAGAGAGAGACAGAGATCAGCAGAGAGAGAGAAAGAGACAGACAGCAGCAGAGAGGCAGACAGCAGTGGAGAGACAGACAGTCGTGGAGAGAGAGAGAAAGACAGACAGCAGCAGAGAGAGAGACAGACAGCAGCAGAGAGAGAGAGAGAGACATACAGCAGCAGAGAGAGAGAGACAGACAGCAGCAGAGAGAGAGAGACACAGACAGCAGCAGAGAGAGAGACAGACAGACAGCAGCAGAGTGAGAGAGACAGACAACAGCGGAGAGAGAGACAGACAGCAGCGGAGACAGAGAGACAGAGAGAGAGACAGACAGCAGTGGGGAGACAGACAGCAGTGGAGAGTGAGAGAGACAGACAGCAGCGGAGACAGAGAGAGAGAGACAGACAGCAGCGGAGAGAGAGCGAGACAGACAGCAGCGGAGAGAGAGACAGACGGACAGACAGACAGCAGCGGAGAGGGAGAGAGGCAGACAGCAGCGGAGAGGGAGAGAGACAGACAGCAGCAGAGAGAGAGAGAGACAGACAGCAGCAGAGAGAGAGACAGACAGACATACAGCAGCGGAGAGAGAGAGACAGACAGCAGCGGAGAGAGAGAGACAGACGGCAGCGGAGAGAGACAGACAGCAGCAGAATGAGAGAGACAGCAGCAGAGTGAGAGAGAGAGACATACAGCAGCAGAGAGAGAGAGACAGACAGCAGCAGAGAGAGAGAGACACAGACAGCAGCAGAGAGAGAGACAGACAGACAGCAGCGGAGAGAGAGAGAGACAGACAGCAGCGGAGAGAGAGGGACAGACAGCAGCGGAGAGAGAGACAGACAGACAGCAGCAGAGACAGAGAGACAGACAGCAGCGGAGAGAGAGATAGACAGAGAGCAGCAGAGAGAGAGAGACAGACAGCAGCAGAGAGAGAGATAGACAGACAGCAGCAGAGAGAGAGATAGACAGACAGCAGCAGAGAGAGAGACAGACAGCAGCGGAGAGAGAGATAGACAGAGAGCAGCAGAGAGAGACAGACAGCAGCGGAGACAGAGATAGACAGAGAGCAGCAGAGAGAGAAAGACAGACAGCAGCAGAGAGAGAGAGACAGAGAGCAGCGGAGAAAGAGAGGGACAGACAGCAGCGGAGAGAGAGAGACAGACAGCAGCGGAGAGAGAGAGAGACAGACAGCAGCAGAGACAGAGAGACAGACAGCAGCGGAGAGAGAGAGAGACCGACAGCAGCAGAGAGAGAGACAGACAGACAGCAGCGGAGAGAGAGACACACACACTGCAGCGGAGACAGAGAGAGAGAGAGAGACAGACAGCAGCAGAGACAGAGAGAGAGAGACAGACAGCAGTGGAGACATAGACAGCAGTCGAGAGAGAGAGAGACAGACAGCAGCGGAGAGACAGACAGCAGCTGAGAGAGAGAGAGACAGACAGCAGCGGAGAGAGAGAGAGAGACAGACAGCACCGGAGAGAGAGGGAGAGAGACAGGCAGTACCGGAGAGAGGGAGAGACAGGCAACACGAGAGAGACAGGCAGCATCGGAGAGAGAGAGAGACAGGCAGCACCAGAGAGAGAGAGACAGAGACAGGCAGCAGCACCGGAGTGAGAGAGAGAGAGAGACAGGCAGCACCAGAGTGAGAGAGGGAGAGAGAGAGACAGGCAGCACCGGAGAGAGAGACAGGCAGCACTGGAGAGAGAGAGACAGGCAGCACTGGAGAGATAGAGACAGGCAGCACCGAAGAGAGACAGACAGTGGCGGACTGAGAGAGAGAGAGAGACAGACAGCAGTGCAGAGAGAGAGACAGAGAGCAGCGGAGAGAGAGAGAGAGACAGGCAGCTGCGGAGAGAGAGAGACGGACAGCAGCAGAGAGACAGGCAGCAATGGAGAGAGAGAGATAGACAGTAAGCAGCAGAGAGACAAACAGCAGCAGAGAGAGAGAGAGACAGACAGCAGCAGCAGAGAGACAGACAGAAGCAGAGAGAGAGAGAGACAGAGCAGCAGAGAGAGAGAGAGACAGACAGCAGCAGAGAGAGAGAGAGACAGACAACAGCGGAGAGAGAGACAGACAGACAGCAGCGGAGAGGGAGAGAGACAGACAACAGCGGAGAGGGAGAGAGACAGACAACTGCGGAGAGGGAGAGAGACAGACAACTGCGGAGAGAGAGAGGGACAGACAGCAGCAGAGAGAGAGAGGGACAGACAGCAGCAGAGACAGAGAGACAGTCAGCAGCGGAGACAGAGAGAGAGTCAGACAGCAGCGGAGAGAGAGAGAGACAGACAGCAGCGGAGAGAGAGACAGACAGACAGACAGCAGCGGAGAGAGAGAGAGGCAGACAGCAGCGGAGAGAGAGAGACAGACAGCAGCGGAGAGAGAGAGAGACAGACAGCAGCAGAGAGAGAGAGACCGACAGCAGCAGAGAGAGAGAGAGACAGACAGCAGCAGAGAGAGGGAGAGACAGACAGAAGCAGAGAGAGAGACAGCAGCAGAGAGAGAGAGACAGATACAGCGGAGAGAGAGACAGACAGACAGCAGTGGAGAGGGAGAGAGACAGACAGCAGCGGAGAGAGAGAGGGACAGACAGCAGCGGAGACAGAGAGAGAAAGACAGACAGCAGCGGAGACAGAGAGACAGAAAGCAGTGGAGAGACAGACAGCAGAGGAGAGACAGACAGCAGTGGAGAGAGAGATAGACAGAGAGCAGCAGAGAGAGAGAGAGACAGACAGCAGCAGAGAGAGAGAGACAGACAGACAGCAGCAGAGACAGAGAGACAGACAGCAGCAGAGAGAGAGATAGACAGAGCAGCAGAGAGAGAGACAGCAGAGAGAGAGAGACAGACAGCAGCAGAGAGAGAGAGACAGACAGCAGCGGAGAGAGAGAGACAGACAGCAGCAGAGAGAGAGAGAGACAGACAGCAGCGGAGAGAGAGAGAGAGAGACAGACAGCAGCGGAGAGAGAGAGAGAGACAGACAGCAGCGGAGAGAGAGAGAGACAGACAGCAGCGGAGAGAGAGATAGACAGAGAGCAGCAGAGAGAGACACACAGCAGCAGAGGGAGAGAGAGACAGACAGCAGCAGAGAGAGAGACAGACAGCAGCGGAGAGAGAGATAGACAGAGAGCAGCAGAGAGAGAGAGACAGACAGCAGCAGAGAGAGAGAGACAGACAGCAGCAGAGAGAGAGAGACAGACAGCAGCGGAGAGAGAGAGAGAGACAGACAGCAGCAGAGAGAGAGACCAACAGCAGCAGAGAGAGAGACAGACAGCAGCGGAGAGAGAGAGACACACACTGCAGCGGAGACAGAGAGAGAGAGAGAGACAGACAGCAGCAGAGACAGAGAGAGAGAGATAGACAGCAGTGGAGACATAGACAGCAGTCAAGAGAGAGAGAGACAGACAGCAGCGGAGAGACAGACAGCAGCAGAGAGAGAGAGAGACAGACAGCAGCGGAGAGAGAGAGAGAGACAGACAGCACCGGAGAGAGAGAGAAAGACAGACAGCACCGGAGAGAGAGGGAGAGAGACAGACAGTACCGGAGAGAGGGAGAGACAGGCAACACGAGAGAGAGAGAGAGAGACAGGCAGCATCGGAGAGAGGGAGACAGAGACAGGCAGCAGCACCGGAGTGAGAGAGAGAGAGAGACAGGCAGCACCAGAGTGAGAGAGAGAGAGAGACAGGCAGCACCGGAGAGAGAGACAGGCAGCACCAGACAGAGAGACAGGCTGCACCGGAGAGAGAGACAGGCTGCACCGGAGAGAGAGACAGGCTGCACCGGAGAGAGAGACAGGCAGCACCGGAGAGAGAGACTGGCAGCACCGGAGAGAGAGACAGGCAGCACCGGAGAGAGAGACAGGCAGCACCGGAGAGAGAGACAGGCAGCACCGGAGAGAGAGACAGGCAGCACCGGAGAGAGAGACAGGCAGCACCGGAGAGAGAGACAGGCAGCACCGGAGAGAGAGACAGGCAGCACCGGAGAGAGAGACAGGCAGCACCGGAGAGAGAGAGAGACAGGCAGCACTGGAGAGAGAGACAGGCAGCACCGAAGAGAGACAGACAGTGGCGGACTGAGAGAGAGAGAGAGACAGACAGCAGCGCAGAGAGAGAGACAGAGAGCAGCGGAGAGAGAGAGAGAGACAGACAGCTGCGGAGAGAGAGAGGGACAGACAGCAGCGGAGAGAGAGACAGACAGACAGCAGCAGAGAGAGAGACAGACAGCAGCAGAGAGAGAGAGAGAGACAGACAGAAGCGGAGAGAGAGACAGAGAGCAGCGGAGAGAGAGAGAGACAGAGAGCAGCAGAGAGAGACAGACAGCAGCGGAGAGAGAGATAGACAGAGAGCAGCAGAGAGAGAAAGACAGACAGCAGCAGAGAGAGAGAGACAGACAGCAGCGGAGAGAGAGAGGGACAGACAGCAGCGGAGAGAGAGAGAGAGACAGACAGCAGCGGAGAGAGAGACAGACAGACAGCAGCAGAGACAGAGAGACAGACAGCAGCGGAGAGAGAGAGAGACCGACAGCAGCAGAGAGAGAGACAGACAGACAGCAGCGGAGAGAGAGACACACACACTGCAGCGGAGACAGAGAGAGAGAGAGAGACAGACAGCAGCAGAGACAGAGAGAGAGAGACAGACAGCAGTGGAGACATAGACAGCAGTCGAGAGAGAGAGAGACAGACAGCAGCGGAGAGACAGACAGCAGCGGAGGGAGAGAGAGACAGACAGCAGCGGAGAGAGAGAGAGAGACAGACAGCACCGGAGAGAGAGGGAGAGAGACAGGCAGTACCGGAGAGAGGGAGAGACAGGCAACACGAGAGAGACAGGAGCATCGGAGAGAGAGAGAGACAGGCAGCACCAGAGAGAGAGAGACAGAGACAGGCAGCAGCACCGGAGTGAGAGAGAGAGAGAGACAGGCAGCACCAGAGTGAGAGAGAGAGAGAGAGAGACAGGCAGCACCGGAGAGAGAGACAGGCAGCACTGGAGAGAGAGAGACAGGCAGCACTGGAGAGAGAGAGACAGGCAGCACCAAAGAGAGACAGACAGTGGCGGACTGAGAGAGAGAGAGAGACAGACAGCAGTGCAGAGAGAGAGACAGAGAGCAGCGGAGAGAGAGAGAGAGACAGGCAGCTGCGGAGAGAGAGAGACGGACAGCAGCAGAGAGACAGGCAGCAATGGAGAGAGAGAGATAGACAGTAAGCAGCAGAGAGACAAACAGCAGCAGAGAGAGAGAGAGACAGACAGCAGCAGCAGAGAGAGAGACAGACAGAAGCAGAGAGAGAGAGAGACAGACAGCAGCAGAGAGAGAGAGAGACAGACAACAGCGGAGAGAGAGACAGACAGACAGCAGCGGAGAGGGAGAGAGACAGACAACAGCGGAGAGGGAGAGAGACAGACAACTGCTGAGAGGGAGAGAGACAGACAACTGCGGAGAGAGAGAGGGACAGACAGCAGCAGAGTGAGAGAGAGAGACAGCAGCGGAGACAGAGAGAGACAGGCAGCAGCGGAGACAAAGAGAGAGAGACAGACAGCAGTGGAGAGAGAGACAGCAGAGCAGAGAGAGAGATAGAGATCACCGGAGAGAGAGAAAGAGACAGACAGCAGCAGAGAGGCAGACAGCAGTGGAGAGACAGACAGCAGTGGAGAGACAGACAGCAGCGGAGAGAGAGAGACAGACAGCAGCAGAGAGAGAGAGACAGACAACAGCAGAGAGAGAGAGACAGACAGACAGCAGAGAGAGAGAGAGAGACAGACAGCAGCAGAGAGAGAGAGACAGACAACAGTGGAGAGAGAGACAGACAAACAGCAGCGGAGAGGGAGAGAGGCAGACAGCAGCGGAGAGGGAGAGAGACAGACAGCAGCAGAGAGAGAGAGACAGACAGCAGCAGAGAGAGAGAGAGACAGACAGACAGCAGCGGAGAGAGAGAGACAGACAGCAGCGGAGAGAGAGAGACAGACAGCAGCGGAGAGAGACAGACAGCAGCAGAATGAGAGAGACAGCAGCAGAGTGAGAGAGAGAGACAGCAGCGGAGACAGAGAGAGAGACAAACAGCAGTAGAGAGAGACAGCAGTGCAGAGAGAGAGACAGAGATCAGCAGAGAGAGAGAAAGAGACAGACAGCAGCAGAGAGGCAGACAGCAGTGGAGAGACAGACAGTCGTGGAGAGAGAGAGAAAGACAGAAGGCAGCAGAGAGAGAGACAGACAGCAGCAGAGAGAGAGAGAGAGAGACATACAGCAGCAGAGAGAGAGAGACAGACAGCAGCAGAGAGAGAGAGACACAGACAGCAGCAGAGAGAGAGACAGACAGACAGCAGCAGAGTGAGAGAGACAGACAACAGCGGAGAGAGAGACAGACAGCAGCGGAGACAGAGAGACAGAGAGAGAGACAGACAGCAGTGGGGAGACAGACAGCAGTGGAGAGTGAGAGAGACAGACAGCAGCGGAGACAGAGAGAGAGAGACAGACAGCAGCGGAGAGAGAGCGAGACAGACAGCAGCGGAGAGAGAGACAGACGGACAGACAGACAGCAGCGGAGAGAGAGAGAGACAGACAGCACCGAAGAGAGACAGACAAACAGCAGCAGAGTGAGAGAGAGAGACAGCAGCGGAGACAGAGAGAGACAGACAGCAACGGAGAGAGAGAGACAGCAGCGCAGAGAGAGACAGAGAGCAGCGGAGAGAGAGAGATAGACAGACAGCAGCGGAGAGAGAGAGAGAGACGGACGGCAGCAGAGTGACAGACAGCAGTCGAGAGACAGACAGCAGTGGAGAGAGAGAGATAGACAGACAGCAGCAGAGAGAGAGACAGACAGCAGCAGAGAGAGAGAGACAGACAGCAGCAGAGAGAGGGAGAGATAGACAGAAGCAGAGAGAGAGACAGACAGCAGCAGAGAGAGAGACAGACAGACAGCAGTGGAGAGGGAGAGAGACAGACAGCAGCGGAGAGGGAGAGAGACAGACAGCAGCAGAGAGAGAGAGAGACAGCAGCGGAGACAGAGAGAGAGAGAGAGACAGACAGCAGCGGAGACAGAGAGAGAGAGACAGATAGCAGTGGAGAGACAGACAGCAGTGGAGAGAGAGAGAGACAGACAGACAGCAGCGGAGAGAGAGAGAGAGACAGATAGCAGTGGAGAGAGAGGGACAGACAGCAGTGGAGAGAGAGGGACAGACAGCAGTGGAGAGAGAGGGACAGACAGCAGCGGAGAGAGAGGGACAGACAGCAGCAGAGAGAGAGACAGAAAGACAGCAGCGGAGAGAGAGAGAGACAGACAGACAGCAGCGGAGAGAGAGAGACAGACAGCAGCGGAGAGAGAGAGACAGACAGCAGCAGAATGAGAGAGAGAGACAGCAGCAGAGTGAGAGAGAGAGACAGACAGCAGAGTGAGAGAGAGAGACAGCAGCGGAGACAGAGAGAGACAGGCAGCAGCGGAGACAAAGAGAGAGAGACAGACAGCAGTGGAGAGAGAGACAGCAGAGCAGAGAGAGAGATAGAGATCACCGGAGAGAGAGAAAGAGACAGACAGCAGCAGAGAGGCAGACAGCAGTGGAGAGACAGACAGCAGTGGAGAGACAGACAGCAGTGGAGAGAGAGAGACAGACAGCAGCAGAGAGAGAGAGACAGACAACAGCAGAGAGAGAGAGACAGACAGACAGCAGAGAGAGAGAGAGAGACAGACAGCAGCAGAGAGAGAGAGACAGACAACAGTGGAGAGAGAGACAGACAAACAGCAGCGGAGAGGGAGAGAGGCAGACAGCAGCGGAGAGGGAGAGAGACAGACAGCAGCAGAGAGAGAGAGAGACAGACAGCAGCAGAGAGAGAGACAGACAGATAGACAGCAGCGGAGAGAGAGAGACAGACAGCAGCGGAGAGAGCGAGACAGACAGCAGCGGAGAGAGACAGACAGCAGCAGAATGAGAGAGACAGCAGAGCAGAGAGAGAGATAGAGATCAGCGGAGAGAGAGAAAGAGACAGACAGCAGCAGAGAGGCAGACAGCAGTGGAGAGACAGACAGCAGTGGAGAGAGAGAGAAAGACAGACAGCAGCAGAGAGAGAGAGACAGACAGCAGCAGAGAGAGAGAGAGAGACAGACAGCAGCAGAGAGAGAGAGACAGACAGCAGCAGAGAGAGAGACAGACAGCAGCAGAGAGAGAGAGAAACAGACAGCAGCAGAGAGAGAGAGAGACAGACAGCAGCAGAGAGAGAGAGACAGACAACAGTGGAGAGAGAGACAGAAACAGCAGCGGAGAGGGAGAGAGGCAGACAGCAGCGGAGAGGGAGAGAGACAGACAGCAGCAGAGAGAGAGAGAGACAGACAGCAGCAGAGAGAGAGACAGACAGACAGACAGCAGCGGAGAGAGAGAGACAGACAGCAGCGGAGAGAGAGAGACAGACGGCAGCGGAGAGAGACAGACAGCAGCAGAATGAGAGAGACAGCAGCAGAGTGAGAGAGAGAGACATACAGCAGCAGAGAGAGAGAGACAGACAGCAGCAGAGAGAGAGAGACACAGACAGCAGCAGAGAGAGAGACAGACAGACAGCAGCGGAGAGAGAGAGAGAGACAGACAGCAGCGGAGAGAGAGAGGGACAGACAGCAGCGGAGAGAGAGACAGACAGACAGCAGCAGAGACAGAGAGACAGACAGCAGCGGAGAGAGAGATAGACAGAGAGCAGCAGAGAGAGAGAGACAGACAGCAGCAGAGAGAGAGATAGACAGACAGCAGCAGAGAGAGAGATAGACAGACAGCAGCAGAGAGAGAGACAGACAGCAGCGGAGAGAGAGATAGACAGAGAGCAGCAGAGAGAGACAGACAGCAGCGGAGAGAGAGATAGACAGAGAGCAGCAGAGAGAGAAAGACAGACAGCAGCAGAGAGAGAGAGACAGACAGCAGCGGAGAGAGAGAGGGACAGACAGCAGCGGAGAGAGAGAGAGAGACAGACAGCAGCGGAGAGAGAGAGAGACAGACAGCAGCAGAGACAGAGAGACAGACAGCAGCGGAGAGAGAGAGAGACCGACAGCAGCAGAGAGAGAGACAGACAGACAGCAGCGGAGAGAGAGACACACACACTGCAGCGGAGACAGAGAGAGAGAGAGAGACAGACAGCAGCAGAGACAGAGAGAGAGAGACAGACAGCTGTGGAGACATAGACAGCAGTCGAGAGAGAGAGAGACAGACAGCAGCGGAGAGACAGACAGCAGCTGAGAGAGAGAGAGACAGACAGCAGCGGAGAGAGAGAGAGAGACAGACAGCACCGGAGAGAGAGGGAGAGAGACAGGCAGTACCGGAGAGAGGGAGAGACAGGCAACACGAGAGAGACAGGCAGCATCGGAGAGAGAGAGAGACAGGCAGCACCAGAGAGAGAGAGACAGAGACAGGCAGCAGCACCGGAGTGAGAGAGAGAGAGAGACAGGCAGCACCAGAGTGAGTGAGAGAGAGAGAGAGACAGGCAGCACCGGAGAGAGAGACAGGCAGCACTGGAGAGAGAGAGACAGGCAGCACTGGAGAGAGAGAGACAGGCAGCACTGGAGAGAGAGAGACAGGCAGCACCGAAGAGAGACAGACAGTGGCGGACTGAGAGAGAGAGAGAGACAGACAGCAGTGCAGAGAGAGAGACAGAGAGCAGCGGAGAGAGAGAGAGAGACAGGCAGCTGCGGAGAGAGAGAGACGGACAGCAGCAGAGAGACAGGCAGCAATGGAGAGAGAGAGATAGACAGTAAGCAGCAGAGAGACAAACAGCAGCAGAGAGAGAGAGACAGACAGCAGCAGCAGAGAGACAGACAGAAGCAGAGAGAGAGAGAGACAGAGCAGCAGAGAGAGAGAGAGACAGACAGCAGCAGAGAGAGAGAGAGACAGACAACAGCGGAGAGAGAGACAGACAGACAGCAGCGGAGAGGGAGAGAGACAGACAACAGCGGAGAGGGAGAGAGACAGACAACTGCGGAGAGGGAGAGAGACAGACAACTGCGGAGAGAGAGAGGGACAGACAGCAGCAGAGACAGAGAGACAGTCAGCAGCGGAGACAGAGAGAGAGTCAGACAGCAGCGGAGAGAGAGAGAGACAGACAGCAGCGGAGAGAGAGACAGACAGACAGACAGCAGCGGAGAGAGAGAGAGGCAGACAGCAGCGGAGAGAGAGAGACAGACAGCAGCGGAGAGAGAGAGAGACAGACAGCAGCAGAGAGAGAGAGACCGACAGCAGCAGAGAGAGAGAGAGACAGACAGCAGCAGAGAGAGGGAGAGACAGACAGAAGCAGAGAGAGAGACAGACAGCAGCAGAGAGAGAGAGACAGATACAGCGGAGAGAGAGACAGACAGACAGCAGTGGAGAGGGAGAGAGACAGACAGCAGCGGAGAGAGAGAGGGACAGACAGCAGCGGAGACAGAGAGAGAGAGACAGACAGCAGCGGAGACAGAGAGACAGAAAGCAGTGGAGAGACAGACAGCAGAGGAGAGACAGACAGCAGTGGAGAGAGAGATAGACAGAGAGCAGCAGAGAGAGAGAGAGACAGACAGCAGCAGAGAGAGAGAGACAGACAGACAGCAGCAGAGACAGAGAGACAGACAGCAGCAGAGAGAGAGATAGACAGAGAGCAGCAGAGAGAGAGAGACAGACAGCAGCAGAGAGAGAGACAGACAGCAGCGGAGAGAGAGAGAGACAGACAGCAGCGGAGAGAGAGATAGACAGAGAGCAGCAGAGAGAGACAGACAGCAGCAGAGGGAGAGAGAGACAGACAGCAGCAGAGAGAGAGACAGACAGCAGCGGAGAGAGAGATAGACAGAGAGCAGCAGAGAGAGAGAGACAGACAGCAGCAGAGAGAGAGAGACAGACAGCAGCAGAGAGAGAGAGACAGACAGCAGCAGAGAGAGAGAGACAGACAGCAGCGGAGAGAGAGAGAGAGACAGACAGCAGCAGAGAGAGAGACCAACAGCAGCAGAGAGAGAGACAGACAGCAGCGGAGAGAGAGAGACACACACTGCAGCGGAGACAGAGAGAGAGAGAGAGACAGACAGCAGCAGAGACAGAGAGAGAGAGATAGACAGCAGTGGAGACATAGACAGCAGTCAAGAGAGAGAGAGACAGACAGCAGCGGAGAGACAGACAGCAGCAGAGAGAGAGAGAGACAGACAGCAGCGGAGAGAGAGAGAGAGAGAGACAGCACCGGAGAGAGAGAGAAAGACAGACAGCACCGGAGAGAGAGGGAGAGAGACAGACAGTACCGGAGAGAGGGAGAGACAGGCAACACGAGAGAGAGAGAGAGAGACAGGCAGCATCGGAGAGAGAGAGACAGAGACAGGCAGCAGCACCGGAGTGAGAGAGAGAGAGAGACAGGCAGCACCAGAGTGAGAGAGAGAGAGAGACAGGCAGCACCGGAGAGAGAGACAGGCAGCACCAGACAGAGAGACAGGCAGCACCGGAGAGAGAGACAGGCTGCACCGGAGAGAGAGGGAGAGAGACAGGCAGTACCGGAGAGAGGGAGAGACAGGCAACACGAGAGAGACAGGCAGCATCGGAGAGAGAGAGAGACAGGCAGCACCAGAGAGAGAGAGACAGAGACAGGCAGCAGCAGAGAGAGAGACAGACAGCAGCAGAGAGAGAGAGAGAGACATACAGCAGCAGAGAGAGAGAGACAGACAGCAGCAGAGAGAGAGACAGACAGCAGCGGAGAGAGAGATGGACAGAGAGCAGCAGAGAGAGAGAGACAGACAGCAGCGGAGAGAGAGAGGGAGACAGACAGCAGCGGAGAGAGAGAGAGAGACAGACAACAGCGGAGAGACAGACAGACAGACAGCAGTGGAGACAGAGAGATAGAGAGAGAGACAGACAGCAGTGGGGAGACAGACAGCAGTGAAGAGTGAGAGAGACAGACAGCAGCGGAGACAGAGAGAGAGACAGCAGCGGAGAGAGAGAGAGACAGATACAGCGGAGAGAGAGAGAGAGAGAGACAGACAGCAGCGGAGAAAGAGAGACAGACAGCAGCGGAGAGAGACAGACAGACAGCAGCAGAGTGAGAGAGAGAGACAGCAGCGGAGACAGGGAGAGACAGACAGCAACGGAGAGACAGACAGCAGCGCAGAGAGAGACAGAGAGCAGCGAAGAGAGAGAGAGATAGACAGACAGCAGCAGAGAGAGAGAGGGACAGACAGCAGCGGAGAGAGAGAGAGACAGACAGCAGCAGAGAGAGAGAGAGACAGACAGCAGCAGAGAGAGAGAGAGACAGACAGCAGCGGAGAGAGAGAGACCGACAGCAGCAGAGAGAGAGAGACAGACAGCAGCGGAGAGAGAGAGAGACCCACTGCAGCGGAGACAGAGAGAGAGAGACAGACAGCAGTGGAGACATAGACAGCAGTCGAGAGAGAGAGAGACAGACAGCAGCGGAGAGACAGACAGCAGCGGAGAGAGAGAGAGACAGACAGCAGCGGAGAGAGAGAGAGAGACAGACAGCATTGGAGAGAGAGAGGGACAGACAGCAGCGGAGAGAGAGAGAGACAGACAGCAGCGGAGAGAGAGAGAGACAGACAGCAGCAGATAGAGAGAGAGAGACAGACAGCAGCAGAGAGAGAGAGGGACAGACAGCAGCGGAGACAGAGAGAGAGAGACAGCAGCGGAGACAGAGAGAGAGAGAGAGAGACAGACAGCAGCGGAGAGAGAGAGAGACAGACAGACAGCAGCAGAGAGAGAGAGAGACAGACAGCAGCAGAGAGAGAGAGAGAGACAGACAGACAGCAGCAGAAACAGAGAGACAGACAGCAGCAGAGAGAGAGATAGACAGAGAGCAGCAGAGAGAGAGAGACAGACAGCAGCAGAGAGAGAGACAGACAGCAGCGGAGAGAGAGATAGAGAGCAGCAGAGAGAGAGACAGACAGCAGCAGAGAGAGAGAGACAGACAGCAGCAGAGAGAGAGAGAGACAGACTGCAGCGGAGAGAGAGAGAGAGAGACAGACAGCAGCGGAGAGAGAGAGAGAGACAGACAGCAGCGGAGAGAGAGAGAGACAGACAGCAGCGGAGAGAGAGATAGACAGAGAGCAGCAGAGGGAGACAGACAGCAGCAGAGGGAGAGAGAGACAGACAGCAGCAGAGAGAGAGACAGACAGCAGCGGAGAGAGACACATACAGCAGCGGAGAGAAAGAGACAGACAGCAGCAGAGTGAAAGAGACAGACAGCAGCAGAGTGAGAGAGAGAGACAGACAGACAGCAGCGGAGAGAGAGAGACAGACAGCAGCGGAGAGAGAGAGAGAGACAGACAGCATTGGAGAGAGAGAGTGACAGACAGCAGCGGAGAGAGAGAGAGACAGACAGCAGCGGAGAGAGAGAGAGACAGACAGCAGCAGATAGAGAGAGAGAGACAGACAGCAGCAGAGAGAGAGAGGGACAGACAGCAGCGGAGAGAGAGAGAGACAGACAGCAGCGGAGAGAGAGAGAGACAGACAGCAGCGGAGAGAGAGAGAGACAGACAGCAGCGGAGAGAGAGACAGACAGACAGGAGCAGAGACAGAGAGACAGCAGCGGAGACAGAGAGAGAGAGACAGCAGCGGAGACAGAGAGTGAGAAACAGCAGTGGAGACAGAGAGAGAGAGACAGCAGCGGAGACAGAGAGAGAGAGAGAGTGACAGACAGCAGCGGAGAGAGAGAGAGACAGACAGACAGCAGCAGAGAGAGAGAGAGAGACAGACAGCAGCAGAGAGAGAGAGACAGACAGACAGCAGCAGAGACAGAGAGACAGACAGCAGCAGAGAGAGAGATAGACAGAGAGCAGCAGAGAGAGAGAGACAGACAGCAGCAGAGAGAGAGACAGACAGCAGCGGAGAGAGACACATACAGCAGCGGAGAGAGAGAGACAGACAGCAGCAGAGTGAAAGAGACAGACAGCAGCAGAGTGAGAGAGAGAGACAGACAGACAGCAGCGGAGAGAGAGACAGACAGCAGCGGAGAGAGAGAGAGGCAGACAGCAGCGGAGAGGGAGAGAGACAGACAGCAGCAGAGAGAGAGAGAGACAGACAGCAGCAGAGAGAGAGACAGACAGACAGACAGCAGCGGAGAGAGAGAGACAGACAGCAGCGGAGAGAGAGAGACAGACAGCAGCAGAATGAGAGAGACAGCAGCAGAATGAGAGAGACAGCAGCAGAGTGAGAGAGAGAGACAGCAGCGGAGACAGAGAGAGAGAGACAAACAGCAGTAGAGAGAGACAGCAGTGCAGAGAGAGACAGAGAGCAGCAGAGAGAGAGAAAGAGACAGACAGCAGCAGAGAGGCAGACAGCAGTGGAGAGAGAGAGAAAGACAGACAGCAGCAGAGAGAGAGACAGACAGCAGCAGAGAGAGAGAGAGAGACATACAGCAGCAGAGAGAGAGAGACAGACAGCAGCAGAGAGAGAGAGACACAGACAGCAGCAGAGAGAGAGACAGACAGACAGCAGCAGAGTGAGAGAGACAGACAACAGTGGAGAGAGAGACAGACAGCAGCGGAGACAGAGAGACAGAGAGAGAGACAGACAGCAGTGGGGAGACAGACAGCAGTGGAGAGTGAGAGAGACAGACAGCAGCGGAGACAGAGAGAGAGAGACAGACAGCAGCGGAGAGAGAGCGAGACAGACAGCAGCGGAGAGAGAGACAGACGGACAGACAGACAGCAGCGGAGAGAGAGAGAGACAGACAGCACCGAAGAGAGACAGACAAACAGCAGCAGAGTGAGAGAGAGAGACAGCAGCGGAGACAGAGAGAGACAGACAGCAACGGAGAGAGAGAGACAGCAGCGCAGAGAGAGACAGAGAGCAGCGGAGAGAGAGAGATAGACAGACAGCAGCGGAGAGAGAGAGAGAGACGGACGGCAGCAGAGAGACAGACAGCAGTCGAGAGACAGACAGCAGTGGAGAGAGAGAGATAGACAGACAGCAGCAGAGAGAGAGACAGACAGCAGCAGAGAGAGAGAGACAGACAGCAGCAGAGAGAGGGAGAGATAGACAGAAGCAGAGAGAGAGACAGACAGCAGCAGAGAGAGAGACAGACAGACAGCAGTGGAGAGGGAGAGAGACAGACAGCAGCGGAGAGGGAGAGAGACAGACAGCAGCAGAGAGAGAGAGAGACAGCAGCGGAGACAGAGAGAGAGAGAGAGACAGACAGCAGCGGAGACAGAGAGAGAGAGACAGATAGCAGTGGAGAGACAGACAGCAGTGGAGAGAGAGAGACAGACAGACAGCAGCGGAGAGAGAGAGAGACAGATAGCAGTGGAGAGAGAGGGACAGACAGCAGTGGAGAGAGAGGGACAGACAGCAGTGGAGAGAGAGGGACAGACAGCAGCGGAGAGAGAGGGACAGACAGCAGCAGAGAGAAAGACAGAAAGACAGCAGCGGAGAGAGAGAGAGACAGACAGCAGCGGAGAGAGAGAGACAGACAGCAGCGGAGAGAGAGAGACAGACAGCAGCAGAATGAGAGAGAGAGACAGCAGCAGAGTGAGAGAGAGAGACAGCAGCAGAGTGAGAGAGAGAGACAGCAGCGGAGACAGAGAGAGACAGGCAGCAGCTGAGACAAAGAGAGAGAGACAGACAGCAGTGGAGAGAGAGAGACAGACAGACAGCAGCAGAGACAGAGAGACAGACAGCAGCAGAGAGAGAGATAGACAGAGAGCAGCAGAGAGAGAGAGACAGACAGCAGCAGAGAGAGAGACAGACAGCAGCGGAGAGAGACACATACAGCAGCGGAGAGAGAGAGACAGACAGCAGCAGAGTGAAAGAGACAGACAGCAGCAGAGTGAGAGACAGAGACAGACAGACAGCAGCGGAGAGAGAGAGACAGACAGCAGCGGAGAGAGAGAGAGGCAGACAGCAGCGGAGAGGGAGAGAGACAGACAGCAGCAGAGAGAGAGAGAGACAGACAGCAGCAGAGAGAGAGACAGACAGACAGACAGCAGCGGAGAGAGAGAGACAGACAGCAGCGGAGAGAGAGAGACAGACAGCAGCGGAGAGAGACAGACAGCAGCAGAATGAGAGAGACAGCAGCAGAGTGAGAGAGAGAGACAGCAGCGGAGACAGAGAGAGAGAGACAAACAGCAGTAGAGAGAGACAGCAGTGCAGAGGGAGACAGAGCTCAGCAGAGAGAGAGAAAGAGACAGACAGCAGCAGAGAGGCAGACAGCAGTGGAGAGACAGACAGCAGTGGAGAGAGAAAGAAAGACAGACAGCAGCAGAGAGAGAGACAGACAGCAGCAGAGAGAGAGAGAGACACAGACAGCAGCAGAGAGAGAGACAGACAGACAGCAGCAGAGTGAGAGAGACAGACAACAGTGGAGAGAGAGACAGACAGCAGCGGAGACAGAGAGACAGAGAGAGAGACAGACAGCAGTGGGGAGACAGACAGCAGTGGAGAGTGAGAGAGACAGACAGCAGCGGAGACAGAGAGAGAGAGACAGACAGCAGCGGAGAGAGAGCGAGACAGACAGCAGCGGAGAGAGAGACAGACGGACAGACAGACAGCAGCGGAGAGAGAGAGAGACAGACAGCACCGAAGAGAGACAGACAAACAGCAGCAGAGTGAGAGAGAGAGACAGCAGCGGAGACAGAGAGAGACAGACAGCAACGGAGAGAGAGAGACAGCAGCGCAGAGAGAGACAGAGAGCAGCGGAGAGAGAGAGATAGACAGACAGCAGCGGAGAGAGAGAGAGAGACGGACGGCAGCAGAGAGACAGACAGCAGTCGAGAGACAGACAGCAGTGGAGAGAGAGAGATAGACAGACAGCAGCAGAGAGAGAGACAGACAGCAGCAGAGAGAGAGAGACAGACAGCAGCAGAGAGAGGGAGAGATAGACAGAAGCAGAGAGAGAGACAGACAGCAGCAGAGAGAGAGACAGACAGACAGCAGTGGAGAGGGAGAGAGACAGACAGCAGCGGAGAGGGAGAGAGACAGACAGCAGCAGAGAGAGAGAGAGACAGCAGCGGAGACAGAGAGAGAGAGAGAGACAGACAGCAGCGGAGACAGAGAGAGAGAGACAGATAGCAGTGGAGAGACAGACAGCAGTGGAGAGAGAGAGAGACAGACAGCAGCAGAGTGAAAGAGACAGACAGCAGCAGAGTGAGAGACAGAGACAGACAGACAGCAGCGGAGAGAGAGAGACAGACAGCAGCGGAGAGAGAGAGAGGCAGACAGCAGCGGAGAGGGAGAGAGACAGACAGCAGCAGAGAGAGAGAGAGACAGACAGCAGCAGAGAGAGAGACAGACAGACAGACAGCAGCGGAGAGAGAGAGACAGACAGCAGCGGAGAGAGAGAGACAGACAGCAGCGGAGAGAGACAGACAGCAGCAGAATGAGAGAGACAGCAGCAGAGTGAGAGAGAGAGACAGCAGCGGAGACAGAGAGAGAGAGACAAACAGCAGTAGAGAGAGACAGCAGTGCAGAGGGAGACAGAGATCAGCAGAGAGAGAGAAAGAGACAGACAGCAGCAGAGAGGCAGACAGCAGTGGAGAGACAGACAGCAGTGGAGAGAGAGAGAAAGACAGACAGCAGCAGAGAGAGAGACAGACAGCAGCAGAGAGAGAGAGAGACACAGACAGCAGCAGAGAGAGAGACAGACAGACAGCAGCAGAGTGAGAGAGACAGACAACAGTGGAGAGAGAGACAGACAGCAGCGGAGACAGAGAGACAGAGAGAGAGACAGACAGCAGTGGGGAGACAGACAGCAGTGGAGAGTGAGAGAGACAGACAGCAGCGGAGACACAGAGAGAGAGACAGACAGCAGCGGAGAGAGAGCGAGACAGACAGCAGCGGAGAGAGAGACAGACGGACAGACAGACAGCAGCGGAGAGAGAGAGAGACAGACAGCACCGAAGAGAGACAGACAAACAGCAGCAGAGTGAGAGAGAGAGACAGCAGCGGAGACAGAGAGAGACAGACAGCAACGGAGAGAGAGAGACAGCAGCGCAGAGAGAGACAGAGAGCAGCGGAGAGAGAGAGATAGACAGACAGCAGCGGAGAGAGAGAGAGAGACGGACGGCAGCAGAGAGACAGACAGCAGTCGAGAGACAGACAGCAGTGGAGAGAGAGAGATAGACAGACAGCAGCAGAGAGAGAGACAGACAGCAGCAGAGAGAGAGAGACAGACAGCAGCAGAGAGAGGGAGAGATAGACAGAAGCAGAGAGAGAGACAGACAGCAGCAGAGAGAGAGACAGACAGACAGCAGTGGAGAGGGAGAGAGACAGACAGCAGCGGAGAGGGAGAGAGACAGACAGCAGCAGAGAGAGAGAGAGACAGCAGCGGAGACAGAGAGAGAGAGAGAGACAGACAGCAGCGGAGACAGAGAGAGAGAGACAGATAGCAGTGGAGAGACAGACAGCAGTGGAGAGAGAGAGAGACAGACAGACAGCAGCGGAGAGAGAGAGAGACAGATAGCAGTGGAGAGAGAGGGACAGACAGCAGTGGAGAGAGAGGGACAGACAGCAGTGGAGAGAGAGGGACAGACAGCAGCGGAGAGAGAGGGACAGACAGCAGCAGAGAGAGAGACAGAAAGACAGCAGCGGAGAGAGAGAGAGACAGACAGACAGCAGCGGAGAGAGAGAGACAGACAGCAGCGGAGAGAGAGAGACAGACAGCAGCAGAATGAGAGAGAGAGACAGCAGCAGAGTGAGAGAGAGAGACAGACAGCAGAGTGAGAGAGAGAGACAGCAGCGGAGACAGAGAGAGACAGGCAGCAGCGGAGACAAAGAGAGAGAGACAGACAGCAGTGGAGAGAGAGACAGCAGAGCAGAGAGAGAGATAGAGATCACCGGAGAGAGAGAAAGAGACAGACAGCAGCAGAGAGGCAGACAGCAGTGGAGAGACAGACAGCAGTGGAGAGACAGACAGCAGTGGAGAGAGAGAGACAGACAGCAGCAGAGAGAGAGAGACAGACAACAGCAGAGAGAGAGAGACAGACAGACAGCAGAGAGAGAGAGACAGACAGACAGCAGCAGAGAGAGAGAGACAGACAACAGTGGAGAGAGAGACAGACAAACAGCAGCGGAGAGGGAGAGAGGCAGACAGCAGCGGAGAGGGAGAGAGACAGACAGCAGCAGAGAGAGAGAGAGACAGACAGCAGCAGAGAGAGAGACAGACAGATAGACAGCAGCGGAGAGAGAGAGACAGACAGCAGCGGAGAGAGCGAGACAGACAGCAGCGGAGAGAGACAGACAGCAGCAGAATGAGAGAGACAGCAGAGCAGAGAGAGAGATAGAGATCAGCGGAGAGAGAGAAAGAGACAGACAGCAGCAGAGAGGCAGACAGCAGTGGAGAGACAGACAGCAGCAGAGAGAGAGAGACAGACAGCAGCAGAGAGAGAGAGAGAGACAGACAGCAGCAGAGAGAGAGAGACAGACAGCAGCAGAGAGAGAGACAGACAGCAGCAGAGAGAGAGAGAAACAGACAGCAGCAGAGAGAGAGAGAGACAGACAGCAGCAGAGAGAGAGAGACAGACAACAGTGGAGAGAGAGACAGAAACAGCAGCGGAGAGGGAGAGAGGCAGACAGCAGCGGAGAGGGAGAGAGACAGACAGCAGCAGAGAGAGAGAGAGACAGACAGCAGCAGAGAGAGAGACAGACAGACAGACAGCAGCGGAGAGAGAGAGACAGACAGCAGCGGAGAGAGAGAGACAGACGGCAGCGGAGAGAGACAGACAGCAGCAGAATGAGAGAGACAGCAGCAGAGTGAGAGAGAGAGACATACAGCAGCAGAGAGAGAGAGACAGACAGCAGCAGAGAGAGAGAGACACAGACAGCAGCAGAGAGAGAGACAGACAGACAGCAGCGGAGAGAGAGAGAGAGACAGACAGCAGCGGAGAGAGAGAGGGACAGACAGCAGCGGAGAGAGAGACAGACAGACAGCAGCAGAGACAGAGAGACAGACAGCAGCGGAGAGAGAGATAGACAGAGAGCAGCAGAGAGAGAGAGACAGACAGCAGCAGAGAGAGAGATAGACAGACAGCAGCAGAGAGAGAGGCAGACAGCAGCGGAGAGAGAGATAGACAGAGAGCAGCAGAGAGAGACAGACAGCAGCGGAGAGAGAGATAGACAGAGAGCAGCAGAGAGAGAAAGACAGACAGCAGCAGAGAGAGAGAGACAGACAGCAGCGGAGAGAGAGAGGGACAGACAGCAGCGGAGAGAGAGAGAGAGACAGACAGCAGCGGAGAGAGAGAGAGACAGACAGCAGCAGAGACAGAGAGACAGACAGCAGCGGAGAGAGAGAGAGACCGACAGCAGCAGAGAGAGAGACAGACAGACAGCAGCGGAGAGAGAGACACACACACTGCAGCGGAGACAGAGAGAGAGAGAGAGACAGACAGCAGCAGAGACAGAGAGAGAGAGACAGACAGCAGTGGAGACATAGACAGCAGTCGAGAGAGAGAGAGACAGACAGCAGCGGAGAGACAGACAGCAGCTGAGAGAGAGAGACAGACAGCAGCGGAGAGAGAGAGAGAGACAGACAGCACCGGAGAGAGAGGGAGAGAGACAGGCAGTACCGGAGAGAGGGAGAGACAGGCAACACGAGAGAGACAGGCAGCATCGGAGAGAGAGAGAGACAGGCAGCACCAGAGAGAGAGAGACAGAGACAGGCAGCAGCACCGGAGTGAGAGAGAGAGAGAGACAGGCAGCACCAGAGTGAGAGAGAGAGAGAGAGAGACAGGCAGCACCGGAGAGAGAGACAGGCAGCACTGGAGAGAGAGAGACAGGCAGCACTGGAGAGAGAGAGACAGGCAGCACCGAAGAGAGACAGACAGTGGCGGACTGAGAGAGAGAGAGAGACAGACAGCAGTGCAGAGAGAGAGACAGAGAGCAGCGGAGAGAGAGAGAGAGACAGGCAGCTGCGGAGAGAGAGAGACGGACAGCAGCAGAGAGACAGGCAGCAATGGAGAGAGAGAGATAGACAGTAAGCAGCAGAGAGACAAACAGCAGCAGAGAGAGAGAGAGACAGACAGCAGCAGCAGAGAGACAGACAGAAGCAGAGAGAGAGAGAGACAGAGCAGCAGAGAGAGAGAGAGACAGAGCAGCAGAGAGAGAGAGAGACAGACAGCAGCAGAGAGAGAGAGAGACAGACAACAGCGGAGAGAGAGACAGACAGACAGCAGCGGAGAGGGAGAGAGACAGACAACAGCGGAGAGGGAGAGAGACAGACAACTGCGGAGAGGGAGAGAGACAGACAACTGCGGAGAGAGAGAGGGACAGACAGCAGCAGAGACAGAGAGACAGTCAGCAGCGGAGACAGAGAGAGAGTCAGACAGCAGCGGAGAGAGAGAGAGACAGACAGCAGCGGAGAGAGAGACAGACAGACAGACAGCAGCGGAGAGAGAGAGAGGCAGACAGCAGCGGAGAGAGAGAGACAGACAGCAGCGGAGAGAGAGAGAGACAGACAGCAGCAGAGAGAGAGAGACAGACAGCAGCAGAGAGAGAGAGAGACAGACAGCAGCAGAGAGAGGGAGAGACAGACAGAAGCAGAGAGAGAGACAGACAGCAGCAGAGAGAGAGAGACAGATACAGCGGAGAGAGAGACAGACAGACAGCAGTGGAGAGGGAGAGAGACAGACAGCAGCGGAGAGAGAGAGGGACAGACAGCAGCGGAGACAGAGAGAGAGAGACAGACAGCAGAGGAGACAGAGAGACAGAAAGCAGTGGAGAGACAGACAGCAGAGGAGAGACAGACAGCAGTGGAGAGAGAGATAGACAGAGAGCAGCAGAGAGAGAGAGAGACAGACAGCAGCAGAGAGAGAGAGACAGACAGACAGCAGCAGAGACAGAGAGACAGACAGCAGCAGAGAGAGAGATAGACAGAGAGCAGCAGAGAGAGAGAGACAGACAGCAGCAGAGAGAGAGACAGACAGCAGCGGAGAGAGAGAGACAGACAGCAGCAGAGAGAGAGAGAGACAGACAGCAGCGGAGAGAGAGAGAGAGAGACAGACAGCAGCGGAGAGAGAGAGAGAGACAGACAGCAGCGGAGAGAGAGAGAGACAGACAGCAGCGGAGAGAGAGATAGACAGAGAGCAGCAGAGAGAGACACACAGCAGCAGAGGGAGAGAGAGACAGACAGCAGCAGAGAGAGAGACAGACAGCAGCGGAGAGAGAGATAGACAGAGAGCAGCAGAGAGAGAGAGACAGACAGCAGCAGAGAGAGAGAGACAGACAGCAGCAGAGAGAGAGAGACAGACAGCAGCGGAGAGAGAGAGAGAGACAGACAGCAGCAGAGAGAGAGACCAACAGCAGCAGAGAGAGAGACAGACAGCAGCGGAGAGAGAGAGACACACACTGCAGCGGAGACAGAGAGAGAGAGAGAGACAGACAGCAGCAGAGACAGAGAGAGAGAGATAGACAGCAGTGGAGACATAGACAGCAGTCAAGAGAGAGAGAGACAGACAGCAGCGGAGAGACAGACAGCAGCAGAGAGAGAGAGAGACAGACAGCAGCGGAGAGAGAGAGAGAGACA
This sequence comes from Carcharodon carcharias, assembly GCF_017639515.1. Taxonomy (NCBI): domain Eukaryota; kingdom Metazoa; phylum Chordata; class Chondrichthyes; order Lamniformes; family Lamnidae; genus Carcharodon; species Carcharodon carcharias. The sequence goes on along the minus strand of NC_054474.1, from coordinate 112,664,310 downwards.
GACAGCACCGGAGAGAGAGAGAAAGACAGACAGCACCGGAGAGAGAGGGAGAGAGACAGACAGTACCGGAGAGAGGGAGAGACAGGCAACACGAGAGAGAGAGAGAGAGACAGGCAGCATCGGAGAGAGAGAGACAGAGACAGGCAGCAGCACCGGAGTGAGAGAGAGAGAGAGACAGGCAGCACCAGAGTGAGAGAGAGAGAGAGACAGGCAGCACCAGACAGAGAGACAGGCAGCACCGGAGAGAGAGACAGGCTGCACCGGAGAGAGAGACAGGCTGCACCGGAGAGAGAGACAGGCAGCACCAGACAGAGAGACAGGCAGCACCAGACAGAGAGACAGGCAGCACCGGAGAGAGAGACAGGCAGCACCGGAGAGAGAGACTGGCAGCACCAGAGAGAGAGACAGGCAGCACCGGAGAGAGAGACAGGCAGCACCGGAGAGAGAGACAGGCAGCACCGGAGAGAGAGACAGGCAGCACCGGAGAGAGAGACAGGCAGCACCGGAGAGAGAGACAGGCAGCACCGGAGAGAGAGACAGGCAGCACCGGAGAGAGAGACAGGCAGCACCGGAGAGAGAGAGAGACAGGCAGCACTGGAGAGAGAGACAGGCAGCACCGAAGAGAGACAGACAGTGGCGGACTGAGAGAGAGAGAGAGAGACAGACAGCAGCGCAGAGAGAGAGACAGAGAGCAGCGGAGAGAGAGAGAGAGACAGACAGCTGCGGAGAGAGAGAGAGATGGACAGCAGCACAGAGACAGACAGCAGTGGAGAGAGAGAGATAGACAGACAGCAGCAGAGAGACAAACAGCAGCAGAGAGAGAGAGAGACAGACAGCAGCAGCAGAGAGAGAGACAGACAGAAGCAGAGAGAGAGAGAGACAGACAGCAGCAGAGAGAGAGAGACAGACAACAGCGGAGAGAGAGACAGACAGACAGCAGTGGAGACAGAGAGATAGAGAGAGAGACAGACAGCAGTGGGGAGACAGACAGCAGTGGAGAGTGAGAGAGACAGACAGCAGCGGAGACAGAGAGAGAGACAGCAGCAGAGAGAGAGAGACAGATACAGTGGAGAGAGAGAGATAGACAGACAGCAGCAGAGAGGGAGACAGACAGCAGCAGAGAGAGAGAGACAGACAACAGCGGAGAGAGAGACAGACAGACAGCAGTGGAGAGGGAGAGAGACAGACAGCAGTGGAGAGAGAGAGGGACAGACAGCAGCGGAGACAGAGAGAGAGAGAGAGACAGACAGCAGCAGAGACAGAGAGACAGACAGCAGCAGAGACAGAGAGACAGACAGCAGCGGAGAGAGAGATAGACAGAGAGCAGCAGAGAGAGAGAGAGACAGACAGCAGCAGAGAGAGAGAGACAGACAGCAGCCGAGAGAGAGAGAGACAGACAGCAGCAGAGAGAGAGACAGACAGCAGCGGAGAGAGAGATGGACAGAGAGCAGCAGAGAGAGAGAGACAGACAGCAGCGGAGAGAGAGAGGGAGACAGACAGCAGCGGAGAGAGAGAGAGAGACAGACAACAGCGGAGAGAGAGACAGACAGACAGCAGTGGAGACAGAGAGATAGAGAGAGAGACAGACAGCAGTGGGGAGACAGACAGCAGTGGAGAGTGAGAGAGACAGACAGCAGCGGAGACAGAGAGAGAGACAGCAGCGGAGAGAGAGAGAGACAGATACAGCGGAGAGAGAGAGAGAGAGACAGACAGCAGCGGAGAAAGAGAGACAGACAGCAGCGGAGAGAGACAGACAGACAGCAGCAGAGTGAGAGAGAGAGACAGCAGCGGAGACAGGGAGAGACAGACAGCAACGGAGAGACAGACAGCAGCGCAGAGAGAGACAGAGAGCAGCGAAGAGAGAGAGAGATAGACAGACAGCAGCAGAGAGAGAGAGGGACAGACAGCAGCGGAGAGAGAGAGAGACAGACAGCAGCAGAGAGAGAGAGAGACAGACAGCAGCAGAGAGAGAGAGAGACAGACAGCAGCGGAGAGAGAGAGACCGACAGCAGCAGAGAGAGAGAGACAGACAGCAGCGGAGAGAGAGAGAGACCCACTGCAGCGGAGACAGAGAGAGAGAGACAGACAGCAGCGGAGAGACAGACAGCAGCGGAGAGAGAGAGAGACAGACAGCAGCGGAGAGAGAGAGAGAGACAGACAGCATTGGAGAGAGAGAGGGACAGACAGCAGCGGAGAGAGAGAGAGACAGACAGCAGCGGAGAGAGAGAGAGACAGACAGCAGCAGATAGAGAGAGAGAGACAGACAGCAGCAGAGAGAGAGAGGGACAGACAGCAGCGGAGAGAGAGACAGACAGACAGCAGCGGAGAGAGAGAGAGACAGACAGCAGCGGAGAGAGAGAGAGACAGACAGCAGCGGAGAGAGAGAGAGACAGACAGGAGCAGAGACAGAGAGACAGCAGCGGAGACAGAGAGAGAGAGACAGCAGCGGAGACAAGAGTGAGAAACAGCAGTGGAGACAGAGAGAGAGAGACAGCAGCGGAGACAGAGAGAGAGAGAGAGAGACAGACAGCAGCGGAGAGAGAGAGAGACAGACAGACAGCAGCAGAGAGAGAGAGAGACAGACAGCAGCAGAGAGAGAGAGACAGACAGACAGCAGCAGAAACAGAGAGACAGACAGCAGCAGAGAGAGAGATAGACAGAGAGCAGCAGAGAGAGAGAGACAGACAGCAGCAGAGAGAGAGACAGACAGCAGCGGAGAGAGAGATAGAGAGCAGCAGAGAGAGAGACAGACAGCAGCAGAGAGAGAGAGACAGACAGCAGCAGAGAGAGAGAGAGACAGACAGCAGCGGAGAGAGAGAGAGAGAGACAGACAGCAGCGGAGAGAGAGAGAGAGACAGACAGCAGCGGAGAGAGAGAGAGACAGACAGCAGCGGAGAGAGAGATAGACAGAGAGCAGCAGAGGGAGACAGACAGCAGCAGAGGGAGAGAGAGACAGACAGCAGCAGAGAGAGAGACAGACAGCAGCGGAGAGAGACACATACAGCAGCGGAGAGAGAGAGACAGACAGCAGCAGAGTGAAAGAGACAGACAGCAGCAGAGTGAGAGAGAGAGACAGACAGACAGCAGCGGAGAGAGAGAGACAGACAGCAGCGGAGAGAGAGAGAGAGACAGACAGCATTGGAGAGAGAGAGGGACAGACAGCAGCGGAGAGAGAGAGAGACAGACAGCAGCGGAGAGAGAGAGAGACAGACAGCAGCAGATAGAGAGAGAGAGACAGACAGCAGCAGAGAGAGAGAGGGACAGACAGCAGCGGAGAGAGAGAGAGACAGACAGCAGCGGAGAGAGAGAGAGACAGACAGCAGCGGAGAGAGAGAGAGACAGACAGCAGCGGAGAGAGAGACAGACAGACAGGAGCAGAGACAGAGAGACAGCAGCGGAGACAGAGAGAGAGAGACAGCAGCGGAGACAGAGAGTGAGAAACAGCAGTGGAGACAGAGAGAGAGAGACAGCAGCGGAGACAGAGAGAGAGAGAGAGTGACAGACAGCAGCGGAGAGAGAGAGAGACAGACAGACAGCAGCAGAGAGAGAGAGAGAGACAGACAGCAGCAGAGAGAGAGAGACAGACAGACAGCAGCAGAGACAGAGAGACAGACAGCAGCAGAGAGAGAGATAGACAGACAGCAGCAGAGAGAGAGAGACAGACAGCAGCAGAGAGAGAGACAGACAGCAGCGGAGAGAGACACATACAGCAGCGGAGAGAGAGAGACAGACAGCAGCAGAGTGAAAGAGACAGACAGCAGCAGAGTGAGAGACAGAGACAGACAGACAGCAGCGGAGAGAGAGACAGACAGCAGCGGAGAGAGAGAGAGGCAGACAGCAGCGGAGAGGGAGAGAGACAGACAGCAGCAGAGAGAGAGAGAGACAGACAGCAGCAGAGAGAGAGACAGACAGACAGACAGCAGCGGAGAGAGAGAGACAGACAGCAGCGGAGAGAGAGAGACAGACAGCAGCGGAGAGAGACAGACAGCAGCAGAATGAGAGAGACAGCAGCAGAGTGAGAGAGAGAGACAGCAGCGGAGACAGAGAGAGAGAGACAAACAGCAGTAGAGAGAGACAGCAGTGCAGAGAGAGACAGAGAGCAGCAGAGAGAGAGAAAGAGACAGACAGCAGCAGAGAGGCAGACAGCAGTGGAGAGACAGACAGCAGTGGAGAGAGAGAGAAAGACAGACAGCAGCAGAGAGAGAGACAGACAGCAGCAGAGAGAGAGAGAGAGACATACAGCAGCAGAGAGAGAGAGACAGACAGCAGCAGAGAGAGAGAGACACAGACAGCAGCAGAGAGAGAGACAGACAGACAGCAGCAGAGTGAGAGAGACAGACAACAGCGGAGAGAGAGACAGACAGCAGCGGAGACAGAGAGACAGAGAGAGAGACAGACAGCAGTGGGGAGACAGACAGCAGTGGAGAGTGAGAGAGACAGACAGCAGCGGAGACAGAGAGAGAGAGACAGACAGCAGCGGAGAGAGAGCGAGACAGACAGCAGCGGAGAGAGAGACAGACGGACAGACAGACAGCAGCGGAGAGAGAGAGAGACAGACAGCACCGAAGAGAGACAGACAAACAGCAGCAGAGTGAGAGAGAGAGACAGCAGCGGAGACAGAGAGAGACAGACAGCAACGGAGAGAGAGAGACAGCAGCGCAGAGAGAGACAGAGAGCAGCGGAGAGAGAGAGATAGACAGACAGCAGCGGAGAGAGAGAGAGAGACGGACGGCAGCAGAGAGACAGACAGCAGTCGAGAGACAGACAGCAGTGGAGAGAGAGAGATAGACAGACAGCAGCAGAGAGAGAGACAGACAGCAGCAGAGAGAGAGAGACAGACAGCAGCAGAGAGAGGGAGAGATAGACAGAAGCAGAGAGAGAGACAGACAGCAGCAGAGAGAGAGACAGACAGACAGCAGTGGAGAGGGAGAGAGACAGACAGCAGCGGAGAGGGAGAGAGACAGACAGCAGCAGAGAGAGAGAGAGACAGCAGCGGAGACAGAGAGAGAGAGAGAGACAGACAGCAGCGGAGACAGAGAGAGAGAGACAGATAGCAGTGGAGAGACAGACAGCAGTGGAGAGAGAGAGACAGACAGACAGCAGCGGAGAGAGAGAGAGACAGATAGCAGTGGAGAGAGAGGGACAGACAGCAGTGGAGAGAGAGGGACAGACAGCAGTGGAGAGAGAGGGACAGACAGCAGCGGAGAGAGAGGGACAGACAGCAGCAGAGAGAGAGACAGAAAGACAGCAGCGGAGAGAGAGAGAGACAGACAGACAGCAGCGGAGAGAGAGAGACAGACAGCAGCGGAGAGAGAGAGACAGACAGCAGCAGAATGAGAGAGAGAGACAGCAGCAGAGTGAGAGAGAGAGACAGCAGCAGAGTGAGAGAGAGAGACAGCAGCGGAGACAGAGAGAGACAGGCAGCAGCGGAGACAAAGAGAGAGAGACAGACAGCAGTGGAGAGAGAGAGACAGACAGACAGCAGCAGAGACAGAGAGACAGACAGCAGCAGAGAGAGAGATAGACAGAGAGCAGCAGAGAGAGAGAGACAGACAGCAGCAGAGAGAGAGACAGACAGCAGCGGAGAGAGACACATACAGCAGCGGAGAGAGAGAGACAGACAGCAGCAGAGTGAAAGAGACAGACAGCAGCAGAGTGAGAGACAGAGACAGACAGACAGCAGCGGAGAGAGAGAGACAGACAGCAGCGGAGAGAGAGAGAGGCAGACAGCAGCGGAGAGGGAGAGAGACAGACAGCAGCAGAGAGAGAGAGAGACAGACAGCAGCAGAGAGAGAGACAGACAGACAGACAGCAGCGGAGAGAGAGAGACAGACAGCAGCGGAGAGAGAGAGACAGACAGCAGCGGAGAGAGACAGACAGCAGCAGAATGAGAGAGACAGCAGCAGAGTGAGAGAGAGAGACAGCAGCGGAGACAGAGAGAGAGAGACAAACAGCAGTAGAGAGAGACAGCAGTGCAGAGGGAGACAGAGATCAGCAGAGAGAGAGAAAGAGACAGACAGCAGCAGAGAGGCAGACAGCAGTGGAGAGACAGACAGCAGTGGAGAGAGAGAGAAAGACAGACAGCAGCAGAGAGAGAGACAGACAGCAGCAGAGAGAGAGAGAGACACAGACAGCAGCAGAGAGAGAGACAGACAGACAGCAGCAGAGTGAGAGAGACAGACAACAGTGGAGAGAGAGACAGACAGCAGCGGAGACAGAGAGACAGAGAGAGAGACAGACAGCAGTGGGGAGACAGACAGCAGTGGAGAGTGAGAGAGACAGACAGCAGCGGAGACAGAGAGAGAGAGACAGACAGCAGCGGAGAGAGAGCGAGACAGACAGCAGCGGAGAGAGAGACAGACGGACAGACAGACAGCAGCGGAGAGAGAGAGAGACAGACAGCACCGAAGAGAGACAGACAAACAGCAGCAGAGTGAGAGAGAGAGACAGCAGCGGAGACAGAGAGAGACAGACAGCAACGGAGAGAGAGAGACAGCAGCGCAGAGAGAGACAGAGAGCAGCGGAGAGAGAGAGATAGACAGACAGCAGCGGAGAGAGAGAGAGAGACGGATGGCAGCAGAGAGACAGACAGCAGTCGAGAGACAGACAGCAGTGGAGAGAGAGAGATAGACAGACAGCAGCAGAGAGAGAGAGACAGACAGCAGCAGAGAGAGGGAGAGATAGACAGAAGCAGAGAGAGAGACAGACAGCAGCAGAGAGAGAGACAGACAGACAGCAGTGGAGAGGGAGAGAGACAGACAGCAGCGGAGAGGGAGAGAGACAGACAGCAGCAGAGAGAGAGAGAGACAGCAGCGGAGACAGAGAGAGAGAGAGAGACAGACAGCAGCGGAGACAGAGAGAGAGAGACAGATAGCAGTGGAGAGACAGACAGCAGTGGAGAGAGAGAGAGACAGACAGACAGCAGCGGAGAGAGAGAGAGACAGATAGCAGTGGAGAGAGAGGGACAGACAGCAGTGGAGAGAGAGGGACAGACAGCAGTGGAGAGAGAGGGACAGACAGCAGCGGAGAGAGAGGGACAGACAGCAGCAGAGAGAGAGACAGAAAGACAGCAGCGGAGAGAGAGAGAGACAGACAGACAGCAGCGGAGAGAGAGAGACAGACAGACAGCAGCGGAGAGAGAGAGACAGACAGCAGCGGAGAGAGAGAGACAGACAGCAGCAGAATGAGAGAGAGAGACAGCAGCAGAGTGAGAGAGAGAGACAGCAGCAGAGTGAGAGAGAGAGACAGCAGCGGAGACAGAGAGAGACAGGCAGCAGCGGAGACAAAGTGAGAGAGACAGACAGCAGTGGAGAGAGAGACAGCAGAGCAGAGAGAGAGATAGAGATCACCGGAGAGAGAGAAAGAGACAGACAGCAGCAGAGAGGCAGACAGCAGTGGAGAGACAGACAGCAGTGGAGAGAGAGAGACAGACAGCAGCAGAGAGAGAGAGACAGACAACAGCAGAGAGAGAGAGACAGACAGACAGCAGAGAGAGAGAGAGAGACAGACAGCAGCAGAGAGAGAGAGAGACAGACAACAGTGGAGAGAGAGACAGACAAACAGCAGCGGAGAGGGAGAGAGGCAGACAGCAGCGGAGAGGGAGAGAGACAGACAGCAGCAGAGAGAGAGAGAGACAGACAGCAGCAGAGAGAGAGACAGACAGATAGACAGCAGCGGAGAGAGAGAGACAGACAGCAGCGGAGAGAGAGAGACAGACAGCAGCGGAGAGAGACAGACAGCAGCAGAATGAGAGAGACAGCAGAGCAGAGAGAGAGATAGAGATCAGCGGAGAGAGAGAAAGAGACAGACAGCAGCAGAGAGGCAGACAGCAGTGGAGAGACAGACAGCAGTGGAGAGAGAGAGAAAGACAGACAGCAGCAGAGAGAGAGAGACAGACAGCAGCAGAGAGAGAGAGAGAGACAGACAGCAGCAGAGAGAGAGAGACAGACAGCAGCAGAGAGAGAGAGACAGACAGCAGCAGAGAGAGAGAGAAACAGACAGCAGCAGAGAGAGAGAGAGACAGACAGCAGCAGAGAGAGAGAGACAGACAACAGTGGAGAGAGAGACAGAAACAGCAGCGGGGAGGGAGAGAGGCAGACAGCAGCGGAGAGGGAGAGAGACAGACAGCAGCAGAGAGAGAGAGAGACAGACAGCAGCAGAGAGAGAGACAGACAGACAGACAGCAGCGGAGAGAGAGAGACAGACAGCAGCGGAGAGAGAGAGACAGACAGCAGCGGAGAGAGACAGCAGCAGAATGAGAGAGACAGCAGCAGAGTGAGAGAGAGAGACAGCAGCGGAGACAGAGAGAGAGAGACAAACAGCAGTAGAGAGAGACAGCAGTGCAGAGAGAGAGACAGAGATCAGCAGAGAGAGAGAAAGAGACAGACAGCAGCAGAGAGGCAGACAGCAGTGGAGAGACAGACAGCAGTGGAGAGAGAGAGAAAGACAGACAGCAGCAGAGAGAGAGACAGACAGCAGCAGAGAGAGAGAGAGAGACATACAGCAGCAGAGAGAGAGAGACAGACAGCAGCAGAGAGAGAGAGACACAGACAGCAGCAGAGAGAGAGAGACAGACAGACAGCAGCGGAGAGAGAGAGAGAGACAGACAGCAGCGGAGAGAGAGAGGGACAGACAGCAGCGGAGAGAGAGACAGGCAGACAGCAGCAGAGACAGAGAGACAGACAGCAGCGGAGAGAGAGATAGACAGAGAGCAGCAGAGAGAGAGAGACAGACAGCAGCAGAGAGAGAGATAGACAGACAGCAGCAGAGAGAGAGACAGACAGCAGCGGAGAGAGAGATAGACAGAGAGCAGCAGAGAGACACAGACAGCAGCGGAGAGAGAGATAGACAGAGAGCAGCAGAGAGAGAAAGACAGACAGCAGCAGAGAGAGAGAGACAGACAGCAGCGGAGTGAGAGAGGGACAGACAGCAGCGGAGAGAGAGAGAGAGACAGACAGCAGCGGAGAGAGAGAGAGACAGACAGCAGCAGAGACAGAGAGACAGACAGCAGCGGAGAGAGAGAGAGAGACCGACAGCAGCAGAGAGAGAGACAGACAGACAGCAGCGGAGAGAGAGAGACACACACTGCAGCGGAGACAGAGAGAGAGAGAGAGACAGACAGCAGCAGAGACAGAGAGAGAGAGACAGACAGCAGTGGAGACATAGACAGCAGTCGAGAGAGAGAGAGACAGACAGCAGCGGAGAGACAGACAGCAGCGGAGAGAGAGAGAGACAGACAGCAGCGGAGAGAGAGAGAGAGACAGACAGCACCGGAGAGAGAGGGAGAGAGACAGGCAGTACCGGAGAGAGGGAGAGACAGGCAACACGAGAGAGACAGGCAGCATCGGAGAGAGAGAGAGAGACAGGCAGCACCAGAGAGAGAGAGACAGAGACAGGCAGCAGCACCGGAGTGAGAGAGAGAGAGAGACAGGCAGCACCAGAGTGAGAGAGAGAGAGAGAGAGACAGGCAGCACCGGAGAGAGAGACAGGCAGCACTGGAGAGAGAGAGACAGGCAGCACTGGAGAGAGAGAGACAGGCAGCACTGGAGAGAGAGAGACAGGCAGCACCGAAGAGAGACAGACAGTGGCGGACTGAGAGAGAGAGAGAGACAGACAGCAGTGCAGAGAGAGAGACAGAGAGCAGCGGAGAGAGAGAGAGAGACAGGCAGCTGCGGAGAGAGAGAGACGGACAGCAGCAGAGAGACAGGCAGCAATGGAGAGAGAGAGATAGACAGTAAGCAGCAGAGAGACAAACAGCAGCAGAGAGAGAGAGAGACAGACAGCAGCAGCAGAGAGAGAGACAGACAGAAGCAGAGAGAGAGAGAGACAGACAACAGCAGAGAGAGAGAGAGACAGACAACAGCGGAGAGAGAGACAGACAGACAGCAGCGGAGAGGGAGAGAGACAGACAACAGCGGAGAGGGAGAGAGACAGACAACTGCGGAGAGGGAGAGAGACAGACAACTGCGGAGAGAGAGAGGGACAGACAGCAGCAGAGAGAGAGAGAGACAGACAGCAGCAGAGACAGAGAGACAGTCAGCAGCGGAGACAGAGAGAGAGTCAGACAGCAGCGGAGAGAGAGAGAGACAGACAGCAGCGGAGAGAGAGACAGACAGACAGACAGACAGCTGCGGAGAGAGAGAGAGGCAGACAGCAGCGGAGAGAGAGAGACAGACAGCAGCGGAGAGAGAGAGAGACAGACAGCAGCAGAGAGAGAGAGACCGACAGCAGCAGAGAGAGAGAGAGACAGACAGCAGCAGAGAGAGGGAGAGACAGACAGAAGCAGAGAGAGAGACAGACAGCAGCAGAGAGAGAGAGACAGATACAGCGGAGAGAGAGACAGACAGACAGCAGTGGAGAGGGAGAGAGACAGACAGCAGCGGAGAGAGAGAGGGACAGACAGCAGCGGAGACAGAGAGAGAGAGACAGACAGCAGCGGAGACAGAGAGACAGAAAGCAGTGGAGAGACAGACAGCAGAGGAGAGACAGACAGCAGTTGAGAGAGAGATAGACAGAGAGCAGCAGAGAGAGAGAGAGACAGACAGCAGCAGAGAGAGAGAGACAGACAGACAGCAGCAGAGACAGAGAGACAGACAGCAGCAGAGAGAGAGATAGACAGAGAGCAGCAGAGAGAGAGAGACAGACAGCAGCAGAGAGAGAGACAGACAGCAGCGGAGAGAGAGATAGAGAGCAGCAGAGAGAGAGACAGACAGCAGCAGAGAGAGAGAGACAGACAGCAGCAGAGAGAGAGAGAGACAGACAGCAGCGGAGAGAGAGAGAGAGAGACAGACAGCAGCGGAGAGAGAGAGACAGACAGACAGCAGCGGAGAGAGAGAGAGAGACAGACAGCAGCGGAGAGAGAGATAGACAGAGAGCAGCAGAGAGAGACACACAGCAGCAGAGGGAGAGAGAGACAGACAGCAGCAGAGAGAGAGACAGACAGCAGCGGAGAGAGAGATAGACAGAGAGCAGCAGAGAGAGAGAGACAGACAGCAGCAGAGAGAGAGAGACAGACAGCAGCAGAGAGAGAGAGACAGACAGCAGCAGAGAGAGAGAGAGACAAACAGCAGCAGAGACAGAGAGACAGACAGCAGCGGAGAGAGAGAGAGACAGACAGCAGCAGAGAGAGAGACCGACAGCAGCAGAGAGAGAGACAGACAGACAGCAGCGGAGAGAGAGAGACACACACTGCAGCGGAGACAGAGAGAGAGAGAGAGACAGACAGCAGCAGAGACAGAGAGAGAGAGATAGACAGCAGTGGAGACATAGACAGCAGTCAAGAGAGAGAGAGACAGACAGCAGCGGAGAGACAGACAGCAGCAGAGAGAGAGAGAGACAGACAGCAGCGGAGAGAGAGAGAGAGACAGACAGCACCGGAGAGAGAGAGAAAGACAGACAGCACCGGAGAGAGAGGGAGAGAGACAGGCAGTACCGGAGAGAGGGAGAGACAGGCAACACGAGAGAGAGAGAGAGAGACAGGCAGCATCGGAGAGAGAGAGAGACAGGCAGCACCAGAGAGAGAGAGACAGAGACAGGCAGCAGCACCGGAGTGAGAGAGAGAGAGAGACAGGCAGCACCAGAGTGAGAGAGAGAGAGAGACAGGCAGCACCGGAGAGAGAGACAGGCAGCACCAGACAGAGAGACAGGCTGCACCGGAGAGAGAGACAGGCAGCACCAGACAGAGAGACAGGCAGCACCGGACAGAGAGACAGGCAGCACCGGAGAGAGAGACAGGCAGCACCGGAGAGAGAGACTGGCAGCACCGGAGAGAGAGACAGGCAGCACCGGAGAGAGAGACAGGCAGCACCGGAGAGAGAGACAGGCAGCACCGGAGAGAGAGACAGGCAGCACCGGAGAGAGAGACAGGCAGCACCGGAGAGAGAGACAGGCAGCACCGGAGAGAGAGAGAGACAGGCAGCACTGGAGAGAGAGAGACAGGCAGCACTGGAGAGAGAGACAGGCAGCACCGAAGAGAGACAGACAGTGGCGGACTGAGAGAGAGAGAGAGACAGACAGCAGCGCAGAGAGAGAGACAGAGAGCAGCGGAGAGAGAGAGAGAGACAGACAGCTGCGGAGAGAGAGAGAGATGGACAGCAGCACAGAGACAGACAGCAGTGGAGAGAGAGAGAGATAGACAGACAGCAGCAGAGAGACAAACAGCAGCAGAGAGAGAGAGAGACAGACAGCAGCAGCAGAGAGAGAGACAGACAGAAGCAGAGAGAGAGAGAGACAGACAGCAGCAGAGAGAGAGAGACAGACAACAGCGGAGAGAGAGACAGACAGACAGCAGTGGAGACAGAGAGATAGAGAGAGAGACAGACAGCAGTGGGGAGACAGACAGCAGTGGAGAGTGAGAGAGACAGACAGCAGCGGAGACAGAGAGAGAGACAGCAGCAGAGAGAGAGAGACAGATACAGTGGAGAGAGAGAGATAGACAGACAGCAGCAGAGAGGGAGACAGACAGCAGCAGAGAGAGAGAGACAGACAACAGCGGAGAGAGAGACAGACAGAGAGCAGCAGAGAGAGAGAGAGACAGACAGCAGCAGAGAGAGAGAGACAGACAGCAGCCGAGAGAGAGAGAGACAGACAGCAGTGGAGAGAGAGAGGGACAGACAGCAGCGGAGACAGAGAGAGAGAGAGAGAGACAGACAGCAGCAGAGACAGAGAGACAGACAGCAGCAGAGACAGAGAGACAGACAGCAGCGGAGAGAGAGATAGACAGAGAGCAGCAGAGAGAGAGAGAGACAGACAGCAGCAGAGAGAGAGAGACAGACAGCAGCCGAGAGAGAGAGAGACAGACAGCAGCAGAGAGAGAGACAGACAGCAGCGGAGAGAGAGATGGACAGAGAGCAGCAGAGAGAGAGAGACAGACAGCAGCGGAGAGAGAGAGGGAGACAGACAGCAGCGGAGAGAGAGAGAGAGACAGACAACAGCGGAGAGAGAGACAGACAGACAGCAGTGGAGACAGAGAGATAGAGAGAGAGACAGACAGCAGTGGGGAGACAGACAGCAGTGGAGAGTGAGAGAGACAGACAGCAGCGGAGACAGAGAGAGAGACAGCAGCGGAGAGAGAGAGAGACAGATACAGCGGAGAGAGAGAGAGAGAGACAGACAGCAGCGGAGAAAGAGAGACAGACAGCAGCGGAGAGAGACAGACAGACAGCAGCGGAGAGAGACAGACAGACAGCAGCGGAGACAGGGAGAGACAGACAGCAACGGAGAGACAGACAGCAGCGCAGAGAGAGACAGAGAGCAGCGAAGAGAGAGAGAGATAGACAGACAGCAGCAGAGAGAGAGAGGGACAGACAGCGGCGGAGAGAGAGAGAGACAGACAGCAGCAGAGAGAGAGAGAGACAGACAGCAGCGGAGAGAGAGAGACCGACAGCAGCAGAGAGAGAGAGACAGACAGCAGCGGAGAGAGAGAGAGACCCACTGCAGCGGAGACAGAGAGAGAGAGACAGACAGCAGTGGAGACATAGACAGCAGTCGAGAGAGAGACAGACAGACAGCAGCGGAGAGACAGACAGCAGCGGAGAGAGAGAGAGACAGACAGCAGCGGAGAGAGAGAGAGAGACAGACAGCATTGGAGAGAGAGAGGGACAGACAGCAGCGGAGAGAGAGAGAGACAGACAGCAGCGGAGAGAGAGAGAGACAGACAGCAGCAGATAGAGAGAGAGAGACAGACAGCAGCAGAGAGAGAGAGGGACAGACAGCAGCGGAGAGAGAGAGAGAGACAGACAGCAGCGGAGAGAGAGAGAGACAGACAGCAGCGGAGAGAGAGAGAGACAGACAGCAGCAGAGAGAGAGAGAGACAGACAGCAGCGGAGAGAGAGACAGACAGACAGGAGCAGAGACAGAGAGACAGCAGCGGAGACAGAGAGAGAGAGACAGCAGCGGAGACAGAGAGTGAGAAACAGCAGTGGAGACAGAGAGAGAGAGACAGCAGCGGAGACAGAGAGTGAGAAACAGCAGTGGAGACAGAGAGAGAGAGACAGCAGCGGAGACAGAGAGAGAGAGAGAGAGACAGACAGCAGCGGAGAGAGAGAGAGACAGACAGACAGCAGCAGAGAGAGAGAGAGACAGACAGCAGCAGAGAGAGAGAGACAGACAGACAGCAGCAGAGACAGAGAGACAGACAGCAGCAGAGAGAGAGATAGACAGAGAGCAGCGGAGAGAGAGAGACAGACAGCAGCAGAGAGAGAGACAGACAGCAGCAGAGAGAGAGACAGACAGCAGCGGAGAGAGAGATAGAGAGCAGCAGAGAGAGAGACAGACAGCAGCAAAGAGAGAGAGACAGACAGCAGCAGAGAGAGAGAGAGACAGACAGCAGCGGAGAGAGAGAGAGAGAGACAGACAGCAGCGGAGAGAGAGAGAGAGACAGACAGCAGCGGAGAGAGAGAGAGACAGACAGCAGCGGAGAGAGAGATAGACAGAGAGCAGCAGAGGGAGACAGACAGCAGCAGAGGGAGAGAGAGACAGACAGCAGCAGAGAGAGAGACAGACAGCAGCGGAGAGAGACACATACAGCAGCGGAGAGAGAGAGACAGACAGCAGCAGAGTGAAAGAGACAGACAGCAGCAGAGTGAGAGAGAGAGACAGGCAGACAGTAGCGGAGAGAGAGAGACAGACAGCAGCAGAGAGAGAGACAGACAGCAGCGGAGAGAGAGATAGAGAGCAGCAGAGAGAGAGACAGACAGCAGCAGAGAGAGAGAGACAGACAGCAGCAGAGAGAGAGAGAGACAGACAGCAGCGGAGAGAGAGAGAGAGAGGCAGACAGCAGCGGAGAGAGAGAGAGAGACAGACAGCAGCGGAGAGAGAGAGAGACAGACAGCAGCGGAGAGAGAGATAGACAGAGAGCAGCAGAGGGAGACAGACAGCAGCAGAGGGAGAGAGAGACAGACAGCAGCAGAGAGAGAGACAGACAGCAGCGGAGAGAGACACATACAGCAGCGGAGAGAGAGAGACAGACAGCAGCAGAGTGAAAGAGACAGACAGCAGCAGAGTGAGAGAGAGAGACAGACAGACAGCAGCGGAGAGAGAGAGACAGACAGCAGCGGAGAGAGAGAGAGGCAGACAGCAGCGGAGAGGGAGAGAGACAGACAGCAGCAGAGAGAGAGAGAGACAGACAGCAGCAGGGAGAGAGACAGACAGACAGACAGCAGCGGAGAGAGAGAGACAGACAGCAGCGGAGAGAGAGAGACAGACAGCAGCGGAGAGAGACAGACAGCAGCAGAATGAGAGAGACAGCAGCAGAGTGAGAGAGAGAGACAGCAGCGGAGACAGAGAGAGAGAGACAAACAGCAGTAGAGAGAGACAGCAGTGCAGAGAGAGAGACAGAGATCAGCAGAGAGAGAGAAAGAGACAGACAGCAGCAGAGAGGCAGACAGCAGTGGAGAGACAGACAGCAGTGGAGAGAGAGAGAAAGACAGACAGCAGCAGAGAGAGAGACAGACAGCAGCAGAGAGAGAGAGAGAGACATACAGCAGCAGAGAGAGAGAGACAGACAGCAGCAGAGAGAGAGAGACACAGACAGCAGCAGAGAGAGAGACAGACAGACAGCAGCAGAGTGAGAGAGACAGACAACAGTGGAGAGAGAGACAGACAGCAGCGGAGACAGAGAGACAGAGAGAGAGACAGACAGCAGTGGGGAGACAGACAGCAGTGGAGAGTGAGAGAGACAGACAGCAGCGGAGACAGAGAGAGAGAGACAGACAGCAGCGGAGAGAGAGCGAGACAGACAGCAGCGGAGAGAGAGACAGACGGACAGACAGACAGCAGCGGAGAGAGAGAGAGAGACAGACAGCACCGAAGAGAGACAGACAAACAGCAGCAGAGTGAGAGAGAGAGACAGCAGCGGAGACAGAGAGAGACAGACAGCAACGGAGAGAGAGAGACAGCAGCGCAGAGAGAGACAGAGAGCAGCGGAGAGAGAGAGAGAGACGGACGGCAGCAGAGAGACAGACAGCAGTCGAGAGACAGACAGCAGTGGAGAGAGAGAGATAGACAGACAGCAGCAGAGAGAGAGACAGACAGCAGCAGAGAGAGAGAGACAGACAGCAGCAGAGAGAGGGAGAGATAGACAGAAGCAGAGAGAGAGACAGACAGCAGCAGAGAGAGAGACAGACAGACAGCAGTGGAGAGGGAGAGAGACAGACAGCAGCGGAGAGGGAGAGAGACAGACAGCAGCAGAGAGAGAGAGAGACAGCAGCGGAGACAGAGAGAGAGAGAGAGAGACAGACAGCAGCGGAGACAGAGAGAGAGAGACAGATAGCAGTGGAGAGACAGACAGCAGTGGAGAGAGAGAGAGACAGACAGACAGCAGCGGAGAGAGAGAGAGACAGATAGCAGTGGAGAGAGAGGGACAGACAGCAGTGGAGAGAGAGGGACAGACAGCAGAGGAGAGAGAGGGACAGACAGCAGCGGAGAGAGAGGGATAGACAGCAGCAGAGAGAGAGACAGAAAGACAGCAGCGGAGAGAGAGAGAGACAGACAGACAGCAGCAGAGAGAGAGAGACAGACAGCAGCGGAGAGAGAGAGACAGACAGCAGCAGAATGAGAGAGAGAGACAGCAGCAGAGTGAGAGAGAGAGACAGCAGCAGAGTGAGAGAGAGAGACAGCAGCGGAGACAGAGAGAGACAGGCAGCAGCGGAGACAAAGAGAGAGAGACAGACAGCAGTGGAGAGAGAGACAGCAGAGCAGAGAGAGAGATAGAGATCACCGGAGAGAGAGAAAGAGACAGACAGCAGCAGAGAGGCAGACAGCAGTGGAGAGACAGACAGCAGTGGAGAGACAGACAGCAGTGGAGAGAGAGAGACAGACAGCAGCAGAGAGAGAGAGACAGACAACAGCAGAGAGAGAGAGACAGACAGACAGCAGAGAGAGAGAGACAGACAGACAGCAGCAGAGAGAGAGAGACAGACAACAGTGGAGAGAGAGACAGACAAACAGCAGCGGAGAGGGAGAGAGGCAGACAGCAGCAGAGAGGGAGAGAGACAGACAGCAGCAGAGAGAGAGAGAGACAGACAGCAGCAGAGAGAGAGACAGACAGATAGACAGCAGCGGAGAGAGAGAGACAGACAGCAGCGGAGAGAGAGAGACAGACAGCAGCGGAGAGAGACAGACAGCAGCAGAATGAGAGAGACAGCAGAGCAGAGAGAGAGATAGAGATCAGCGGAGAGAGAGAAAGAGACAGACAGCAGCGGAGAGAGAGAGAGAGAGGCAGACAGCAGCGGAGAGAGAGAGAGAGACAGACAGCAGCGGAGAGAGAGAGAGACAGACAGCAGCGGAGAGAGAGATAGACAGAGAGCAGCAGAGGGAGACAGACAGCAGCAGAGGGAGAGAGAGACAGACAGCAGCAGAGAGAGAGACAGACAGCAGCGGAGAGAGACACATACAGCAGCGGAGAGAGAGAGACAGACAGCAGCAGAGTGAAAGAGACAGACAGCAGCAGAGTGAGAGAGAGAGACAGACAGACAGCAGCGGAGAGAGAGAGACAGACAGCAGCGGAGAGAGAGAGAGGCAGACAGCAGCGGAGAGGGAGAGAGACAGACAGCAGCAGAGAGAGAGAGAGACAGACAGCAGCAGGGAGAGAGACAGACAGACAGACAGCAGCGGAGAGAGAGAGACAGACAGCAGCGGAGAGAGAGAGACAGACAGCAGCGGAGAGAGACAGACAGCAGCAGAATGAGAGAGACAGCAGCAGAGTGAGAGAGAGAGACAGCAGCGGAGACAGAGAGAGAGAGACAAACAGCAGTAGAGAGAGACAGCAGTGCAGAGAGAGAGACAGAGATCAGCAGAGAGAGAGAAAGAGACAGACAGCAGCAGAGAGGCAGACAGCAGTGGAGAGACAGACAGCAGTGGAGAGAGAGAGAAAGACAGACAGCAGCAGAGAGAGAGACAGACAGCAGCAGAGAGAGAGAGAGAGACATACAGCAGCAGAGAGAGAGAGACAGACAGCAGCAGAGAGAGAGAGACACAGACAGCAGCAGAGAGAGAGACAGACAGACAGCAGCAGAGTGAGAGAGACAGACAACAGTGGAGAGAGAGACAGACAGCAGCGGAGACAGAGAGACAGAGAGAGAGACAGACAGCAGTGGGGAGACAGACAGCAGTGGAGAGTGAGAGAGACAGACAGCAGCGGAGACAGAGAGAGAGAGACAGACAGCAGCGGAGAGAGAGCGAGACAGACAGCAGCGGAGAGAGAGACAGACGGACAGACAGACAGCAGCGGAGAGAGAGAGAGACAGACAGCACCGAAGAGAGACAGACAAACAGCAGCAGAGTGAGAGAGAGAGACAGCAGCGGAGACAGAGAGAGACAGACAGCAACGGAGAGAGAGAGACAGCAGCGCAGAGAGAGACAGAGAGCAGCGGAGAGAGAGAGAGAGACGGACGGCAGCAGAGAGACAGACAGCAGTCGAGAGACAGACAGCAGTGGAGAGAGAGAGATAGACAGACAGCAGCAGAGAGAGAGACAGACAGCAGCAGAGAGAGAGAGACAGACAGCAGCAGAGAGAGGGAGAGATAGACAGAAGCAGAGAGAGAGACAGACAGCAGCAGAGAGAGAGACAGACAGACAGCAGTGGAGAGGGAGAGAGACAGACAGCAGCGGAGAGGGAGAGAGACAGACAGCAGCAGAGAGAGAGAGAGACAGCAGCGGAGACAGAGAGAGAGAGAGAGAGACAGACAGCAGCGGAGACAGAGAGAGAGAGACAGATAGCAGTGGAGAGACAGACAGCAGTGGAGAGAGAGAGAGACAGACAGACAGCAGCGGAGAGAGAGAGAGACAGATAGCAGTGGAGAGAGAGGGACAGACAGCAGTGGAGAGAGAGGGACAGACAGCAGAGGAGAGAGAGGGACAGACAGCAGCGGAGAGAGAGGGATAGACAGCAGCAGAGAGAGAGACAGAAAGACAGCAGCGGAGAGAGAGAGAGACAGACAGACAGCAGCAGAGAGAGAGAGACAGACAGCAGCGGAGAGAGAGAGACAGACAGCAGCAGAATGAGAGAGAGAGACAGCAGCAGAGTGAGAGAGAGAGACAGCAGCAGAGTGAGAGAGAGAGACAGCAGCGGAGACAGAGAGAGACAGGCAGCAGCGGAGACAAAGAGAGAGAGACAGACAGCAGTGGAGAGAGAGACAGCAGAGCAGAGAGAGAGATAGAGATCACCGGAGAGAGAGAAAGAGACAGACAGCAGCAGAGAGGCAGACAGCAGTGGAGAGACAGACAGCAGTGGAGAGACAGACAGCAGTGGAGAGAGAGAGACAGACAGCAGCAGAGAGAGAGAGACAGACAACAGCAGAGAGAGAGAGACAGACAGACAGCAGAGAGAGAGAGACAGACAGACAGCAGCAGAGAGAGAGAGACAGACAACAGTGGAGAGAGAGACAGACAAACAGCAGCGGAGAGGGAGAGAGGCAGACAGCAGCAGAGAGGGAGAGAGACAGACAGCAGCAGAGAGAGAGAGAGACAGACAGCAGCAGAGAGAGAGACAGACAGATAGACAGCAGCGGAGAGAGAGAGACAGACAGCAGCGGAGAGAGAGAGACAGACAGCAGCGGAGAGAGACAGACAGCAGCAGAATGAGAGAGACAGCAGAGCAGAGAGAGAGATAGAGATCAGCGGAGAGAGAGAAAGAGACAGACAGCAGCAGAGAGGCAGACAGCAGTGGAGAGACAGACAGCAGTGGAGAGAGAGAGAAAGACAGACAGCAGCAGAGAGAGAGAGACAGACAGCAGCAGAGAGAGAGAGAGAGACAGACAGCAGCAGAGAGAGAGAGACAGACAGCAGCAGAGAGAGAGAGACAGACAGCAGCAGAGAGAGAGAGACAGACAGCAGCCGAGAGAGAGAGAGACAGACAGCAGCAGAGAGAGAGACAGACAGCAGCGGAGAGAGAGATGGACAGAGAGCAGCAGAGAGAGAGAGACAGACAGCAGCGGAGAGAGAGAGGGAGACAGACAGCAGCGGAGAGAGAGAGAGAGACAGACAACAGCAGAGAGAGAGACAGACAGACAGCAGTGGAGACAGAGAGATAGAGAGAGAGACAGACAGCAGTGGGGAGACAGACAGCAGTGGAGAGTGAGAGAGACAGACAGCAGCGGAGACAGAGAGAGAGACAGCAGCGGAGAGAGAGAGAGACAGATACAGCGGAGAGAGAGAGAGAGAGAGACAGACAGCAGCGGAGAAAGAGAGACAGACAGCAGCGGAGAGAGACAGACAGACAGCAGCAGAGTGAGAGAGAGAGACAGCAGCGGAGACAGGGAGAGACAGACAGCAACGGAGAGAGAGACAGCAGCGCAGAGAGAGACAGAGAGCAGCGAAGAGAGAGAGAGATAGACAGACAGCAGCAGAGAGAGAGAGGGACAGACAGCAGCGGAGAGAGAGAGAGACAGACAGCAGCAGAGAGAGAGAGAGACAGACAGCAGCGGAGAGAGAGAGACCGACAGCAGCAGAGAGAGAGAGACAGACTGCAGCGGAGAGAGAGAGAGACCCACTGCAGCGGAGACAGAGAGAGAGAGACAGACAGCAGTGGAGACATAGACAGCAGTCGAGAGAGAGAGAGACAGACAGCAGCAGAGAGACAGACAGCAGCGGAGAGAGAGAGAGACAGACAGCAGCGGAGAGAGAGAGAGAGACAGACAGCATTGGAGAGAGAGAGGGACAGACAGCAGCGGAGAGAGAGAGAGACAGACAGCAGCGGAGAGAGAGAGAGACAGACAGCAGCAGATAGAGAGAGAGAGACAGACAGCAGCAGAGAGAGAGAGGGACAGACAGCAGCGGAGAGAGAGAGAGACAGACAGCAGCGGAGAGAGAGACAGACAGACAGCAGCGGAGAGAGAGAGAGACAGACAGCAGCGGAGAGAGAGAGAGACAGACAGCAGCGGAGAGAGAGACAGACAGACAGGAGCAGAGACAGAGAGACAGCAGCGGAGACAGAGAGAGAGAGACAGCAGCGGAGACAGAGAGTGAGAAACAGCAGTGGAGACAGAGAGAGAGAGACAGCAGCGGAGACAGAGAGAGAGAGAGAGACAGACAGCAGCGGAGAGAGAGAGAGACAGACAGACAGCAGCAGAGAGAGAGAGAGACAGACAGCAGCAGAGAGAGAGAGACAGACAGACAGCAGCAGAGACAGAGAGACAGACAGCAGCAGAGAGAGAGATAGACAGAGAGCAGCAGAGAGAGAGAGACAGACAGCAGCAGAGAGAGAGACAGACAGCAGCGGAGAGAGAGATAGAGAGCAGCAGAGAGAGAGACAGACAGCAGCAGAGAGAGAGAGACAGACAGTAGCAGAGAGAGAGAGAGACAGACAGCAGCGGAGAGAGAGAGAGAGAGACAGACAGCAGCGGAGAGAGAGAGAGAGACAGACAGCAGCGGAGAGAGAGAGAGACAGACAGCAGCGGAGAGAGAGATAGACAGAGAGCAGCAGAGAGAGACACACAGCAGCAGAGGGAGAGAGAGACAGACAGCAGCAGAGAGAGAGACAGACAGCAGCGGAGAGAGAGATAGACAGAGAGCAGCAGAGAGAGAGAGACAGACAGCAGCAGAG
This sequence comes from Carcharodon carcharias, assembly GCF_017639515.1. Taxonomy (NCBI): domain Eukaryota; kingdom Metazoa; phylum Chordata; class Chondrichthyes; order Lamniformes; family Lamnidae; genus Carcharodon; species Carcharodon carcharias. The sequence continues at coordinate 112,642,769 of NC_054474.1, read as the reverse complement.
AGAGAGAGACAGACAGCAGCAGAGAGAGAGAGACAGACAGCAGCAGAGACAGAGAGACAGACAGCAGCGGAGAGAGAGAGAGACAGACAGCAGCAGAGAGAGAGACCGACAGCAGCAGAGAGAGAGACAGACAGACAGCAGCGGAGAGAGAGAGACACACACTGCAGCGGAGACAGAGAGAGAGAGAGAGACAGACAGCAGCAGAGACAGAGAGAGAGAGATAGACAGCAGTGGAGACATAGACAGCAGTCAAGAGAGAGAGAGACAGACAGCAGCGGAGAGACAGACAGCAGCAGAGAGAGAGAGAGACAGACAGCAGCGGAGAGAGAGAGAGAGACAGACAGCACCGGAGAGAGAGAGAAAGACAGACAGCACCGGAGAGAGAGGGAGAGAGACAGGCAGTACCGGAGAGAGGGAGAGACAGGCAACACGAGAGAGAGAGAGAGAGACAGGCAGCATCGGAGAGAGAGAGAGACAGGCAGCACCAGAGAGAGAGAGACAGAGACAGGCAGCAGCACCGGAGTGAGAGAGAGAGAGAGACAGGCAGCACCAGAGTGAGAGAGAGAGACAGGCAGCACCGGAGAGAGAGACAGGCAGCACCAGACAGAGAGACAGGCAGCACCGGAGAGAGAGACAGGCTGCACCGGAGAGAGAGACAGGCTGCGCCGGAGAGAGAGACAGGCAGCACCAGACAGAGAGACAGGCAGCACCAGACAGAGAGACAGGCAGCACCGGACAGAGAGACAGGCAGCACCGGACAGAGAGACAGGCAGCACCGGAGAGAGAGACAGGCAGCACCGGAGAGAGAGACTGGCAGCACCGGAGAGAGAGACAGGCAGCACCGGAGAGAGAGACAGGCAGCACCGGAGAGAGAGACAGGCAGCACCGGAGAGAGAGACAGGCAGCACCGGAGAGAGAGACAGGCAGCACCGGAGAGAGAGACAGGCAGCACCGGAGAGAGAGAGAGACAGGCAGCACTGGAGAGAGAGAGACAGGCAGCACTGGAGAGAGAGACAGGCAGCACCGAAGAGAGACAGACAGTGGCGGACTGAGAGAGAGAGAGAGACAGACAGCAGCGCAGAGAGAGAGACAGAGAGCAGCGGAGAGAGAGAGAGAGACAGACAGCTGCGGAGAGAGAGAGAGATGGACAGCAGCACAGAGACAGACAGCAGTGGAGAGAGAGAGAGATAGACAGACAGCAGCAGAGAGACAAACAGCAGCAGAGAGAGAGAGAGACAGACAGCAGCAGCAGAGAGAGAGACAGACAGAAGCAGAGAGAGAGAGAGACAGACAGCAGCAGAGAGAGAGAGACAGACAACAGCGGAGAGAGAGACAGACAGACAGCAGTGGAGACAGAGAGATAGAGAGAGAGACAGACAGCAGTGGGGAGACAGACAGCAGTGGAGAGTGAGAGAGACAGACAGCAGCGGAGACAGAGAGAGAGACAGCAGCAGAGAGAGAGAGACAGATACAGTGGAGAGAGAGAGATAGACAGACAGCAGCAGAGAGGGAGACAGACAGCAGCAGAGAGAGAGAGACAGACAACAGCGGAGAGAGAGACAGACAGACAGCAGTGGAGAGGGAGAGAGACAGACAGCAGTGGAGAGAGGGAGGGACAGACAGCAGCGGAGACAGAGAGAGAGAGAGAGACAGAGAGCAGCAGAGACAGAGAGAGAGAGAGAGACAGAGAGCAGCAGAGACAGAGAGACAGACAGCAGCAGAGACAGAGAGACAGACAGCAGCGGAGAGAGAGATAGACAGAGAGCAGCAGAGAGAGAGAGAGACAGACAGCAGCAGAGAGAGAGAGACAGACAGCAGCCGAGAGAGAGAGAGAGACAGCAGCAGAGAGAGAGACAGACAGCAGCGGAGAGAGAGATGGACAGAGAGCAGCAGAGAGAGAGAGACAGACAGCAGCGGAGAGAGAGAGGGAGACAGACAGCAGCGGAGAGAGAGAGAGAGACAGACAACAGCGGAGAGAGAGACAGACAGACAGCAGTGGAGACAGAGAGATAGAGAGAGAGACAGACAGCAATGGGGAGACAGACAGCAGTGGAGAGTGAGAGAGACAGACAGCAGCGGAGACAGAGAGAGAGACAGCAGCGGAGAGAGAGAGAGACAGATACAGCGGAGAGAGAGAGAGAGAGAGACAGACAGCAGCGGAGAAAGAGAGACAGACAGCAGCGGAGAGAGACAGACAGACAGCAGCAGAGTGAGAGAGAGAGACAGCAGCGGAGACAGGGAGAGACAGACAGCAACGGAGAGAGAGACAGCAGCGCAGAGAGAGACAGAGAGCAGCGAAGAGAGAGAGAGATAGACAGACAGCAGCAGAGAGAGAGAGGGACAGACAGCAGCGGAGAGAGAGAGAGACAGACAGCAGCAGAGAGAGAGAGAGACAGACAGCAGCGGAGAGAGAGAGACCGACAGCAGCAGAGAGAGAGAGACAGACTGCAGCGGAGAGAGAGAGAGACCCACTGCAGCGGAGACAGAGAGAGAGAGACAGACAGCAGTGGAGACATAGACAGCAGTCGAGAGAGAGAGAGACAGACAGCAGCAGAGAGACAGACAGCAGCGGAGAGAGAGAGAGACAGACAGCAGCGGAGAGAGAGAGAGAGACAGACAGCATTGGAGAGAGAGAGGGACAGACAGCAGCGGAGAGAGAGAGACAGACAGCAGCGGAGAGAGAGAGAGACAGACAGCAGCAGATAGAGAGAGAGAGACAGACAGCAGCAGAGAGAGAGAGGGACAGACAGCAGCGGAGAGAGAGAGAGACAGACAGCAGCGGAGAGAGAGACAGACAGACAGCAGCGGAGAGAGAGAGAGACAGACAGCAGCGGAGAGAGAGAGAGACAGACAGCAGCGGAGAGAGAGACAGACAGACAGGAGCAGAGACAGAGAGACAGCAGCGGAGACAGAGAGAGAGAGACAGCAGCGGAGACAGAGAGTGAGAAACAGCAGTGGAGACAGAGAGAGAGAGACAGCAGCGGAGACAGAGAGAGAGAGAGAGACAGACAGCAGCGGAGAGAGAGAGAGACAGACAGACAGCAGCAGAGAGAGAGAGAGACAGACAGCAGCAGAGAGAGAGAGACAGACAGACAGCAGCAGAGACAGAGAGACAGACAGCAGCAGAGAGAGAGATAGACAGAGAGCAGCAGAGAGAGAGAGACAGACAGCAGCAGAGAGAGAGACAGACAGCAGCGGAGAGAGAGATAGAGAGCAGCAGAGAGAGAGACAGACAGCAGCAGCAGAGAGAGAGACAGACAGCAGCAGAGAGAGAGAGAGACAGACAGCAGCGGAGAGAGAGAGAGAGAGACAGACAGCAGCGGAGAGAGAGAGAGAGACAGACAGCAGCGGAGAGAGAGAGAGACAGACAGCAGCGGAGAGAGAGATAGACAGAGAGCAGCAGAGAGAGACACACAGCAGCAGAGGGAGAGAGAGACAGACAGCAGCAGAGAGAGAGACAGACAGCAGCGGAGAGAGAGATAGACAGAGAGCAGCAGAGAGAGAGAGACAGACAGCAGCAGAGAGAGAGAGACAGACAGCAGCAGAGAGAGAGAGAGACAGACAGCAGCAGAGACAGAGAGACAGACAGCAGCGGAGAGAGAGAGAGACAGACAGCAGCAGAGAGAGAGACCGACAGCAGCAGAGAGAGAGACAGACAGACAGCAGCGGAGAGAGAGAGACACACACTGCAGCGGAGACAGAGAGAGAGAGAGAGACAGACAGCAGCAGAGACAGAGAGAGAGAGATAGACAGCAGTGGAGACATAGACAGCAGTCAAGAGAGAGAGAGACAGACAGCAGCGGAGAGACAGACAGCAGCAGAGAGAGAGAGAGACAGACAGCAGCGGAGAGAGAGAGAGAGACAGACAGCACCGGAGAGAGAGAGAAAGACAGACAGCACCGGAGAGAGAGGGAGAGAGACAGGCAGTACCGGAGAGAGGGAGAGACAGGCAACACGAGAGAGAGAGAGAGAGACAGGCAGCATCGGAGAGAGAGAGAGACAGGCAGCACCAGAGAGAGAGAGACAGAGACAGGCAGCAGCACCGGAGTGAGAGAGAGAGAGAGACAGGCAGCACCAGAGTGAGAGAGAGAGAGAGACAGGCAGCACCGGAGAGAGAGACAGGCAGCACCAGACAGAGAGACAGGCAGCACCGGAGAGAGAGACAGGCTGCACCGGAGAGAGAGACAGGCTGCACCGGAGAGAGAGACAGGCAGCACCAGACAGAGAGACAGGCAGCACCGGACAGAGAGACAGGCAGCACCGGAGAGAGAGACAGGCAGCACCGGAGAGAGAGACTGGCAGCACCGGAGAGAGAGACAGGCAGCACCGGAGAGAGAGACAGGCAGCACCGGAGAGAGAGACAGGCAGCACCGGAGAGAGAGACAGGCAGCACCGGAGAGAGAGACAGGCAGCACCGGAGAGAGAGAGAGACAGGCAGCACTGGAGAGAGAGAGACAGGCAGCACTGGAGAGAGAGACAGGCAGCACCGAAGAGAGACAGACAGTGGCGGACTGAGAGAGAGAGAGAGACAGACAGCAGCGCAGAGAGAGAGACAGAGAGCAGCGGAGAGAGAGAGAGAGACAGACAGCTGCGGAGAGAGAGAGAGATGGACAGCAGCACAGAGACAGACAGCAGTGGAGAGAGAGAGAGATAGACAGACAGCAGCAGAGAGACAAACAGCAGCAGAGAGAGAGAGAGACAGACAGCAGCAGCAGAGAGAGAGACAGACAGAAGCAGAGAGAGAGAGAGACAGACAGCAGCAGAGAGAGAGAGACAGACAACAGCGGAGAGAGAGACAGACAGACAGCAGTGGAGACAGAGAGATAGAGAGAGAGACAGACAGCAGTGGGGAGACAGACAGCAGTGGAGAGTGAGAGAGACAGACAGCAGCGGAGACAGAGAGAGAGACAGCAGCAGAGAGAGAGAGACAGATACAGTGGAGAGAGAGAGATAGACAGACAGCAGCAGAGAGGGAGACAGACAGCAGCAGAGAGAGAGAGACAGACAACAGCGGAGAGAGAGACAGACAGACAGCAGTGGAGAGGGAGAGAGACAGACAGCAGTGGAGAGAGAGAGGGACAGACAGCAGCGGAGACAGAGAGAGAGAGAGAGAGACAGACAGCAGCAGAGACAGAGAGACAGACAGCAGCAGAGACAGAGAGACAGACAGCAGCGGAGAGAGAGATAGACAGAGAGCAGCAGAGAGAGAGAGAGACAGACAGCAGCAGAGAGAGAGAGACAGACAGCAGCCGAGAGAGAGAGAGACAGACAGCAGCAGAGAGAGAGACAGACAGCAGCGGAGAGAGAGATGGACAGAGAGCAGCAGAGAGAGAGAGACAGACAGCAGCGGAGAGAGAGAGGGAGACAGACAGCAGCGGAGAGAGAGAGAGAGACAGACAACAGCGGAGAGAGAGACAGACAGACAGCAGTGGAGACAGAGAGATAGAGAGAGAGACAGACAGCAGTGGGGAGACAGACAGCAGTGGAGAGTGAGAGAGACAGACAGCAGCGGAGACAGAGAGAGAGACAGCAGCGGAGAGAGAGAGAGACAGATACAGCGGAGAGAGAGAGAGAGAGAGACAGACAGCAGCGGAGAAAGAGAGACAGACAGCAGCGGAGAGAGACAGACAGACAGCAGCAGAGTGAGAGAGAGAGACAGCAGCGGAGACAGGGAGAGACAGACAGCAACGGAGAGAGAGACAGCAGCGCAGAGAGAGACAGAGAGCAGCGAAGAGAGAGAGAGATAGACAGACAGCAGCAGAGAGAGAGAGGGACAGACAGCAGCGGAGAGAGAGAGAGACAGACAGCAGCAGAGAGAGAGAGAGACAGACAGCAGCGGAGAGAGAGAGACCGACAGCAGCAGAGAGAGAGAGACAGACAGCAGCGGAGAGAGAGAGAGACCCACTGCAGCGGAGACAGAGAGAGAGAGACAGACAGCAGTGGAGACATAGACAGCAGTCGAGAGAGAGAGAGACAGACAGCAGCGGAGAGATAGACAGCAGCGGAGAGAGAGAGAGACAGACAGCAGCGGAGAGAGAGAGAGAGACAGACAGCATTGGAGAGAGAGAGGGACAGACAGCAGCGGAGAGACAGAGAGACAGACAGCAGCGGAGAGAGAGAGAGACAGACAGCAGCAGAGACAGAGAGACAGACAGCAGCGGAGAGAGAGAGAGACAGACAGCAGCAGAGAGAGAGACCGACAGCAGCAGAGAGAGAGACAGACAGACAGCAGCGGAGAGAGAGAGACACACACTGCAGCGGAGACAGAGAGAGAGAGAGAGACAGACAGCAGCAGAGACAGAGAGAGAGAGATAGACAGCAGTGGAGACATAGACAGCAGTCAAGAGAGAGAGAGACAGACAGCAGCGGAGAGACAGACAGCAGCAGAGAGAGAGAGAGACAGACAGCAGCGGAGAGAGAGAGAGAGACAGACAGCACCGGAGAGAGAGAGAAAGACAGACAGCACCGGAGAGAGAGGGAGAGAGACAGGCAGTACCGGAGAGAGGGAGAGACAGGCAACACGAGAGAGAGAGAGAGAGACAGGCAGCATCGGAGAGAGAGAGAGACAGGCAGCACCAGAGAGAGAGAGACAGAGACAGGCAGCAGCACCGGAGTGAGAGAGAGAGAGAGACAGGCAGCACCAGAGTGAGAGAGAGAGAGAGACAGGCAGCACCGGAGAGAGAGACAGGCAGCACCAGACAGAGAGACAGGCAGCACCGGAGAGAGAGACAGGCTGCACCGGAGAGAGAGACAGGCTGCACCGGAGAGAGAGACAGGCAGCACCAGACAGAGAGACAGGCAGCACCGGACAGAGAGACAGGCAGCACCGGAGAGAGAGACAGGCAGCACCGGAGAGAGAGACTGGCAGCACCGGAGAGAGAGACAGGCAGCACCGGAGAGAGAGACAGGCAGCACCGGAGAGAGAGACAGGCAGCACCGGAGAGAGAGACAGGCAGCACCGGAGAGAGAGACAGGCAGCACCGGAGAGAGAGAGAGACAGGCAGCACTGGAGAGAGAGAGACAGGCAGCACTGGAGAGAGAGACAGGCAGCACCGAAGAGAGACAGACAGTGGCGGACTGAGAGAGAGAGAGAGACAGACAGCAGCACAGAGAGAGAGACAGAGAGCAGCGGAGAGAGAGAGAGAGACAGACAACAGCGGAGAGAGAGACAGACAGACAGCAGTGGAGACAGAGAGATAGAGAGAGAGACAGACAGCAGTGGGGAGACAGACAGCAGTGGAGAGTGAGAGAGACAGACAGCAGCGGAGACAGAGAGAGAGACCGCAGCGGAGAGAGAGAGAGACAGATACAGCGGAGAGAGAGAGAGAGAGAGACAGACAGCAGCGGAGAAAGAGAGACAGACAGCAGCGGAGAGAGACAGACAGACAGCAGCAGAGTGAGAGAGAGAGACAGCAGCGGAGACAGGGAGAGACAGACAGCAACGGAGAGAGAGACAGCAGCGCAGAGAGAGACAGAGAGCAGCGAAGAGAGAGAGAGATAGACAGACAGCAGCAGAGAGAGAGAGGGACAGACAGCAGCGGAGAGAGAGAGAGACAGACAGCAGCAGAGAGAGAGAGAGACAGACAGCAGCGGAGAGAGAGAGACCGACAGCAGCAGAGAGAGAGAGACAGACAGCAGCGGAGAGAGAGAGAGACCCACTGCAGCGGAGACAGAGAGAGAGAGACAGACAGCAGTGGAGACATAGACAGCAGTCGAGAGAGAGAGAGACAGACAGCAGCGGAGAGATAGACAGCAGCGGAGAGAGAGAGAGACAGACAGCAGCGGAGAGAGAGAGAGAGACAGACAGCATTGGAGAGAGAGAGGGACAGACAGCAGCGGAGAGACAGAGAGACAGACAGCAGCGGAGAGAGAGAGAGACAGACAGCAGCAGAGACAGAGAGACAGACAGCAGCGGAGAGAGAGAGAGACAGACAGCAGCAGAGAGAGAGACCGACAGCAGCAGAGAGAGAGACAGACAGACAGCAGCGGAGAGAGAGAGACACACACTGCAGCGGAGACAGAGAGAGAGAGAGAGACAGACAGCAGCAGAGACAGAGAGAGAGAGATAGACAGCAGTGGAGACATAGACAGCAGTCAAGAGAGAGAGAGACAGACAGCAGCGGAGAGACAGACAGCAGCAGAGAGAGAGAGAGACAGACAGCAGCGGAGAGAGAGAGAGAGACAGACAGCACCGGAGAGAGAGAGAAAGACAGACAGCACCGGAGAGAGAGGGAGAGAGACAGGCAGTACCGGAGAGAGGGAGAGACAGGCAACACGAGAGAGAGAGAGAGAGACAGGCAGCATCGGAGAGAGAGAGAGACAGGCAGCACCAGAGAGAGAGAGACAGAGACAGGCAGCAGCACCGGAGTGAGAGAGAGAGAGAGACAGGCAGCACCAGAGTGAGAGAGAGAGAGAGACAGGCAGCACCGGAGAGAGAGACAGGCAGCACCAGACAGAGAGACAGGCAGCACCGGAGAGAGAGACAGGCTGCACCGGAGAGAGAGACAGGCTGCACCGGAGAGAGAGACAGGCAGCACCAGACAGAGAGACAGGCAGCACCGGACAGAGAGACAGGCAGCACCGGAGAGAGAGACAGGCAGCACCGGAGAGAGAGACTGGCAGCACCGGAGAGAGAGACAGGCAGCACCGGAGAGAGAGACAGGCAGCACCGGAGAGAGAGACAGGCAGCACCGGAGAGAGAGACAGGCAGCACCGGAGAGAGAGACAGGCAGCACCGGAGAGAGAGAGAGACAGGCAGCACTGGAGAGAGAGAGACAGGCAGCACTGGAGAGAGAGACAGGCAGCACCGAAGAGAGACAGACAGTGGCGGACTGAGAGAGAGAGAGAGACAGACAGCAGCACAGAGAGAGAGACAGAGAGCAGCGGAGAGAGAGAGAGAGACAGACAGCTGCGGAGAGAGAGAGAGATGGACAGCAGCACAGAGACAGACAGCAGTGGAGAGAGAGAGAGATAGACAGACAGCAGCAGAGAGACAAACAGCAGCAGAGAGAGAGAGAGACAGACAGCAGCAGCAGAGAGAGAGACAGACAGAAGCAGAGAGAGAGAGAGACAGACAGCAGCAGAGAGAGAGAGACAGACAACAGCGGAGAGAGAGACAGACAGACAGCAGTGGAGACAGAGAGATAGAGAGAGAGACAGACAGCAGTGGGGAGACAGACAGCAGTGGAGAGTGAGAGAGACAGACAGCAGCGGAGACAGAGAGAGAGACAGCAGCAGAGAGAGAGAGACAGATACAGTGGAGAGAGAGAGATAGACAGACAGCAGCAGAGAGGGAGACAGACAGCAGCAGAGAGAGAGAGACAGACAACAGCGGAGAGAGAGACAGACAGACAGCAGTGGAGAGGGAGAGAGACAGACAGCAGTGGAGAGAGAGAGGGACAGACAGCAGCGGAGACAGAGAGAGAGAGAGAGAGACAGACAGCAGCAGAGACAGAGAGACAGACAGCAGCAGAGACAGAGAGACAGACAGCAGCGGAGAGAGAGATAGACAGAGAGCAGCAGAGAGAGAGAGAGACAGACAGCAGCAGAGAGAGAGAGACAGACAGCAGCCGAGAGAGAGAGAGACAGACAGCAGCAGAGAGAGAGACAGACAGCAGCGGAGAGAGAGATGGACAGAGAGCAGCAGAGAGAGAGAGACAGACAGCAGCGGAGAGAGAGAGGGAGACAGACAGCAGCGGAGAGAGAGAGAGAGACAGACAACAGCGGAGAGAGAGACAGACAGACAGCAGTGGAGACAGAGAGATAGAGAGAGAGACAGACAGCAGTGGGGAGACAGACAGCAGTGGAGAGTGAGAGAGACAGACAGCAGCGGAGACAGAGAGAGAGACAGCAGCGGAGAGAGAGAGAGACAGATACAGCGGAGAGAGAGAGAGAGAGAGACAGACAGCAGCGGAGAAAGAGAGACAGACAGCAGCGGAGAGAGACAGACAGACAGCAGCAGAGTGAGAGAGAGAGACAGCAGCGGAGACAGGGAGAGACAGACAGCAACGGAGAGAGAGACAGCAGCGCAGAGAGAGACAGAGAGCAGCGAAGAGAGAGAGAGATAGACAGACAGCAGCAGAGAGAGAGAGGGACAGACAGCAGCGGAGAGAGAGAGAGACAGACAGCAGCAGAGAGAGAGAGAGACAGACAGCAGCGGAGAGAGAGAGACCGACAGCAGCAGAGAGAGAGAGACAGACAGCAGCGGAGAGAGAGAGAGACCCACTGCAGCGGAGACAGAGAGAGAGAGACAGACAGCAGTGGAGACATAGACAGCAGTCGAGAGAGAGAGAGACAGACAGCAGCGGAGAGATAGACAGCAGCGGAGAGAGAGAGAGACAGACAGCAGCGGAGAGAGAGAGAGAGACAGACAGCATTGGAGAGAGAGAGGGACAGACAGCAGCGGAGAGACAGAGAGACAGACAGCAGCGGAGAGAGAGAGAGACAGACAGCAGCAGATAGAGAGAGAGAGACAGACAGCAGCAGAGAGAGAGAGGGACAGACAGCAGCGGAGAGAGAGACAGACAGACAGCAGCGGAGAGAGAGAGAGACAGACAGCAGTGGAGAGAGAGAGAGACAGACAGCAGCGGAGAGAGAGACAGACAGACAGGAGCAGAGACAGAGAGACAGCAGCGGAGACAGAGAGAGAGAGACAGCAGCGGAGACAGAGAGTGAGAAACAGCAGTGGAGACAGAGAGAGAGAGACAGCAGCGGAGACAGAGAGAGAGAGAGAGACAGACAGCAGCGGAGAGAGAGAGAGACAGACAGACAGCAGCAGAGAGAGAGACAGCACCGGAGACAGAGAGACAGACAACACCGGAGACAGAGAGAGACAGACAGCAGCGAAGACAGAGAGACAGACAGCAGCGAAGACAGAGAGTGAGAGACAGCAGCGGAGACAGAGAGAGAGAGACAGCAGTGGAGACAGAGAGAGAGAGACAGACAGCACCGGAGACAGAGAGACAGGCAGCAGCGAAGACAGAGAGACAGGCAGCACCGAGAGAGAGAGAGAGACAGGCAGCAACGAGAGAGAGAGAGACAGGCAGCACCGGAGAGAGAGAGAGAGACAGGCAGCACCGGAGAGCCAGAGCGAGAGAGACAGGCAGCACCGAAGAGAGAGAGAGACAGGCAGCACCTGAGAGAGAGGGAGAGAGACAGGCAGCACCGGAGAGAGAGAGAGAGAGAGAGAGACAGGCAACACCATAGAGAAAGAGAGACAGACAGCACCAGAGAGAGAGAGAGACAGGCAGCACCAGAGTGAGAGAGAGAGAGACAGACAGCAGTGGAGAGAGAGAGGGACAGACAGCAGCGGAGACAGAGAGAGAGAGAGAGACAGACAGCAGCAGAGACAGAGAGACAGACAGCAGCAGAGACAGAGAGACAGACAGCAGCGGAGAGAGAGATAGACAGAGAGCAGCAGAGAGAGAGAGAGACAGACAGCAGCAGAGAGAGAGAGACAGACAGCAGCCGAGAGAGAGAGAGACAGACAGCAGCCGAGAGAGAGAGAGACAGACAGCAGCAGAGAGAGAGACAGACAGCAGCGGAGAGAGAGATGGACAGAGAGCAGCAGAGAGAGAGAGACAGACAGCAGCGGAGAGAGAGAGGGAGACAGACAGCAGCGGAGAGAGAGAGAGAGACAGACAACAGCGGAGAGAGAGACAGACAGACAGCAGTGGAGACAGAGAGATAGAGAGAGAGACAGACAGCAGTGGGGAGACAGACAGCAGTGGAGAGTGAGAGAGACAGACAGCAGCGGAGACAGAGAGAGAGACAGCAGCGGAGAGAGAGAGAGACAGATACAGCGGAGAGAGAGAGAGAGAGAGACAGACAGCAGCGGAGAAAGAGAGACAGACAGCAGCGGAGAGAGACAGACAGACAGCAGCAGAGTGAGAGAGAGAGACAGCAGCGGAGACAGGGAGAGACAGACAGCAACGGAGAGAGAGACAGCAGCGCAGAGAGAGACAGAGAGCAGCGAAGAGAGAGAGAGATAGACAGACAGCAGCAGAGAGAGAGAGGGACAGACAGCAGCGGAGAGAGAGAGAGACAGACAGCAGCAGAGAGAGAGAGAGACAGACAGCAGCGGAGAGAGAGAGACCGACAGCAGCAGAGAGAGAGAGACAGACTGCAGCGGAGAGAGAGAGAGACCCACTGCAGCGGAGACAGAGAGAGAGAGACAGACAGCAGTGGAGACATAGACAGCAGTCGAGAGAGAGAGAGACAGACAGCAGCAGAGAGACAGACAGCAGCGGAGAGAGAGAGAGACAGACAGCAGCGGAGAGAGAGAGAGAGACAGACAGCATTGGAGAGAGAGAGGGACAGAGCAGCGGAGAGAGAGAGAGACAGACAGCAGCGGAGAGAGAGAGAGACAGACAGCAGCAGATAGAGAGAGAGAGACAGACAGCAGCAGAGAGAGAGAGGGACAGACAGCAGCGGAGAGAGAGAGAGACAGACAGCAGCGGAGAGAGAGACAGACAGACAGCAGCGGAGAGAGAGAGAGACAGACAGCAGCGGAGAGAGAGAGAGACAGACAGCAGCGGAGAGAGAGACAGACAGACAGGAGCAGAGACAGAGAGACAGCAGCGGAGACAGAGAGAGAGAGACAGCAGCGGAGACAGAGAGTGAGAAACAGCAGTGGAGACAGAGAGAGAGAGACAGCAGCGGAGACAGAGAGAGAGAGAGAGACAGACAGCAGCGGAGAGAGAGAGAGACAGACAGACAGCAGCAGAGAGAGAGAGAGACAGACAGCAGCAGAGAGAGAGAGACAGACAGACAGCAGCAGAGACAGAGAGACAGACAGCAGCAGAGAGAGAGATAGACAGAGAGCAGCAGAGAGAGAGAGACAGACAGCAGCAGAGAGAGAGACAGACAGCAGCGGAGAGAGAGATAGAGAGCAGCAGAGAGAGAGACAGACAGCAGCAGAGAGAGAGAGACAGACAGCAGCAGAGAGAGAGAGAGACAGACAGCAGCGGAGAGAGAGAGAGAGAGACAGACAGCAGCGGAGAGAGAGAGAGAGACAGACAGCAGCGGAGAGAGAGAGAGACAGACAGCAGCGGAGAGAGAGATAGACAGAGAGCAGCAGAGAGAGACACACAGCAGCAGAGGGAGAGAGAGACAGACAGCAGCAGAGAGAGAGACAGACAGCAGCGGAGAGAGAGATAGACAGAGAGCAGCAGAGAGAGAGAGACAGACAGCAGCAGAGAGAGAGAGAGACAGACAGCAGCAGAGAGAGAGAGAGACAGACAGCAGCAGAGACAGAGAGACAGACAGCAGCGGAGAGAGAGAGAGACAGACAGCAGCAGAGAGAGAGACCGACAGCAGCAGAGAGAGAGACAGACAGACAGCAGCGGAGAGAGAGAGACACACACTGCAGCGGAGACAGAGAGAGAGAGAGAGACAGACAGCAGCAGAGACAGAGAGAGAGAGATAGACAGCAGTGGAGACATAGACAGCAGTCAAGAGAGAGAGAGACAGACAGCAGCGGAGAGACAGACAGCAGCAGAGAGAGAGAGAGACAGACAGCAGCGGAGAGAGAGAGAGAGACAGACAGCACCGGAGAGAGAGAGAAAGACAGACAGCACCGGAGAGAGAGGGAGAGAGACAGGCAGTACCGGAGAGAGGGAGAGACAGGCAACACGAGAGAGAGAGAGAGAGACAGGCAGCATCGGAAAGAGAGAGAGACAGGCAGCACCAGAGAGAGAGAGACAGAGACAGGCAGCAGCACCGGAGTGAGAGAGAGAGAGAGACAGGCAGCACCAGAGTGAGAGAGAGAGAGAGACAGGCAGCACCGGAGAGAGAGACAGGCAGCACCAGACAGAGAGACAGGCAGCACCGGAGAGAGAGACAGGCTGCACCGGAGAGAGAGACAGGCTGCACCGGAGAGAGAGACAGGCAGCACCAGACAGAGAGACAGGCAGCACCGGACAGAGAGACAGGCAGCACCGGACAGAGAGACAGGCAGCACCGGAGAGAGAGAGACTGGCAGCACCGGAGAGAGAGACAGGCAGCACCGGAGAGAGAGACAGGTAGCACCGGAGAGAGAGACAGGCAGCACCGGAGAGAGAGACAGGCAGCACCGGAGAGAGAGACAGGCAGCACCGGAGAGAGAGACAGGCAGCACCGGAGAGAGAGACAGGCAGCACCGGAGAGAGAGAGAGACAGGCAGCACTGGAGAGAGAGAGACAGGCAGCACTGGAGAGAGAGACAGGCAGCACCGAAGAGAGACAGACAGTGGCGGACTGAGAGAGAGAGAGAGACAGACAGCAGCGCAGAGAGAGAGACAGAGAGCAGCGGAGAGAGAGAGAGAGACAGACAGCTGCGGAGAGAGAGAGAGATGGACAGCAGCACAGAGACAGACAGCAGTGGAGAGAGAGAGAGATAGACAGACAGCAGCAGAGAGACAAACAGCAGCAGAGAGAGAGAGAGACAGACAGCAGCAGCAGAGAGAGAGACAGACAGAAGCAGAGAGAGAGAGAGACAGACAGCAGCAGAGAGAGAGAGACAGACAACAGCGGAGAGAGAGACAGACAGACAGCAGTGGAGACAGAGAGATAGAGAGAGAGACAGACAGCAGTGGGGAGACAGACAGCAGTGGAGAGTGAGAGAGACAGACAGCAGCGGAGACAGAGAGAGAGACAGCAGCAGAGAGAGAGAGACAGATACAGTGGAGAGAGAGAGATAGACAGACAGCAGCAGAGAGGGAGACAGACAGCAGCAGAGAGAGAGAGACAGACAACAGCGGAGAGAGAGACAGACAGACAGCAGTGGAGAGGGAGAGAGACAGACAGCAGTGGAGAGAGAGAGGGACAGACAGCAGCGGAGACAGAGAGAGAGAGAGAGACAGACAGCAGCAGAGACAGAGAGACAGACAGCAGCAGAGACAGAGAGACAGACAGCAGCAGAGAGAGAGATAGACAGAGAGCAGCAGAGAGAGAGAGAGACAGACAGCAGCAGAGAGAGAGAGACAGACAGCAGCGGAGAGAGAGATGGACAGAGAGCAGCAGAGAGAGAGAGACAGACAGCAGCGGAGAGAGAGAGGGAGACAGACAGCAGCGGAGAGAGAGAGAGAGACAGACAACAGCGGAGAGAGAGACAGACAGACAGCAGTGGAGACAGAGAGATAGAGAGAGAGACAGACAGCAGTGGGGAGACAGACAGCAGTGGAGAGTGAGAGAGACAGACAGCAGCGGAGACAGAGAGAGAGACAGCAGCGGAGAGAGAGAGAGACAGATACAGCGGAGAGAGAGAGAGAGAGACAGACAGCAGCGGAGAAAGAGAGACAGACAGCAGCGGAGAGAGACAGACAGACAGCAGCAGAGTGAGAGAGAGAGACAGCAGCGGAGACAGGGAGAGACAGACAGCAATGGAGAGAGAGACAGCAGCGCAGAGAGAGACAGAGAGCAGCGAAGAGAGAGAGAGATAGACAGACAGCAGCAGAGAGAGAGAGGGACAGACAGCAGCGGAGAGAGAGAGAGACAGACAGCAGCAGAGAGAGAGAGACAGACAGCAGCGGAGAGAGAGAGACCGACAGCAGCAGAGAGAGAGAGACAGACAGCAGCGGAGAGAGAGAGAGACCCACTGCAGCGGAGACAGAGAGAGAGAGACAGACAGCAGTGGAGACATAGACAGCAGTCGAGAGAGAGAGAGACAGACAGCAGCGGAGAGATAGACAGCAGCGGAGAGAGAGAGAGACAGACAGCAGCGGAGAGAGAGAGAGAGACAGACAGCATTGGAGAGAGAGAGGGACAGACAGCAGCGGAGAGAGAGAGAGACAGACAGCAGCGGAGAGAGAGAGAGACAGACAGCAGCAGATAGAGAGAGAGAGACAGACAGCAGCAGAGAGAGAGAGGGACAGACAGCAGCGGAGAGAGAGACAGACAGACAGCAGCGGAGAGAGAGAGAGACAGACAGCAGCGGAGAGAGAGAGAGACAGACAGCAGCGGAGAGAGAGACAGACAGACAGGAGCAGAGACAGAGAGACAGCAGCGGAGACAGAGAGACAGCAGCGGAGACAGAGTGAGAGAGACAGCAGCGGAGAGAGAGAGAGACAGACAGACAGCAGCAGAGAGAGAGACAGCACCGGAGACAGAGAGACAGACAACACCGGAGACAGAGAGAGACAGACAGCAGCGAAGACAGAGAGACAGACAGCAGCGAAGACAGAGAGTGAGAGACAGCAGCGGAGACAGAGAGAGAGAGACAGCAGTGGAGACAGAGAGAGAGAGACAGACAGCACCGGAGACAGAGAGACAGGCAGCAGCGAAGACAGAGAGACAGGCAGCACCGAGAGAGAGAGAGAGACAGGCAGCAACGAGAGAGAGAGAGACAGGCAGCACCGGAGAGAGAGAGAGAGACAGGCAGCACCGGAGAGCCAGAGCGAGAGAGACAGGCAGCACCGGAGAGAGAGAGTGACAGGCAGCACCTGAGAGAGAGGGAGAGAGACAGGCAGCACCGGAGAGAGAGAGAGAGAGAGAGAGACAGGCAACACCATAGAGAAAGAGAGACAGACAGCACCAGAGAGAGAGAGAGACAGGCAGCACCAGAGTGAGAGAGAGAGAGACAGACAGCAGCGGAGAGAGAGAGAGACAGACAGCAGCGGAGAGAGAGAGAGACAGACAGACTGCAGCGGAGACAGAGAGACAAACAGCAGCGGAGAGAGAGAGATACAGCAGCGGAGACAGAGAGAGAGAGAGACAGTAGCGGAGACAGAGAGAGAGAGAGACAGTAGCGGAGACAGAGAGAGAGAGACAGACAGCAGTGGAGAGAGAGACAGCATCGGAGACAGCCAGCACCGGAGACAGAGAGAGACAGACAGCAGCGAAGACAGAGAGACAGGCAGCACCGGAGAGAGAGAAAAAGAGACAGGGAGCACCGAGAGAGAGAGAGAGACAGGCAGCACCGGAGAGAGAGAGAGACAGACAGCAGCAGAGACAGAGAGAGAGGGACAGACAGCAGTGGAGACATAGACAGCAGTCGAGAGAGAGAGAGACAGACAGCAGCGGAGAGACAGACAGCAGCGGAGAGAGAGAGAGACAGACAGCAGCGGAGAGAGAGAGAGAGACAGACAGCAGCAGAGAGAGAGAGAGAGAGACAGACAGCAGCGGAGAGAGAGAGAGACAGACAGCAGCAGATAGAGAGAGAGACAGACAGCAGCGGAGAGAGAGACAGACAGACAGCAGCAGAGACAGAGAGACAAACAGCAGCAGAGACAGAGAGAGAGACAGCAGCGGAGACAGAGAGAGAGAGAGAGAGAGACAGACAACAGCGGAGAGAGAGAGAGACAGACAGACAGCAGCAGAGAGAGAGACAGCACCGGAGACAGAGAGACAGACAACACCGGAGACAGAGAGAGACAGACAGCAGCGAAGACAGAGAGACAGACAGCAGCGAAGACAGAGAGTGAGAGACAGCAGCGGAGACAGAGAGAGAGAGACAGCAGTGGAGACAGAGAGAGAGAGACAGACAGCAGCGGAGACAGAGAGAGAGAGACAGCAGCGGAGAGAGAGTGAGACAGACAGACAGCAGCGGAGAGAGAGAGAGACAGATAGACAGCAGTGGAGAGAGAGACAGCACCGGAGACAGAGAGACAGACAGCACCGGAGACAGAGAGAGACAGACAGCAGCGAAGACAGAGAGACAGGCAGCAGCGAAGACAGAGAGACAGGCAGCACCGAGAGAGAGAGACTTGCAGCACTGGAGAGAGAGAGAGAGACAGGCAGCACCGGAGAGACAGAGAGAGAGAGACAGGCAGCACCGGAGAGAGAGAGAGACAGGCAGCACCTGAGAGAGAGGGAGAGAGACAGGCAGCACCGGAGAGAGAGAGAGAGAGAGACAGGCAACACCATAGAGAAAGAGAGACAGACAGCACCAGAGAGAGAGACAGGCAGCACCAGAGAGAGAGAGAGAGACAGGCAGCACCAGAGTGAGAGAGAGAGAGACAGACAGCAGCGGAGAGAGAGAGACAGACAGCAGCGGAGAGAGAGAGAGACAGACAGACTGCAGCGGAGACAGAGAGACAAACAGCAGCGGAGAGAGAGAGATACAGCAGCGGAGACAGAGAGAGAGAGAGACAGCAGCGGAGACAGAGAGAGAGAGACAGACAGCAGTGGAGAGAGAGACAGCACCGGAGACAGCCAGCACCGGAGACAGAGAGAGACAGACAGCAGCGAAGACAGAGAGACAGGCAGCACCGGAGAGAGAGAAAAAGAGACAGGGAGCACCGAGAGAGAGAGAGAGACAGGCAGCACCGGAGAGAGAGAGAGAGACAGACAGGCAGCACCGGAGAGAGAGAGAGACTGCCAGGCAGCACCGGAGAGAGAGAGAGAGCCAGGCAGCACCGGAGAGAGAGAGAGAGAGACAGGCAGCACCGGAGAGAGAGAGAGTGACAGGCAGCACCGGAGAGAGAGAGAGACAGACAGGCAGCACCGGAGAGAGAGAGAGAGAGCCAGGCAGCACCAGAGAGAGAGAGAGAGAGCCAGGCAGCACCGGAGAGAGAGAGAGAGAGAGCCAGGCAGCACCGGAGAGAGAGGGAGAGAGACAGGCAGCACCGGAGAGAGAGAGAGTGACAGGCAGCACCGGAGAGAGAGAGGGAGCGACAGCGCCTGGAGACAGAGAGGGAGCGACAGCGTCCGGAGAGACAGAGGGAGTGACAGCGCCCAGAGAGAGAGGGAGTGACAGCGCCCGGAGAGAGAGAGGGAGCGACAGCGCCCAGAGAGAGAGATAGAGCGACAGCGCCCGGAGAGAGAGAGAGGGAGCGACAGCGCCCGGAGAGAGAGAGGGAGTGACAGCGCCCGGAGAGAGAGAGGGAGTGACAGCGCCCGGAGAGAGAGAGGGAGCGACAGCGCCTGGAGACAGAGAGGGAGCGACAGCGTCCGGAGAGACAGAGGGAGTGACAGCGCCCAGAGAGAGAGAGGGAGCGACAGCGCCCGGAGAGAGAGAGGGAGCGACAGCGCCCAGAGAGAGAGATAGAGCGACAGCGCCCGGAGAGAGAGAGAGGGAGCGACAGCGCCCGGAGAGAGAGAGGGAGTGACAGCGCCCGGAGAGAGAGAGGGAGTGACTGCGCCCGGAGAGAGAGTGGGAGCGACAGAGCCCGGAGAGAGAGAGAGGGAGCGACAGCGCCCAGAGAGAGAGAGGGAGCGACAGCACCCGGAGAGAGAGAGGGAGCGATAGCGCCTGGAGAGAGAGGGGGAGCGACAGAGCCCGGAGAGAGATACAGTACCGGAGACAGATACAGGTTGAAAGAGCCAACCAGACTGAAAGACTGTCAGTACCAGCGAAAGAGACAGAGAGTACCAGTGGGAGATACAGACAGCACCAGAGAGAGCGACAGGAAGACAGTACCGGAGAGGTTGCGAGACAGACAGTGTCAAACAGAGGGAGACAGACAGTATCACAGAGAGAGAGAGAGACAGACGGTACTGGAGAGAGCGAGCAAGAGACAAACGGTACCGAAGAGAGAGAGAGACAGACGGTACCGGAGAGAAAGACAGACAGGTTATATCAGACAAGGAGATACAAATAGACAGTACGAGAGACAGACAGGCAGACTGAACCGAGGGAGAGAGAAGAGAGAGGCAGACAGACAGTACCGCAGAGAGATAGACAGGCCGACAGACAGGGCCAGGAGCAAGGGAGGGAGGGGCCGACAGGGCCAGGAAGGAGGGAGAGAAGGGCTGACAGGGCCAGGAGGAGGGAGGGACAGCGCTGGAGGGAGGGAGGGACTGACAGAGCCAGAGGGAGGGAGGGACAGCGCCAGAGGGAGTGACTGACAGTACTGGAGGGAGGAACAGCCAGTATCAGAGAGATAGGCTGACAGTGTCAGAGGGACAGGCAGAAAGCACCGGAGAGAGAGAGACAACAGACAGTACCAGAGAGAATGAGAGGAGAATGGACAGACAATGCTGGAGAGAGACACTGAGGGTACTGGAGTGAGGGACAGATTCTACGGGGCAGGGAAATACATAGAGACAGTACAGGAGAGAGACAGACAGATAGACAGAACCAGATAGTAGGGCAGACACTACCAGAGGGAGAGAGAACAGAGAGACATACAGGCAGTACCGACGGGAGGGGCAGACAGTACCTGAGAGAGAGACAGACAGCACCGGAGAGAGAGAGACAGACAGCATTGTTGAAAGAATTGCATACAGAAAGTACAGGACAGAGATGGACAGACAGTAGGACAGGCAATACCAGAGGGAGAGGGAAGAGAGAGAGAGAGACAGACAGTACCAGAGATGGGATAGCCAGTGACGGAGAGAGAGAGATGGAGGACTGTAGCGGAGAAAGACACACAGACAGAGTGTGCTGGAGAGGGACAGGCAGACATTAGTGGAGAGAGACAGAGAGTGGCAGACAATGCCGGAGAGAGAGAGAGAGCAAGAGAGAAAGAGCGAAAGAGAGAGAGCGAGAGAGAGAGCGAGACAGACAAACAGACAGTACCGGAGGTAGAGAGACAGACAGTACCGGCGGGAGAGGGACAGAACTGGAGAGTGAAAGACAGACACTTTACACTTTAATGCTAGATGATGATTGAAATCATGGAAAATTTAAGAAGGGATGTCTAGACAGGGCCAGGAGGAAGCGGGAATGTTAGACAGGGACAGGTGGAGGCAGGAAAATTTAGACAGTGCCAACAAAAGCGGGAATGTTAGAAAGGGCCGAGAGGAATCTGGAATGTTAGACAGGGCCGTGAGAAAGAGGGAATGTTAGACAGGGCAGAGCGGAATGAATGTTGGACAGGGCCAAGAGGAAGAGGGAATGCTGGACAGGGCAGAGAGAAGGCAGGAATGTTAGACAGGACAGAGAGGAAGTGGGCATGTTGGACAGGGCAGAGGAAGCGGGCATGTTGGACAGGGCAGAGAGAAGGCAGGAATGTTTGACAGGACTGAGAGGAAGTAGGAATGTTAGGGAGGGCCAGGAAGAAGCGGGAATGTTAAGGAGGTCCGGGAGGGAGCAGGAATAATATGCAGGGTTGGGAAGAAACAGGAAATGTGTGACAGAGCAGAGAGAAGGCAGGAATGTTAGACAGGGTAGAGTGGAAACAGGAATGTTGGACAGGGCAGAGAGAAGGTGGGAATGTTTGACAGGGCCAAGAGGAAGTGGGAATGTTAGACAGGGCCAGGAGGAAGTGGGAATGTTAGGGAGGGCCGGGAGGGAGCAGGAATATTAGGCAGGGTTGGTAGGAAACAGGAATGTGAGACAGAGCAGAGAGAAGGTGGGAATTTTAGACAGGGCAGAGAGAAGGGGGGAATGTTTGATAGGGCTGAGAGGAAGTGGGAATGTTAGACAGGGCCGGGAGGAAGCGGGAATGTTAGGGAGGGCCGGGAGGGAGCAGGAATTGTGAGACAGGGCAGAGAGAAAGCAGGAATGTTAGACAGGGCAGAGAGAAAGTGGGAATGTTAGACAGGGCAGAGAGCAAATGGGAATGTTAGACAGGACAGAGAGGAAGCAGGAATGTGAGATAATGCCGAGCAGAAGCAGGGATGTTAGGCAGGTCCAGGCGGAAGCGGGAATGTTAGACAGGGCCGAGAGCAAGTGGGCCTTGTCACCTTCACAGTTGTCCTGAACGTCTTCACAGTGAAAAAATTTCCCAACCTCCTCGGCTCAGGGATGAGAGAGTTTGTGATAGTGAGTAACTGTGTGTGTGAGTGAGTGCGTATGTGAGTGAATGTGTGTAAGTGAGTGAGTGAGAGTGACAGTGAGAGTCAGTGTGAGTGAGAGTATGCATGCGTGAGAGAGAGTGAGCGTGTGAGAGAATGTGTGTGAGAGTGCATGAGAGAGAGTGAGTGAGTGAGGAAGTGTGCTTAAGAGTGTGTGTGTGTGAGTGTATGTGTGTGAGAGAGTGTGTGTGTGTGTGAGAGAGTGTGTGTGTGTGTGAGAGAGTGTGTGTGTGAGAGTGTGTGTCTGTGTGTGTGTGTGTGAGAGTGTGTGTGTGTGTGTGCGTGTGTGTGTGAGAGTGTGTGAGAGTGAGAGTGTGTGTGTGCGCGAGTGTGTGTGTGCGAGTGTCTGTGTGAGAGAGTGTGTGAGAGTGTGAGAGAGTGTGTGTGAGAGTGTGTGTGTGTGTGTGTGTGTGTGTATGAAAGTGAGTGAGTTTGTGAGCGTGTGTGTGTGTGAGAGAGTGTGTGTGAGAGTGTGTGTGAGAGTGAGTGTGTGTGTGTGAGAGAGTGTGTGTGTGTGTGAGAGAGTATGCTTGAGAGAATAAGTGCATGAGAGAGAATGTGTGTGTGGGAGAAAGTGAGCATATGGGAGAAAGTGAGCATGTGTGAGTGAGTGAGCGCGTGTGAGTGAGCGAGTGCGTGTGTGAGCGAGTGCGTGTGGGTAAGCGAGCGAGCACGTGTGAGTGAGCGAGTGAGCACTTGTGAGTGAGCGAGCGCGTGAGAGTGAGCGAGCGAGCGCATGAGAGTGAGTGAGCAAGCGCGTGAGAGAGCGAGCGACGCGTGAGAGAGTGAGCGCGAGAGAGTGAGCGAGCGCGTGAGAGAGCGAGCATGAGAGCGAGCGAGCACGTGAGAGAGTGAGCGAACACGTGAGAGAGTGAGCAAACACGTGAGAGAGTGAGCAAACACGTGAGAGAGTGAGCGAGCGCATGTGAGAGTGAGCGAGCATGTGAGAGAGTGAGCGAGCGAGGCTGAGCTAGCTTGAGTGTAGGTGAGGCAGAGAGAGAGAATGAGTAATTTTGTGAGTGAGAGTGTGTGTGGGTGAATGTATGTGTGTGAGAGAGAGTATGTGTGTGAAAGTGCTTGTGTGTGAGCGTGTGTAAAACATAGAAACATAGAAAATAGTAGCAGGAGTGGGCCATTCAGCCCTTCGAGCCTGCTCCGTCACTCACTATGATCATGGCTGATCATCCAACTCAATAGCCTGCTCCCGCTTTCTCCACATATCCTTTGATCCCTTTCGCCCCAAGAGCTATATCTAACTCCTTCTTGAAAACATACAATGTTCTGGTCTGATTCTGGACTCGCCCACCATCAGGAACATCCTTTCTGCATCTACCCTGTCTAGTCCTGTTAGAATTTTATAGGTTTCTATGAAATCCCCCCTCATTCTTCTGACCTCCAGCGAGTATAATTCTAACCGACTCAATCTCTCCTCATATGTCAGTCCTGCCATCCCATGAACCAGTGTGGTAAACCTACGCTTCACTCCCTCTATAAAAGAGTAGTGTGTGAGAGAGTGAGTGAACAAGTGTGTGAGAGTGAGAGAGTGTGTTTGTGTGTGCGTGTGCACGCATGAGTGAGCATGCGAGTGTGTGAGCGAGCATGTTTGAGGGTGAGCGATCATGAGAGTGAGTGAGCATGTGTGTGAGTGAGCGAGCATTTGTGTGAATGAGCATGTGCGAGTGAATGAGTGAGTAACTGTGTGTGAGTGTGATTGAGAAATTGTGTGAAGGTGTGCGTGTGTATGAGAACGATAGTGAGAGTGATTGAATAATTGTGAGTGAGTGAGTGAGTGTGTGAGACAGCGGTCGCGTGTGTGTGTGAGTGAGTGAGCAAGGGAGTAATTGTGTGCGAGTGAAAATGATTGAGGAATTGACTGAGAGTGTGTGTGTGAGTGAGCAGGCATCTGTGCAAGTGAGCTGGCATGTGTCTGTGTAAGTGTGTTTTATTTTATTCATTCACAGGATGTGGGCTTCGCTGGCTGGGCCAGCATTTATTTCGTTGCTCTTGAGAGTGTGAGTGTGTGAGAGAGTGAGTGAGTAATTGTGTGTGTGAGAGTGAATGACTAATTGTGTGTGTGTATGCATGAGAGGGAGAGTGTGAGAGAGTGAATGTGTGAAAGAAAGTGGGCGTGTGAGTGAGCGTGAGTGAGTGAGCATGAGTGAGCGTGTGCCAGTGAGTGAGCATGTGTGAGTGAGTGAGCGTGTGTGAGTGAGTGAATGAGTGAGTAATTGTTTGTGAATGAGAGTGAATGAGTAATTGTGAGAGTGAGTGTGTGTGAGAGTGGGCATGTGTGAGTAGGTGTGAGGGTGAGTGAGCGTGTTTGAGTGAGCGAGCATACTTGTGAATGAATGGCCATGTTCTCGAGTGAATGGGTGTGTGTGAGAGTGAGTGGGCATGTGTGTGAGTGAGCGAGCATGTGCGTGAATGAGTGGCTGAGTGAGCATGTGTGTGAGTGAGTGAATGTGTGTGAGTGAGTGAATGTGTGTGTGTGAGTGAGTGAGTATGTGCGTGAGTGACCATGTGTGAATGAGTGACTGAGTGAGCATGTGAGAGTGAATATGAATGAGTGAGTAACTGTGTGTGAGCAAGTGAGTTTGTGCGCGCGCGAGTGAGCGGGCATGTGTGTGTGAGCAGGCATGTATGAGTGAGCAAACGTGTGTGTGTGAGAGAGCATGTGTGAGAGTGAGCGAGTAAGTACATTTGAATGAATGAGAGTGAGTGACCAATTGTGTGTGACAGTGAGTGACTAATTGTGCATGAGAGTGGGAATATGAGCATGCATGAGAGTGAGTGAGTATGTGTGACAGTGTGTGAGAGAAAGTGAGTATGCGTACATGAGAGTAAGTGTGCATGAGAGAGATTGGGCGAGTGAATGCGTGAGAGAGAGAAAGTGAGCATGTGTGAGCAAGTGAGCGTGTGTGAGCAAGTGAGCGTGTGTGAGCAAGTGAGCGTGTGTGAGCAAGTGCGCGTGTGTGAGCAAGCGAGAGTGTGAATGGGCGTGTGTGTGTGAGTGGACATGTGTGAGAGTGAGCGGGCGTGTGTGAAAGTGAGAGGGTGTGTGTGAGAGTGAGCAGGGGTGTGTGTGTGTGCGTGGTGGTGTGTGTGTAAGTGAGTGTGTGTGAGCACGGGTGAGTGAGCATGTGCAAATGAATGAGATTGAGTGAGATAGTGTGCGTGTGTGTGTGTGTGAGAGAATGAGTGTGAGAGTGTGGGCGTGTGTGTGTGAGTGGGCGTGTATATGAGTCAGCATGTGTGAGAGGAAGTGGGCATGTGTATGTGAGTGAGTTGGCATGTGCGAGTGAGTGAACGTGAGTGAGCGATCAAGTGTGTGAAAGAGAATGGTCGGCGTGTTTGAAAGTGACTGGGCGTGTGTGTGAGTGACTGGGCGTGTGAGTGAGTGGGCATGTGAGAAAGTGAGTGGGCATGTGAGTGAGTGGGCGTGTTTGAGAGTGAGTGGGCATGCTTGAGAGGGAGAGGGCATGTGTGAGTGTTAGTGGACATGTGTGAGTGGGCATGTGAGAATGCGGGTGGGCATGTGTGTGAGTGAGCATGTGAATGAGCATGTGCGAGTGTGTGAGTAATTGTGAGTATGAGTGAGTGTGTGTGTGAGTAAGTAATTGTGTGTGAGTGACATTGTGAGTAATTGTGTGAGAGTGAGTGAGTAATTGTGAGTGTGAGAGAGAGTAAGCAGGTGTGTGTGTGAGTGAGTGGGCGTGTATAAGTGAATGAGTGAGTGAGAGAGAGTAAGCGGGTGTGTGTGTGAGTGAGTGGGCATGTGTGTGAGTGAGCTGGTGTGTGTGAGAGTGAGCTGATGTGTGAGAGTGAGCGGGTGTGTGAGAGTGAGCGGGCGTGTGTGTGTGAGCGGGCATGTGTCTGAGCATGTGTGAGCGCGAGTGAGTGAGCATGTGCGAGTGAATGAGAGTGGGTGAGTAATTGTGTGTGAGTGAATGTGTGTAAGATAGAGTGGGTGTGTGAGAGTGAGTGGGCGTGTGAGAGAGTGAGTGGGCGTGTGAGAGAGTGAGTGGGCGTGTGAGAGAGTGAGTGGGCATGTGTGGGTGTGAGTGGGCATGTGTGGGTGTGAATCGGCGTGTGTGCATGTGTATGAGTGAGTGGGCGTGTGTGCATGTGTGAGAGTGAGTAGGCGTGTGTGCGAGTAAGTGGGCGTGTGTGCGTGTGTGTAAGTGGGTGTGTGTGCATGTGTGAGAGTAAGTGGGCGTGTGTATGTGAGTGAGTTGGCATGTGCGAGTGAGTGAATGTGACTGAGTGAACATGAGTGTGTGGATGAGTATAAGTGTGTGAGTATCTGCGTGTGTAAGTGGGTGAGTGTGTTTGAAACTGTGTAACTGAGTTTTAGTGAGAGTCAGCATGAGTGTGTGTAAAAGAGAGTGTGTGTGAAAGTGAGTGTGCTTGAGAGAGTGTGTGAGAGAAACAGTGAATAAATGTATGTGAAAGTAAGTGTGCGTGAGAGAGAGAGTGTGTAAGATTGTGTGTGTGAGTGGGTGTGCGCGTGTGAGTGAGCGAGTTTGTGTGTGTGTGTGAGAGAGAATGAGCATGTGCGAGTGAATGAGTGCGTGACAGTGTGAGTGAGTGAGCACGTGTGTGAGTGAGCGTTTGAAAGTGTGCAAATGAGTAAGAGTGAGTGAGCAAGTGAGTGAGCATGTGCGAGTGAGTGAGTGAGTGAGAGAGAGTCTGTGTGAGAGATAGAGAGAGACAACCTTGATACTGGGAGTGAGTTGGATGCACGCACGTACACCCTTCCTCCCTCCCCAAAAACCTATCCACACCCTGGGCCGGGTGAGGGGGGAAACCCATGCCAAAAAGCAACCCACTTCCAACCCCCACTTTTGCATGAATTCCGTCAAGGTCAGCTCAGAGTGTGCGATGAGCGCAAGGTTGGTTTTAGTTAAAAAAAACTCCTTAGCTTGGTCCCGGTCCCCTTCCTTGGTGACCAGGACTTGAGGCCCCGTCTGTCTGTCTGTCTCTCTCTACCTCCGCTTCTTAAATGAAAAGGCAAAAGAGATTTTATTTAAAAAGGTGATTGATTGACACCGATTGGCAATAGAGGGATAGTTTGGAACAGAGAGACGATGGTATTTGCAAGAGGGATTTTTTTTTGCTGGGGTAAGTTTTCAGGCAAGCTGGAACCCCTCCAATACCTTAACCTATTGGTTATTTTCAAGCCTGATTTTACACATTGAGTGTAGGTGAACTATTGGAATGTAGCATCACTGTCAATTCCAAACCTGACCTCCTGACATCCATGCATGTGCAGTCTGCAGCAGAGGTCACTAGACACTAGTAATGATAAAGACCCTGGCTGACTTTTCCATTCCTAGCCCAAGACAGTAAACCCAACCATGAATTCCTTCTGCCACTCAATCTGAGATCAGCTGGCACAGCACAGACTAGCACTGCAGTCTGCATGACTTAGTGCTAGTACCACACCAGGCACTGTGTTTACCGAGCAGACTAAGCGGAGGAGCTGTTAAGCATCTCTCAGTGATGTCTCTTGAGCTGACCATACCTTTGGATGTCGACGGTGTTGACTGCTGGATGGCACCACGAATCCAGCAGCTGCAGCAAACAATGCTGTAGCTCTGGATAATCAGATACATAGGCCTCTACCAGGCTCACTTTATCCTGAAGGAGCAATGGAATGCACACCTGCATCAAGAGAATTAAATTGTTAGTGAGAGTTCCTTCTATTGTATAGTGAATGAAGAATGGTGAGAGGTCAGGTCCTGGGATTGAATGGAGAAGAGAGAGTTTGTCCACTTCTACCTCCATATAATTCTCCTGCCCTGAGTTCACAGACAGCAGCAGTCTCATTTTCCCCTTGGCAGATACCTCCCAATTTGAATCTTGGATGGTAATTTGCATTTAAATTGTGCTTCTGAAGGAACAGAACATCTTACAGAGGTGTACAGAGGGACAGGACACTAGAGCAGGCAGTGTAGGGAGGAAGGAGGTGAAGTAAGGATAGATTATTCAAAACCAGCATAGGCAAAGTGACGTGTGGGAGTTCCAGAGGGCAGGAGAAAACAATAGAAAGTTGGGCCTCGTGAGGAAGCAGTGCAGGCCAGGCACTGGAGTGAGTTCATATCATCATATGGTACAGGAGGCCATTCGGTCTGACTTGGCTGTGCTGGCTCTTTGAAAGAGCTATCTGATTAAACCCACTCGCCCTGCTCTTTCCCCACAGCCATGCACATTCAGAATTTATCCAATTCCCTTTGACAGTTACTATTGATTTTGCTTCCACCTCCCTTTCAGACAGCACATTCCAGATCACAGCAACATGCAGCATTAAAAAAATTCTCACGTCCTGTCTGGTTGTTTTGCCAATTAACTTAAATCTGTGTCCTCTAGCTATTGACCCTCTTGCTGGTGGAAACAGTTGCTCCCTATTGCTTCATTAAACCCCCTCATAATTTGAACACCTCAATTAAATCTCTCCTTAAACTTCTCTGCTCTAAGGCGAATGACCTCAGCTTCTCTCACCCTGCAGTTAGCGAGATGGTTCGTGCCATCTGTATCACAGGGATAGACAACAGTACTGGGCAGGACCATGGAAGAAAAGTACAATGAGGAGCCTGAAATCAATTCACTGAATTAACATAGTTTGGTGAGAGTGCAGGCTAGTATCTGGGGCTTTGGCCGGGATTTTCCGGCCCCGTCATGGGTGGGACCCACCGCGGGCGAGGTGACGCCCCAGCCAGAAGTCCATTGACTTACAGCAGAACTGGAAGATCCCGGTGGGTGGGTGCAGAAAACCCCACCCTTTGTGTGGGGGGGGATGGGTCCTCTGGTTGCAGAGTTCAAAATCTGCTAAGGTTCAGGAGAATGAGAAAAATCAGTTCAATGATTGTTTGGATTTCAGCCATGTAGCGAGTGATAGAGGCATCGCAGACTGGAGAACCCCAGAGTGATAGAGGCATCGCAGACTGGAGAACCCCAGAGTGATAGAGGCATCGCAGACTGGAGAACCCCAGAGTGATAGAGGCATCGCAGACTGGAGAACCCCAGAGTGATAGAGGCATCGCAGACTGGAGAACCCCAGAGTGATAGAGGCATCGCAGACTGGAGAACCCCAGAGTGATAGAGGCATCGCAGACTGGAGAACCCCAGAGTGATAGAGGCATCGCAGACTGGAGAACCCCAGAATGATAAAGGCATCGCAGACTGGAGAACCCCAGAGTGATAGAGGCTTTGCAGACTGGAGAGTCCCAGAGTGATAGAGGCATCGCAGACTGGAGAACCCTAGAGTGATAAAGGCATCGCAGACTGGACAACCCCAGAGTGATAGAGGCATCGCAGACTGGAGAACCCCAGAGTGATAAAGGCATCGCAGACTGGAGAACCCCAGAGTGATAGAGGCATCGCAGACTGGAGAACCCTAGAGTGATAAAGGCATCACAGACTGGAGAACCCCAGAGTAATAGAGGCATCGCAGACTGGAAAGTTCCAGAGTGCTAGAGGCATCGCAGACTGGAGTGTCCCAGAGTGATAGAGGCATCGCAGACTGGAGAACCCCAGAGTGACAGAGGCATCGCAGACTGGAGAACCCCAGAGTGATAGAGGCATCGCAGACTGGAGAACCCCAGAGTGATAAAGGCATCGCAGACTGGAGAACCCCAGAGTGATAGAGGCATTGCAGTCTGGAGAGTCCCAGAGTGATAGAGGCATCGCAGACTGGAGAACCCCAGAGTGATAGAGGCATCACAGACTGGAGAACCCTAGAGTGATAAAGGCATCGCAGACTGAAGAACCCCAGAGTGATAGAGGCATTGCAGACTGGAAAGTCCCAGAGTGCTAGAGGCATCGCAGACTGGAGAGTCCCAGAGTGATAGAGGCGTCGCAGACTGGAGAGTCCTACAGTGATAGAGGCATCGCAGACTGGAGAGTCCCACAGTGATAGAGGCATCACAGGCAGGACAGACCCTGGGCGGAATTTTATGAAGGCTACAAGAGCTGAAAAGTTATGAGCAGGATGGCTTAATTAGGCGGAATGCAGAATTTCAATTTCCCAATGGCGAGTTGAGATGCAGAGATAAAGTCAGCAGCATGCCAAAGTTATGCCGGCCTGCGGCAGGTTCATGCTTGTTATACATTTGTATGCCATATATACTCATTAAGCTGAGACAGCTTTCAATGAAGACTGAACCTTAGGATTAAGTCAGTGGTGTATGAGAATCTCAAGGCACCCAGTTCACAATCGTTTAAAGGTAGTGTGCAGCAGTCAGCTCTATATAGTTGTGACAAAGGTAAGTAGGTTTCCATGGTGAACTCTGTGGCACAAGGCAGTGGGTGTTGAAAGGTTGCTGCTCAAGAGCAGGGAGGTACGATGGAGGGAAGAGAGCGTGGGCAGAGATTGGTGTTCGGGTGCAGGGAGGTACAATGGAGAGAATAGAATGTGGGCAGAGATTGATGATTGAGAGCAGGGAGGTACGGCGGGGGGAGGAGAGTGTGGGCAGAGATTGGCGCTCGAGAGCAGGGAGCTACAGTGGAGGGAGGAGTGCGGGCACAGATTGGCACTCGAGAACAGGGAGCTACAATGGAGGAAGGAGAATGTGGGCAGAGAAGGCAGGTGAAGGATGTTGGACGGAGGCTCCAAGATGACAGCAGAAAGGTTGAGGGTGACAGATGGAAGGTTGAGGGTCAATGGCTCTGGGTCAAGGTAGATGGTAGGATGCTCCAGAATGATGAGGGGGAGGAGTAGAATAATGTTAGGAAGGTCAGGCGAAATGAGAGGAACCTCGAGGGTCACAGTGTTAGAGCTCCTCAACATGACTGCTGAAAAACTGTTACCTCGCAGGAGGTCAGGCTGTTGTGGGAAGCAGCCATTGTAGAATGGGAGGAGTTCTGAGGGTGGCCCATGGGAGGGCCATGCATTCTCGTTGGTCAACTGCAGGAACGAAAGCCATGCCAACAGAGGTGCTCACATCTTTTCCTGCCTTCTTCACATAGTTCACTTTGTGGATTTGCAATGGGTCTTTTACACCCCATCATTTGCAATCAAGAGTGGCGGAGAAGAGGCTTCATCACAGGAGGGCCTCGCTCACACAACAACATAGGCCACAAGGCCATCAGCCAGCACCAGCTGAGTGGGAAGGTCAAGAGGAAGCTAACCAAGGCCATCTTCATCACCAAGGAGCACTGGTGGGTCAACGCATATTCAGAACATGCACCAACTACATACGTGAGAAGCATTTGCCGAGATGGCTAAGCCTTTCTCAGGAGGTGGTTACACACCTGGGTGCGCTCCTACAACAAGACCTGAAGCCCTGTAGTTTAGCAGGGAAATGTCTGCCAGTTTTCTTCAAGGTAACTGTGGCCCCAAACTTCAACTCCAGGGACTAATTTCAGGGCTCCACAGGACTCGTGTGGCATTTCTCAGGCTACAATACATTGGTGCATATGGGAGGTGACAAATACCTGTTCAGAAGGGCCAACAAATTCATCAGGTTCTCAACAATAGCCAGGCTAATAGCCAGGTCGCGAGAACAGTTGGCTTCAGGGCTATCACGGAGTTCCCACAGTGTTTAATTGACTGCACTCACATGGCCATTAGAGCTCCCTGGGACCAACCAGCTATATTTGTAAATCGGAAGGGGGTTTCACTCCCATAACATTCAAGTTGTCTGTGACCACCAAGAAACAATTATGCAGGTGTGTGCTCATTTCCCAGAGAGCTCACATGATGCATACATCTTAAGGAACTCCCGGCTGCTATTTGAGGCCCCGGCTGAAGTGCAGGGTTAGATCCTGGGTGGCGAGGGCAATGTTCTCAGAACGTGGTTCATGACACCATGTGTCATTCCCAAAGCCCTGTGGAGCAGCGTTACAACACTGCACATTGCTCAACAAAGGCAAACATAGAGAACAACATTGGATTGCTTAAAATCCATTTCTGATGCCTTAACCGGTCCAAGCGGAGCTTTACAATATTTGCCACAGAGGATTGCTGCCATTTGCTGTGCCTTGCACAATGTGGCATTGCAAAGGGGAGAAGAATTGCCAATCAAGGAATAGAGGAGCTACTAATCTCCTCAGGTGAGGATGACAGGGAGGAATATAAGAACAAAAAAAATCTCACAGCCTCTCTTCCAGATGCCACAGCCAAGCAGAGATGTGTCAGGGCTGTCCGAGACAACCTCATCTTCAATCATGTTGACCAAGAGCGATGCAACTACCTGACCATCATTTTCTCACCTGCAAACCTTTGCCTGCTCCGATTGTGCGCACACCTCTGCCAGCCTCCATCTGGAGTTACCTCACTAAAACATGACCTCTACCCCACAGATTACCAAGGGGAGTGGGCCATTCTCAAGAGGGGTGAAAAGATATGACTCCCCCAGAAGATACCAGCTTTGCACCGACACTCAAATCAATGAAACTATCACGAGGCATCTCTCTGCTCCTTGCACACATTGTCAAAGGCACGTTGCATGAGCAGCACATCGATTCTCATGCTTGTCAGTGACCTTGGCTAATGTGCTTGGGGAGACAAGCCGATGCTGCATATTCAGGTATGTCGCATTGCCTTGGGAATAGAAAGCCACACATATTACCATCCAATGAAGACAAACTCCGCTTCTTAGCCACCGACTCCATTCCTGATCCTGACAACTCCTGAGGCTAAATCAGACTGTTCACAACTTTGATGTTGTATTTGAACTCTAGATGAGCTTCCCACCATATATCCGCACCATCATTGACTAAATTGAAACCACTGTCATAACATTGCTTGATTCTTCCAAGCACATTAGCCGAGGTCACTGACAAGCATGAGAATTTATGTGCTCCTTGTGCAATGTGCCCTTGACAATGTGGGCAAGGAGCAGAGAGATGCCTCGTGATACATCATTGACATGATAATGTCTTCAGTCTTCCTAATATTTAGCTGGAAGAAATTTCAGCTTATCCAGTATTGGATGTCAGATAAGCAATTTAGAAACAGTGCATGGGTTTAGAGAGGTGGTGGAGAGGTAGAGCTGGGTGTCAGTGTACATGTGGAACCTGACCCAAATGTACATCCCAATAGCCTGAGCTGAAGTCAACCTCAGTTGTCAGAGATGAAGCATTGTATGTTAAACCCATCCATTGCTCCATATCTCACATCATGCAAAGCATAAAGGCACATTGACCCAGAAGTGTGTCTAGGTGCTGCCAATGTTTTGTAAACATCAAACTTATTAACAGCATCTTCGCACTCCCTCCCCAAGCACAAAAGTCTCCACTACACTCCAGTTCATTCTTCCTGAAGCCCTAACCCCAATGGAAAGTAATGATAAGATTTGGATTTTTCAGTATGTTTGGAATTTAGTTAAGCAGTACTTTCCATTATTCTAAGCCTGAAGATTCACTGGGACCAACTGGCAGTTACTGGGATTTGTAGGAGTTTTTTGCTCTCTTCTTCCTAACTCTGCCATTTCCTAACACAAATGCAACAGTTTGCTTACCTCTTCCATATCCAGGTGTGGCTGCAGGTTCAACTTTATACTCAGTAACACAGCCTGTGAATTAATAGAATAAACACATTCAGGATCTCAAAACAATGCCATTGATCAGTTATCAATAAATGGTCTGTATTGGAATGCCCCTTGTTTAAGGCAGAGATGCCTAGCGTTTTCTCCTTGGTGTGACAGTGTGGATATCTTAATAAAGGTTGTGGGCATGTGACAGAGAGGCTCCAGTTAGGTGGTCCCATTCACTCAATTCTGAATCAGGGGCTGGGGTGGGGGGGTGGGGGGGTGGGGGGATCACTAACCTGCGGGCAGAGGAATAAACCGGAGCATGAGCTACAAGCAACTACTGGTGCACCCATCCCAGTGACTTAAAGGACAGTAGGACTCACAAGCTTGGAAAATGGAGAAAATTATTGATTTGCCCACTTTTTAAAATACCAGCAGCTTACTAATTTATACATCATTGCACGAACCCTTTCATTATACACCTCTGTTGTAACACATTGTTACATTTTTGATAAAATCTTTGCATTCACTGGTAAGCCACTAGATCACACTGGATTTTTAATTTCAATTTAGGCAAAAACAACAAGTATTCAAAAGCTTTGACTAAGATGTAGAGTTCAGTGTGACATGAAGCTCCTGACTTTTCCAGGTGGTGAACAGCAGGATGCCAAGCAAAGATGGGCATTTTGGAGTGATGGGAAAGCTCCTGCATCCAGTGTCCAAGCAGCTTCTGTCTAAGAATGAATCACAGACCAGGCAGCTCCTGTCTAAGAGTCAATCACACCAGGCATCTCCTGTCTAAGAGTAAATCGCGGAGCAGACATCTCCTGTCTAAGAGTAAATCGCACCAGGCAGCTCCTGTCTAACAGTGAATCGTATCAGGCAGCTCCTGTCTAAGAGTAAATCGCATCACACAGCTCCTAAGTGTGAATCGCACCAGGCAGCTCCTGTCTAAGAGTAAATGGCGCCAGGCAGCTCCTGTCTAAGTGTGAATCACACCAGGCAGCTCCTGTCTAAGAGTAAATTGCACCAGGCAGCTCCTGTCTAAGTGTGAATCGCACCAGGCAGCTCCTGTCTAAGAGTAAATTGCACCAGGCAGCTCCTGTCTAAGTGTGAATCGCACCAGGCAGCTCCTGTCTAACAGTGAATCGCACAAGGCAGCTCCTGTCTAAGAGTAAATCGCACCAGGCAGCTCCCGTCTAAGAGTAAATCGCAACAGACAGCTCCTAAGTGTGAATTGCATCAGGCAGCTCCTGTCTAAGAGTGAATCGCACCAGGCAGCTCCTGTCTAAGAGTAAATCGCACCAGGCAGCTCCTGTCTAACAGTGAATCACACCAGGCAGCTCCTGTCTAAGTGTGAATCGCACCAGGCAGCTCCTGTCTAAGAGTGAATCGCAGACCAGGCAGCTCCTGTCTAGGAGTGAATCGCATCAGACAGCTCCTGTCTAAGAGTGAATTGCACCAGGCAGCTCCTGTCTAAGAGTGAATCGCACCAGGCAGCTCCTGTCTAAGAGTGAATCGCACCAACAGCACCTGTCTAAGAGTGAATCGCACCAGGCAGCTCCTGTCTAAGAGTGAATCGCACCAGACAGCTCCTAAGAGTGAATCGCACCAGGCAGCTCCTGTCTAAGAGTAAATCGCACCAGGCAGCTCCTGTCTAAGAGTAAATCGCACCAGGCAGCTCCTGTCTAAGTGTGAATCGCACCAGGCAGCTCCTGTCTAAGAGTGAATCGCACCAGGCAGCTCCTGTCTAAGAGTGAATTGCACCAGGCAGCTCCTGTCTAAGAGTAAATCGCACCAGGTAGCTCCTGTCTAAGAGTCAATCGCACCAGGCATCTCCGGTCTAAGAGTAAATCGCGGAGCAGACATCTCCTGTCTAAGAGTAAATCGCGGACCAGGCAGCTCCTGTCTAACAGTGAATCGTACCAGGCAGCTCCTGTCTAACAGTAAATTGCACCAGGCAGCTCCTGTCTAAGAGCGAATCGCATCAGGCAGCTCCTGTCTAAGTGTGAATCGCACCAGGCAGCTCCTGTCTAAGAGTAAGTCGCATCAGGCAGCTCCTGTCTAAGAGTGAATCGCACCAGGCAGCTCCTGTCTAACAGTGAATCGTATCAGGCAGCTCCTGTCTAAGAGTAAATCGCATCACACAGCTCCTAAGTGTGAATCGCACCAGGCAGCTCCTGTCTAAGAGTCAATCGCGCCAGGCAGCTCCTGTCTAAGTGTGAATCGCACCAGGCAGCTCCTGTCTAAGAGTAAATTGCACCAGGCAGCTCCTGTCTAAGTGTGAATCGCACCAGGCAGCTCCTGTCTAAGAGTAAATTGCACCAGGTAGCTCCTGTCTAAGAGTGAATTGCACCAGGCAGCTCCTGTCTAAGAGTGAATCGCACCAGGCAGCTCCTGTCTAAGAGTGAATTGCACCAGGCAGCTCCTGTCTAAGAGTAAATCGCACCAGGTAGCTCCTGTCTAAGAGTCAATCGCACCAGGCATCTCCGGTCTAAGAGTAAATCGCGGAGCAGACATCTCCTGTCTAAGAGTAAATCGCGGACCAGGCAGCTCCTGTCTAACAGTGAATCGTACCAGGCAGCTCCTGTCTAAGAGTAAATTGCACCAGGCAGCTCCTGTCTAAGAGTAAATTGCACCAAGCAGCTCCTGTCTAGGTGTGAATCGCACCAGGCAGCTCCTGTCTAAGAGTGAATCGCACCAGGCAGCTCCTGTCTAAGAGTGAATTGCACCAGGCAGCTCCTGTCTAAGAGTAAATCGCACCAGGTAGCTCCTGTCTAAGAGTCAATTGCACCAGGCATCTCCGGTCTAAGAGTAAATCGCGGAGCAGACATCTCCTGTCTAAGAGTAAATCGCGGACCGGGCAGCTCCTGTCTAACAGTGAATCGTACCAGGCAGCTCCTGTCTAAGAGTAAATTGCACCAGGCAGCTCCTGTCTAACAGTAAATTGCACCAGGCAGCTCCTGTCTAAGTGTGAATCGCACCAGGCAGCTCCTGTCTAAGAGTGAATCGCACCAGGCAGCTCCTGTCTAAGAGTGAATTGCACCAGGCAGCTCCTGTCTAAGAGTAAATCGCACCAGGTAGCTCCTGTCTAAGAGTCAATCGCACCAGGCAT
Source organism: Carcharodon carcharias (assembly GCF_017639515.1). Classification (NCBI taxonomy): domain Eukaryota; kingdom Metazoa; phylum Chordata; class Chondrichthyes; order Lamniformes; family Lamnidae; genus Carcharodon; species Carcharodon carcharias. The sequence continues at coordinate 112,606,524 of NC_054474.1, read as the reverse complement.
CTCCGGTCTAAGAGTAAATCGCGGAGCAGACATCTCCTGTCTAAGAGTAAATCGCGGACCAGGCAGCTCCTGTCTAACAGTGAACCGTACCAGGCAGCTCCTGTCTAGGAGTAAATCGCATCAGGCAGCTCCTGTCTAAGAGTAAATTGCACCAGGCAGCTACTGTCTAAGAGTGAATCGCATCAGGCAGCTCCTGTCTAAGAGTAAGTCGCATCAGGCAGCTCCTGTCTAAGAGTGAATCGTATCAGGCAGCTCCTGTCTAAGAGTGAATCGCACCAGGCAGCTCCTGTCTAAGAGTGAATTGCACCAGGCAGCTCCTGTCTAAGAGTAAATCGCACCAGGTAGCTCCTGTCTAAGAGTAAATCGTTGAGCAGACATCTCCTGTCTAAGAGTAAATCGCACCAGGCAGCTCCTGTCTAACAGTGAATCGTACCAGGCAGCTCCTGTCTAGGAGTGCATCGCATCAGGCAGCTCCTGTCTAAGAGTAAATTGCACCAGGCAGCTCCTGTCTAAGAGTGAATCGCACCAGGCAGCTCCTGTCTAAGTGTGAATCGCACCAGGCAGCTCCTGTCTAAGAGTAAGTCGCATCAGGCAGCTCCTGTCTAAGAGTGAATCGCACCAGGCAGCTCCTGTCTAACAGTGAATCGTATCAGGCAGCTCCTGTCTAAAAGTAAATCGCATCACCAGCTCCTAAGTGTGAATCGCACCAGGCAGCTCCTGTCTAAGAGTCAATCGCGCCAGGCAGCTCCTGTCTAAGTGTGAATCGCACCAGGCACTCCTGTCTAAGAGTAAATTGCACCAGGCAGCTCCTGTCTAAGTGTGAATCGCACCAGGCAGCTCCTGTCTAACAGTGAATCGCACCAGGCAGCTCCTGTCTAAGAGTAAATCGCACCAGGCATCTCCGGTCTAAGAGTAAATCGTGGAGCAGACATCTCCTGTCTAAGAGTAAATTGCGGACCAGGCAGCTCCTGTCTAGGAGTGCATCGCATCAGGCAGCTCCTGTCTAAGAGTAAATTGCACCAGGCAGCTCCTGTCTAAGAGTGAATCGCACCAGGCAGCTCCTGTCTAAGTGTGAATCGCACCAGGCAGCTCCTGTCTAAGAGTAAGTCGCATCAGGCAGCTCCTGTCTAAGATTGAATCGCACCAGGCAGCTCCTATCTAACAGTGAATCGTATCAGGCAGCTCCTGTCTAAGAGTAAATCGCATCACACAGCTCCTAAGTGTGAATCACACCAGGCAGCTCCTGTCTAAGAGTAAATCGCGCCAGGCCGCTCCTGTCTAAGTGTGAATTGCACCAGGCAGCTCCTGTCTAAGAGTAAATTGCACCAGGCAGCTCCTGTCTAAGTGTGAATCACACCAGGCAGCTCCTGTCTAACAGTGAATCGCACAGGCAGCTCCTGTCTAAGAGTAAATCGCACCAGGCAGCTCCTGTCTAAGAGCAAATCGCATCAGACAGCTCCTAAGTGTGAATCGCATCAGGCAGCTCCTGTCTAAGAGTAAATCGCACCAGGCAGCTCCTGTCTAAGAGTGAATCGCACCAGGTAGCTCCTGTCTAAGTGTGAATCGCACCAGGCAGCTCCTGTCGAAGAGTGAATCGCACCAGGCAGCTCCTGTCTAAGAGTAAATCGCACCAGGCATCTCCTGTCTAAGTGTGAATCGCACCAGGCAGCTCCTGTCTAAGAGTAAATTGCACCAGGCAGCTCCTGTCTAAGTGTGAATCGCATCAGACAGCTCCTAAGTGTGAATCGCATCAGGCAGCTCCTGTCTAAGAGTCAATCGCACCAGGCAGCTCCTGTCTAACAGTGAATCGTACCAGGCAGCTCCTGTCTAGGAGTGAATCGCATCAAACAGCTCCTGTCTAAGAGTGAATCACACCAGGCAGCTCCTGTCTAAGAGTGAATCGCACCAGGCAGCTCCTGTCTAAGAGTGAATCGCACCAGGCAGCTCCTGTCTAACAGTGAATCGCACCAGGCAGCTCATGTCTAAGTGTGAATCGCACCAGGTAGCTCCTGTCTAAGAGTAAATCGCATCAGACAGCTCCTAAGTGTGAATCGCACCAGGCAGCTCCTGTCTAAGAGTCAATCGCACTAGGCAGCTCCTTTCTAAGAGTCAATCGCATCAGACAGCTCCTGTCTAAGAGTAAATTGCACCAGGCAGCTCCTGTCTAAGTGTGAATCGCACCAGGCAGCTCCTGTCTAAGTGTGAATCGCACCAGGCAGCTCCTGTCTAGGAGTGAATCGCACCAGGCCGCTCCTGTCTAAGTGTGAATCGTTCCAGGCAGCTCCTGTCTAAGAGTAAATCGCAGCAGGCAGCTCCTGTCTAAGTGTGAATCGCACCAGGCAGCTCCTGTCTAAGAGTGAATCGCACCAGGCAGCTCCTGTCTAAGAGTGCATCGCACCAGGCAGCTCCTGTCTAAGAGTGAATTGCACCAGGAAGCTCCTGTCTAAGAGTGAATCGCACCAGGCAGCTCCGGTCTAAGAGTAAATCGCACCAGGCAGCTCCTGTCTAGGAGTGAATCGCACCAGGCCGCTCCTGTCTAAGTGTGAATCGCTCCAGGCAGCTCCTGTCTAAGAGTAAATCGCACCAGGCAGCTCCTGCATGAAATGTCAGAGTAGTTCCTGTCTTAGAATGAATCATTTGAATGAGTATTGCATGCAGTTCTGGAATCTGCATTTTAGGAAGGATGTGATTGCACTAGAGAGAGTGCAGAGGAGGTTTACCAGGATTCTGCCTGGGCTGGGGAGTTTTAGTTATGAGGAGAGATTGGATAGACTGGGATTATTTTCCCTGGAGCAGAGGAGATTGAGGGGGGACATGATTGAGGTGGGTGTATAAAATTAAGATGGGCAGACAAGAAGGAACTTTGCCCCTTGGTGGAGGGATCCATAGCCAGGGGGCATAGATTTAAGATAAGGGGCAGGAGATTTAGGCGGGATGTAAGGATGAATTTTTTCACCCAAAGGGTGGTGGGAATCTGGAACTCACTGCCTGAAAGGGTAGTAAAGGCAGAAACCCTCATAACATTTAAGAAGAATTTGGATGTGCACTTGCGATGTCATGGCATACAAGGCTATGGGTTTAGTGCTGGAAAAGCAGACTCAATGGGCCAAAGGGCCTTTTTCTGTGCTGTAGACCTCTATGACTCATTCCAGCTGTCCTACACCATTTCAGAGTAGCAGGAGATAGAGGGACATGATAATCTCAACATCTTCCTGTGTTGAGGAGCAGCTCCAAAGCTAGGTATTAGCAACATGCTAACAGGTTCAGAAAATATAACCCGCCTGTATACAATGTTACTCTGGTGCATCTCTAATCATTGAAATAACCCTGTCTAATTCCTTCTTGAATTTCTTTAAAGTTTTTTATTCCTGCCCTGGTGCCAATAATCTGGTCCACAGACTCACCATAAAAAAATTTCCTTTGAGATTTCCTATTTTCTTCTTGTGCTCAATCTGAACACAACAGAAAAATTTTATTGGGTCTAATCTATTGAAACATTTCATAATTATCAATGGTTCCATCATTTTGTGTCAATACAAATAATCAAGGGTCATCAATAGGGGAGACAATGGCTCTGGACTAGTAAAACAGAGGCTCAGGCTAATGCTCTGGGGACACGGGTTCAAGTCCCATCACGGCAGCTGGTGGAATTTAAATTCAATTAATAAATCTGCAAATTTTTAAAAAAAGGTAATGGTGACCTTGAACCCATTGCTCATTGTCATAAAATGCCATCTGCCATCTTTACCTGGTCTGGCCTACATGTGACTCCAGACAGCAATGTGGTTGACTGTTAACTGACCTCTGAAATGACCTAGCAAGCCACTCAGTTGTATCAAACGCTATGAAGTGTTGAAAAAGAATGAAACCAGACAGACGACCTGGCATCAACCTAGGCGTTAGAAATGACGACAGCAAACTCAGCCCTGTCGATTCTGCAAAGTCCTCCTTGGTAGAGCTGTCCACATATTAATCAAGTAACAGCCTGACATCATACTCTCAGAATCATACCTTACAGACAATGTCCCAGATACCACTGTCACAATCCCTATCGGTGGAACAGGGCACCCATGGTGACACAGTGGTATACAGCCCTGGGAGTCCTCAACATCGACTCCGGACCCCATGAAGTCTCATGGCATCAGGTCAAACATGGACAAGGAAACCTCCTGCTGATTATCACGTACCACCGTCCCGCCCCCTCAGCTGATGAATCAGTGCTCCTCCAAGTTAAACACCATTTGGAGGAAGCACAGAATGTACTCTGGATGGGGAGCTTGAACGTCCATCACAAGAGTGCCTCAGTAGCACCACTACTGGTCCGCAACTCAGTCAAGCTGGCTAAGTCCTAAAGAACATAGCTGCTAGACTGTATGTGGCAGGTGGTAAGGGAACCAACAAGAGCGAAGATCCTCATCCTCACCAATCTACCTGTCATAGGGTCATCTGTCCATGATAAGATTGGCAGGAGTGACCACTGCACATCCCTTGTGGAGATAAAGTCCTGTCTTCACACTGAGGATACTGTCCATCGTGTTGTGTGGCACTACCTACATGCTAAAGGGGATAGATTTCCAACAGATTCAGCAATTCAAAAATGGGTATTCATGAGGCACTGTGGGCAATCAGCAGCAGCAGCAGAATTGTATTCAACCACAATCTGTAATCGCATGGCCTGGCGTATTCCCCACTCTACTATTACCACCAAGACAAGGGATCAACCCTGGTTCAATGAGCAGTGCAGGAGGACATGCCTGGGGCAGCATCAGGCAAATCTAAAAATGAGGTGTCAACCTGGTGAAAATACAACGCAGGACAGAGCTAAGCGATCTGACAACCAATGGTTCTGATATAAGCTCTGCGGTCCTGCCACATCCAATCATGAATGGTGGTGGACAATTAAACAACTAACTGGAGGAGGCTGCTCCATAAGTGTCCCCCATCCTCAATGATGGGTGTGCTCAGCACATCAGTGCAAAAGGTAAGTCTGAAGCATTTGCAGCATCTTCAGTCAGAAGTGCCAAACAGATGATCCATCTCGGCCTCCTCCTGAGGTCCTCAGCATCACAGATGCCAGTCTTCAGCCAATTTGATTCACTCCACATGATATCAAGAAACGCCCAAAGGCACTGGAGAGTGCAAAGTCTATGGACCCTGACAATATTCCAACAATAGTACTGAAGACTTGTGCTCCAAAACTTGCCACGCTCCTAGCCAAGCTGTTTCAGTACAGCTACAACACTGACACCTAGCCAGCAATGTGGAAAATTGCCCAGGTATGGTCCTGTACATAAAAAGCAGGACAAATCATCAGTCTAATCTCAATCATTAGCAAAGTGATTGTGTCATCAACAATGCTATCAAGTGGCACTTACTCAGCAATAACCTGCTCACTGACACTCAGTTTGGGTTCCGCCAGGGCCACTCAGTTGCTGACCTCATTATAGCCTTGGTCCAAACATGGACAAAGGAGCTGAACTCCCAAGGTGAGGTGAGAGTGACTGCTTGATATCAAGGTAGCATTTGCCCAATTGTGGCACATAATTGTTCTGCAGGGAGTGCAGAGAAGATTTACAAGAATGTTGCCTGGGCTGGAAATTTGCAGCTATGTGGAAGGATGGGATAGGGTAGGGTTGTTTTCCTTAGAAAAGGGTGCTGAGGGGTGACCTAATTGAGGTGTGCAAGATTATGAGAAGCCTAGGTAGGGTTGACAGGAAATTTCCCTAGCTGAGGGGTAATTACTAGGGGGGATAGATTTAAGGTGATTGACAGAAGGGTTAGAGGGCACATAGGAAAATCTTTTTCACCCAGAGGGTGTTGGGGTCTGGAATTCACTGCTTAAATTGGTGGTTGAGGCTGAAACGCTCAACTCATTTGAAAGGTACCCGGATCAGCACCTGAAGCACTGTGACCTGCAAGGCTACGGACCAGCTGCTGGAAAGTGGAATTAAAAATGAGCGGCTAGTTTCTTTTTTTCAGCCGGCACAGTCATGATCGGCTGAATGGCCTCTTTCTGCACCATAACTTTGCTGTGGTTCTAAAGAATTTAGAGGAAATTAATTTACACAAAGGGTGCTGAGAAGATGAAACTCACTGCTTTGTGGAAGAAGACAGCACTGTTGTACCTAAGGGGAAAATTGCAGCAAACATGACAGAAAAGGAAATAGAGAGGAAGATGGATTGGGAACAGAGTGGGAGGAGCGTTGTGTGGAGTGCAAACCCTAGCATAGACCAGCTGGAGCAAATGGCCTAGTTCTGTGTTGTAGATTCTGTGTATTTTATAATTCTTCCATTCCCTTTATGGGGAAACATAGGTTAACTCTGACACCATAGCCACTAACATAGGTGAAACCAGGTAACTTAGCACAGCCTGGCCTGCAGTGCTCAGTACCACACTGAGCAGCGTACTTAATCACTGAGCCATGCACTTAATCACTGAGCCATCAGGTCAGTTATTTTATCATAGAATGAGGCAATGTAGAAGGAGGTTATTTGATCCATCATGTCTGTGTTGGCTCTTTGTGAAAGAATTATCCAATTAGTCCCATTCCCCTGCTCTTTCCCCATAGCTCTGCAAATTTCTCCTTTTCAACTATTTATTCAATTCCCTTTTGAAAGGTCCTATTGAATCTGTTTCCACCATCCTTGGCAGTATTTCCCAGATTGTAATACCGTGCTGTGTTAAAAACACTCTCATCTCCCCTCTGGTTCTTTTGCCAGCTCAAATCTGTGTCCTCTGGTTACTGACATTCCTGCCACTGGAAACAGATTTTCCTTATTTACTCTTACAAAACCCTTTGTAATCTCCAATAGCTGTATTAATTCATTAAATAAAATGTCACAAAGGAAGTTCTACTCAGAGTTAATGAACATTTCCCCCAAAACACAGCAATATGATTCTGGCAGCGCCAGAGACAAAGAGTGGAACGTAGACTGCGTGAAGGGTTAATGCCCAGCTCTGATAGATTGGACTATAACAGGGTGCAGATAGAAACAAAGCAAAATAACTGACGGGGGCCTTTAGCACACGCTGCCAGATTTTTCTGTTCTAATAATAACATTTGTGAATAAATTCCCAGCGTACATAAAAATCACAGCAAAGAAAACACTTGGGTCAATTTAAGATACTTTTCTCCTCTTGGAGATTCACAAAAGCAGGGCAGGAGCAGGGAAATGAGAAAGGCTTTTGTGTTCTCTTCCCTCTAGGGTTCGTTAGGTCAGGGTGATGCAGCATTGACTAACGATCCCAGCCACAGCACACAATGCTGAGCATTGAGTCCAAGGGGAGGTCGCCACTCTGGCTATAAAATATCACAGCTAATTGCATTGTGATACCCTCAAATCAAAAGTGACAAGGCCTGAATGTGGATTCTCGGCAGACTCAGCGATATCATGGGGCAGTGAACCATGCCCTGTCTGCCAGGCTGCCCTGCTCATGTGACAATAGCCTCTTTTCCCTCTCCGATAGCTGACAGTGACAACAGACTCTTTTCTTCTCACAGGAATGTATAGAAAGAGCTGGAGAGTCTCATTTATTCACAACCAGACACCCTTTCAAAGCCTGAAGTGCAGCAGATGACCGTGACACACTAGCTGCTCTGTCAATCATCCCCCTTTTCTCCCTGGCACAGCTTGGCTTGCTCAGATAGTTATTAGGAAATATCACAAGAGCAGCAACACTCCTTATGCTGGCTCTATCCCAGTTATAACTTGAATGATCCACAAACAGCCAGGCTATCTCCATAATTTGCATTGAAAACAGACTGAGTATCTGTGATGACAAGTGCCAAAGTCAGTGACACCAAAATGTTCAACCATCTGGGAAGATGTATGTTGGAGGAGGAATGCAGCAAAGCTTTTGATTGGATTCAACGCTGCAGATAAAAGAGAACCAAACACACAAATGTTGCCATTTACTCCAATGGAGAAAGGCAAAAAGGAGTACAACACCTCAGGCATCGACTGAAAGAACTGATCTTTCCATTTTGCTGTGAAATGTCACTTGGTGACTGCTGCAAAATACACACAGCTCCAAACTGCAACGCATAATATTCCTTTGGAAAAAATGGAGGGTGCAATTGAAGAAGAGAGGATTCAGGCCATGATGATGAGGAATACGAACTGTCCAGCTAAATGTGCCCAGCCCACAAGAGAGGAGTAAAATTACTGAACATCTGCATACTGTGTAACAAAACTCACTGGAAAAATAGCATTTCCTGCAAAAAACAGGATGCTTCTGAATATTCTCCAGGTTTATCAAGCTTGGCCTCTTTCAAACTCCTCCCCCAAAGGGGAGCCACAAGAAGACATTGGAGACTGGCAAGGAGAATCACCACATATTTATAAAAGACAAATGACAGTGGTCAGCTGAGTTTCCCCAACAATCCACACATTCCAGGATACACCTCACCTCTTTGTACTTGCCCTTGACACACAGATCATTGATCAGACCAAGCTGGAAGGATGGGTCAGCCTTGTCCACTTCATACAAGCTGATCAGCTGATCCAGCATGTTAGCAGGAACCTCAGTGAGCAAAGAGAAGACTCTTGCTTGCCGTGTGGCCGGGTTCAGGAATGACTGTTAACAGGAAAACATGATGAAGGGCAGGAACACTGGAGAAAGGGCACAATGCCATTATTACGTCAGTTAAATTATGTTAGTTACATAAATCTGGAATATAAAGCTAGTGTCAATAATGGTCAACATAAAACTACCAGATTGTCATTAAAAACCCCACAGATTTACTAATATTCTTTCGGGAAGGAAATCTGTTATCCTCACCCAGTCTGGCCTACATGTGACTCCAGACCCACAACAACACTGTTTGCAATTAACTGTCCTCTGAAACGGTTTAGAAAGCCACTAATTTTTATCAAAACTGTTATGACAAACTGCAAGGTGGCGCCTCACCACCACATTCTCAAGTGGAATTAGGATAGGCAATAAATACCAACCTTACTAATGATGAGTAAAGAAACAAAAATTGAACAAAACAGCATGCACACGACTATTTATCATCACTGGACAAAACTACTCATACAATTAATGATCATTATTGAATAGAACTATTCACACGGTTTCATGAACCATACATATTTACTGGCAAACATTGAGGTACAGTTCCATCAGCCTCATTCTATTTATTGACAGATGTTGGGGTGCAGTTCCATCAGCCCCAATATATCTATTGATAGATGTCAGGGTATAGTTCCATGACTCTCACTCTATCAATTGATGGATACCTGGCTACAGGTCCAAGACCCTCATTCTATTTATTGATGGATATCAGGGTGCAGTTCCATGACCCTCATTCGATTTATTGATGGATGTTGGGGTGCAGTTTCATGACTCTCACTTTATTTATTGATGGATATCTGGGCACAGGTCCATGACCCTCATTCGATTTATTGATGGATATCAAGGTGCAGTTCCATGACCCTCATTCTATTTATTGATGGATATTGAGGTTCAATTCCATGATCCTCACTCAATTTATTGATGAATGTTGGGGTACAGTTCCATGACCCGCATTCTATTTATTGATGGATGTTGGGGTGCAGTTCCATGAAGTTCTATTTATTGATGGATGTTGGGGTGCACCCATCAGCCTCATTTTATTTATTGATGGATGTTGGGCTACAGTTCATTGGCCGTCGTTCTATTTATTGATGGATGTTGGGCTACAGTTCACTGGCCCTCGTTCTATTTATTGATGGATGTTGGGGTGCAGTTCCATGAAGTTTACTCTATTTATTGATGGATGTTGGGGTGCTTGCCATCAGCCTCATTCTATTTATTAATGGATGTTGGGGTGCAGTTCACTGACCCTCATTCTATTTATTGATGGATGTTGGGCTACAGTTCCATGAGCCTCATTCTATTTATTGTTGGATGCTGGGGTGCAGTTCCATGAAGTTCAGTATATCTGTTGACAACTTTGTGTTTATTCATACTGTGGTTTGGGTGTCAATAGTGAGGTGAAGGGGGAGGGTGCAGAAGAGGGGTTTACAGAGATAGGGAAGGGGCTAAGCCATGGGGTTTCAAGCAGAAGGGCACTAATGTTGCCTCAGCACAGGGCACCGTCTTCCTTTTTTCTTGGTTTGTTGGGGAAGTTGGGACTGTTCTCCTTGGAGAAGAAAAGGCTGAGAGGAGATTTGATAGGGGTATTCAAAATCATATGGGGTCTGAACAGAGTAGATAGGGAGAAACTGTTCCCAATCATTGAAGGATTGACAATGAGGGGGCACAGAATTAAAGTAATTGGCAAAAGAAGCAAAAGCAACATGAGGAGAAACCTTTTCACGCAGTGTGGTTAAGGTCTGGAATGCCTCCACCACACTGTCAGGCAGTGCAAGTTCAACTGAAGTATTCAAAATGGAATTAGACAGTTATATAAAAAAGGAAGAATATGCATGGTTACAGGGAGAATTCTGGAGAACTGCTCATTCGGCGAGCTAGTGCAGACACAATGGGCTGAATTGCCTCCTTCTGCACTGTAACATTTCTGTGTTTCCCTTAAACTGGTGCTCTGAGATAGAGAAACACAGAGGCAGGGACAGACACACAAACAGAAAGAAATAAATATTTTTAAAATGGTGTATTTATTTATGAAGCTACCAGAGGAAATGCATTACAGGAGCCAGAATGAACTCCCAAATGTAGTATTTTCAGTCCAGTTTGATAGGTTTCCTTCAATATAATTAACCAATAAGTTGCAATATTGACCACCCCCTCACTGATGCTAGAACTCCCTATGACCCGATGTCCAAGGTAGTACAGAATTCAATGTGCAGGACTGTTTGCTCCTTTGCCAACCTGCTGGACTCTGGCATCCTCTTTAAACCAATTGCTGAACTGGTCGATGATGTAATGTGCCAGGGACTGCGCCTTTCCCCTTCTCCAGTCGTGGCTGTTCTCCAACATGACCAGGAGCCCTTCCAGTGGGTCAGTGAGGGAAGCAAATCCTCGCCTTGCTTCTTCTGGGAGCTGAGGAGACAAAGGGAGGGTGAACAAAAAGAGGGAGGCCCCTAATCTGCAAGTAGACAAAAGGAGCCTGCTAATTTATTCAGCGAAGTAACTGTTGCTCTCTGTCCCCCATCCCACTTGCTGTGACAGTGTACGGCAATCCAGATTCCTTAACACTTCATTTCACCGCAACAGCAGCCTGTGAAAAGGCAATTGTCTGCACTAATTATCCCGTAAACATGCAAAATGTCACAATGCCCTGCACCACCAAAGACAAAAGGTGCTTTCAGTGCCTGGCAATCACAGGGCAGACAGATGCTTTTTAGGGAGCTGCTTTGCAAAGGCCACATTCCTTCAAACTTCCCTTCCACCAGACTGTAAGGAAACAAAGAATGAGGACAAGTGAAGCACTCACACTCGCTAACCACCTTCCCGTAGTCAAAACAGGCACTGGGGCATTTGAGAAGCAGGATGTAGGTGGTGAGGGATTATGCGTGGCAGTCTTTGTTGCCCTTATATTCCGCCACAGTTTTTCCCCAATTATTCTTTTGTACATCATTACAAGTTATAATTCGTCACACACACAATCCCAACCAAGCGCCCCGAGGGAGAAATCCCCAATCATACAAACCTCACAGGGAGACAAACCCCTGATACAACACACTGATGGGGTTTGAATTCCCTAACTACTGCCACCTGAGGTGAGGTAAGGCAATGCAAACAAGTAATGGAACTCATGCCTCTGGTCCCTCAGTGCCACACTGTGTAGTGGGCTTCATTCTTTGAATCTAGGGGAAAGGGAAAGGGAAAAAAGGGGAAACTAAGGTTGCATTTCATTCATTTTATCGTTCTGAACATTGATAAACATTTGATAATTACTAGAACCACAAAATGGACAAAGAAAGAGGCTATTCAGCCCACTGCAGATTTACATTCCTCCTTGTCAAATACTTATCCAATTCCTTTTTTTAGGCATTAGAAACTCTTGCTTCTGAGTTAGAAGGTAGTGAGGGAGTACGCCTGAGCTGCCACCTTTCAGCTGAAACATATGGTTTGTCCTCTTAGATCCCACAGCCACTATTCAAAGAAAAGTAGAGGCATTCTCTCCAGCGTCTTGGCCAATATCATCTAAAAACAAATATCTGGTCATTATCACACTGCAGCTAGTGGGGTCTAACAGGGTGCAAATTGGCTGCGTTGTTTCTTATATTACAACTGTGGCTACACTTCCAAAGAACTTCAATGGCCCCCACTAACTCATAGGAATCTCTGGCTTATGACTAATTAAAATGGCTTATTTGGAAAGGCACCAAACACACAGAGACTTTATCGGCAACATGCAGAGTTGCAGTCAAGGCAGCAGAGGGAACACAATCTCCAAACAACCCACCTAACTAATCCTTCAAGCACCACCTGTCCCACAGGTGGCACAATCTGTAGATCATGCATTGGACTTAATCAGCCATCTCAGAACTCATCAAATCATCCTCAATCCTGAGGTTTGCCTAAGAAGAGTGGACTTCATTGGTTTTAAAGTGCTTTGGACATCCTGACGTTGTGGAAAGGGCTACAGAAGTGCAAGTCTCTCTTTCTAATTGATGTTCTGATCTCTGCTTAAAGAACCAATTGTGTAAAAGCATCATATCCTGTTCTAATCGCCCTCTGTGTGAAATAAACTTCAATACTGTCCATTCTTCCACTTAGAATCCTCACTCTCTGCCCCTTATTTCCAATTCACAGGACTCTATTACTTTCTCATATGAGATGGCCCATGTGCTTTGAGGGGGGGGGGGGGGTGGGGGAAGCTATGTTTTATGTTGGGTGATGGTCCCTTTAAGAACTCAGTTTTTCTGAAAGAAGAGTTTTTGTAAAAAAAAAACAGCTTGCCTCCAGTAACTGATCATAGAGTCATAGAGGTCCACAGCACAGAAAAAGGCCCTTCGGCCCATCAAGTCTGCACTGGTCAAACAAGTACCTAACTATTCTACCCATTTTCTAGCACTAGGCCCATAGCCTTGTATGCCATGGCACCGCAAGTGCACATCCAAATACTTCTTAAATGTTATGAGGCTTTCTGCCTCTACCACCCTTTCAGGCAGTGAATTCCAGGTTCCCACCACCCTCTGGGTGAAAAACCTCTTCCTGACATCCCATCTAAACCCCCTGCCCCTTACCTTAAATCTATGTCCCCTGGTTATTGATCCCTCCAGCAAAGGGAATTCCTTCCTGCCTACTCTATCTATGGCCCTCATAATTTTATACACCTCAATCATGTCCCCCCGCAATCTCTTCTGCTCCAGGGAAAACAACCCCAGTCTATCCAATCGCTCCTCATACCTAAAACTCTCCAACCCAGGCAACATTCTGGTAAATCTCCTCTGCACTCTCTCGAGTGCAATCACATCCTTCCTATAATGCAGATTCCAAAACTGCAGGCAATACTCTAGCTGAGGCCTAACCAGCGTTTTATACAGTTCCAGCATAACCTCCCTGCTCTTATATTCTATGCCTCGGCTAATAAAGACAAGTATCCCATATGCCTTATCTTAAGGGGCTGGTGGACATGCACACCAAGGTCCCTCTGATCCTCGGTACTTCCCAGGGTCCTAACATTCATCATGTATTTCCGTGCCTTGTTTGTCCTGCCCAAGTGCATCACCTCACACTTATCCAGATTAAGTTCCATTTGCCACTGATCAGCTCATCTGACCAGCCCTTCTATATCCTCCTGTAATCTAAGGTTATCTTCCTCACTATTTACCAGCCCACCAATTTTTGTGTCATCCGCGAACTTACTGATCAACCCTCCTACATTCAAGTCTAAATCATTTATATATAGCATAAACAGCAAGGGACCCAATACTGACCCCTGTGGAACCCCACTGGACACAGGCATCCAGTCACAAAAACACCCCTCGACCATCACCCTCTGCTCCCTGCCACTCAGCCAATTCTGGATTCAATTTGCCAAATTGCCTTGGATCCCATGGACTCTTACCGTCGTTATCAGTCTCCCATGCGGGACCTTACCAAAAGCCTTACTGAAGCCCAAGTAGACTATGTCATATGTATTGCCCTCATCTACGCACCTGGTCACCTCTTCGAAAAATTCAATCAAATTGGTCAGACATGACCTTCCCTTAACAAAACCATGCTGACTGTCCTTGATTAGTCCCTGCCTCTCCAAGTGTAGATTAATTCTGTCCCTCAGAATTGCTTCCAATAGTTTCCCCACCACTGAGGTTAGACTGATTGGCCTGTAGTTCCCTGGTTTATCCCTTCCTTCCTTCTTGAATAACGGTACCACATTGGCTGTCCTCCAGTCCTCTGACACTTCTCCTGTGGCCAGAGTGGTATTGAAAATTATTGCCAGTGCCCCTGCTTTCTCTTCCCTTGCCTCAACTCAACAGCCTGGGATACATTTCATCCGGGCCTGGAGATTTATCTACTTTTAAGCCTGCCAGACTACTTAGAACCTCCTCCCTTTCTATGCCAATTTCTTCAATTATATCACAGTCCTTATGCCTGATTTCCATACCCACGTCATCCCTCTCATTTGTGAACACCGACACACTCAAGTATTAATTTACAACCCTATCTATCATGTGACCAAATGCCTGGAAGACAAACAATAAGAAAAAAAGGGTCAACCAGAAGTTAGTTATAGGGGTGAGTAGGTCCCTGGATGTGATTCTGTGTTCAAGCAGTTTTGGGTTTAGTTTAGAACGAACTGGCCAGAAGGAACATTTCTTTCCAGCAGGATTCAGTTGAAATTGTGTGTGTTAGCTAAAAGAGTTTTTAAAAACCTGGTTAACTGAAGGACTATACTAACTGTGGGTTGAACTTCTGGGATAACCAAGCTGAGAAGAACGAGGGAGAGAGAAAGAGAGAGAAGTAGAGAGAGAGTTCATAGATACAAGACTCCAGAGTTAATCAACATTTAGAACCAGGAGAGTTCTGATCCGAGCTGGCTACGCTTAAGACACTAGCAATACGCGTGTTGAATGGGGAGTCTAAAACTATATGACAGATAGAGGGGATTTGAAGGGAAAACCTTGTCAGAAGTAAATGGAAGGCCCAAGAAATCTCAACCCTTATACAAACCTTTGAGCAGTACTAAGACCAACTGGTTAATCTTCCAATTTTGATAAGTATCTGACTTGAGTTTTTAGGGTGGAAGTCAAATGTGTAGAAGGAAATTTGAGTTAAGAAGTTCAGTTTAGAGTATAAGTAATTGTGCTCATTGTACTTTTAATATTTTTAATGTAATGGGCTAGTTTAGATAGAATGTAGTCATTAGTATTCTTGTTCTTTGAGTTTTTGTGTAGTAAGATGCTTTTGTTTTAAACCGTGAACCTTGTGGCTTCAATTCTTTTAGTAAAAGCCTGGGTTTTCAGATTTTCAAATAAGTAATAAACATTTTACTGGTCTCTACTGAGATCATAAAACATAACCATTCATTACTTGGAAAACCTTCATTAAATCTCCCTCATCCAATCTAACATCTCCATCAGCCTTGTCCCCAAACAGCAAAGGCAACAGGAGCAATGTTGCAAGAAAATTAACATTGAAATCCTCACAGATCCCACCAACACAGCCCTTCTCAGTCAGCAGTTTACTGCCAACCTCTCAATCTCCAGCCAAAAGGAGTTACAGTGTGCCCATAGTGCCTGGTCAACCCTAAAACTCCACCATAACAAGCACCTGTGAAGAGGTCCTTGGTCTCTCTACAGGAAACATCATGACTGATTTTTTGCATTTTATATAGTGCCTTTAAAGTTTTAAAGTGCTCCATGATCCTTCAAAGGAACATTTTTTTACAAAATGAGGCAGATCTTACAGGTGAAGTGAGACTTAGAGAGCTAGAGAGGTTTAAGGAGGGCTTTCCAGAACTTAGGGCCTAGGCAGCTAAAGGCACGACCAACAATGATGGAGCAATTAAAATAGGGAACATGCAAGCGGTCAGAATTAGAAAAGCGTAAATATCACAGAGAGTTGTGAGGCTGGAGGAGGTTACAGCAATAGGGAGGGTGAGTCCATGGAGGAATTTGAGAACAAGGATGAAAATTCTTAAATTGAGGTGTTGGCAGGGCATAACCTAATGCAGAGCAGAGGGGTGATAGGTGAACAGGATACTGGCAGCAAATTTTTGGATGACCTCATGTTTATGGAGGATGGAAAACAGGATGTCAGCCAGGAGAGGATTGGAAGAGTCAAATCTAGACATAAATAAGGAATAGGTGAGGGTTTCAGCAGCAGAGGAATCAAGGCTAGGGCAGAATAGGAGACAATTACGGAGGTGGAAATATGTGTCTGCATGGACATGTGGTCTGTGGCTCATCTCCAAGTCAAATACAACACAAAGGTTGCAAACTGCCTGGTTTCATCTCAGACAGTTGCCAGGGATAGGGATAGAGTTGTTAGCTAGGGATTGGAGTTTGTGATGAGATGCCTGCACATCGAGGTGCCACATCTTGCCCATCCTCAAGTTGTCTTTCCCGTAAACGTTGTGGCTTGGAGCATAGTCAGTGGCACATCACCTTGTTTGGTGTGTCACTTGGCACGCATGCAAATGCCTATCATTGCATGCCATTGATGTGGGTGTGTCACCATGGGAGTATTGCCTTGCACATGCATTAATGCAATTGTCACCTGGCACAAGCATAATTGAATGTCCACTTCTAAGCACCTTACCACAGGTGTCTCACGTTGTATACTCATGAATGTGAGCCTGTCAACTTGTACATGAGCCATTCTGAGCGCAACGCGTTGCACATGCATTAACGCTAATGTGGCTGTGTCATGTTGCATGCCCGTTGACATGAGTGAATCGTTTGTGTGCGTCTTTTGAACATGCGTTAATGTGAGTATGAAATTGTGTATTTGGGTTCATGAGTCTGTTGCCTTGTATGCGCTTTGTTGTGAGCCTGTGACCTCACATACACACATGCATTAGTGGGGGAAGATGCCTTGCTTATAAGCACTAGCAGTGCACAATGACTTGTGCCAGTGGGAGCAGTCAGATTGCCTGCACACACACGAATACACAGGAGAGAGGTGTGGAGGAGGTGGAGAGGGAGTCGCTTTACATGCTTGAGAAAGGTTCTTGGGAATGAGCTGGATCAAGTGGATCAAGTATCAGTAGGGGACATTAAGGGGACAATGATCATTGTCCCATAAGGTTTATGTTAGCTATGAAAAAGAACAAGGGGCATCATCGAATAAAAATAAATAAGTGAGGGAGGATAAACTTCAATGGGCTGAAAACAAATTTGGCTCAAATAAATTGGAATCAAAGATTGGCAGGCAAAACTCAAATGAATAATAGGTGCCTTTAAAAAGGAGGTAACTCGGATGCAGTCAACTTGTACATGAACTGTTCTGAGTGCAGCACGTTAAACATGCATTAGCTCGAGTGCACGTTGTTCCCTACGAGGGGAAAGGTAGGGAAAACAAATCCAGAACTCCCTGACTGACTAAAGAGTTAGAGAGCAAGATGAAGCAGAAAAAGGGTACATATTACAGATATCAGGTGGATAATAAATCGAGAGTGAAGTTGAATATAGAAGGTGGGTAGGGGAGTTAAAAAAGGATATAAGAGAAGCAAAGGGACAGTATAAGAAGAAACTGGCGGCTAACATAAAAGGGAATCCAAAAGTCTTCTATAAGCATATAAATAGTAAAAGGGCAATAAAAGGGGGAGCGGAGCCGCTTCTGGACTTAAAAGGGGATTTACACGTTGAAGCAGGGGACATGGCTGAGGTATGAAATGAATCCTTTGCATCTGTGTTTACCAAGGAAGAAGATGCTGCCCAAATCATGGTGAAAGAGGAGGTAATTGAGACACTTGATGGGTTTAAAAGTGATAAGATGATTAGCTGGGCTGGCTGTACTTCAAGTTATGTTACCAGGACTGGATGAGATGCATCCAAGGAGACTAAGGGAAGTGAGAATGGAAATTGTTGAGGCACCGGGAATAATTTTCCAACCTTCCTTAGGTACAGGGGTGGTGCCAGAGGGCTGGAGAATTGCAAATGTTACACCTTGTTCAATAATGCTGTAAAGATAAGCCCAGCAACTCTAGGCCAGTCAGTTAGTTTGCCAACCTCACTTGTGTGGAAACTTCTAGAAATGATAATTTGAGACAAAGTTAAAAATCACTTGTACAAATGTTGGTTAATTAAGGAAAGCCAGAGCAGATTTGTACAGGGAAAATTATATTTAACTAGCTTGATGAGTTTTTTGAAGAGGTAAATGCGGATAATGCAGTTGATGTGGTGAACATGGATTTCCAAAAGGCATTTGCACAACAGACTTGTAAGTAAAGTTAGAGCTTATGGAATAAAAGGGACAGGAGCAACATGGATAAGAAATTGGCTGTGTGGCAGGAAAAGAGTAGTGGTGAATGGTTGTTTTCCAGGACTGGAGCAAGGTTTGTAAAGGGATTCCTCAGGGGTCAGTGTTAGGACCCCTTCCCTTCTTGATATATATTAATGGCCTAGACTTTGATGGAAGGGCACAATCACAGAATGGTTAAAGCACAGGAGAAGGCCATTTGGCCTGTCGTGACTGTGCTGGCCCTCTAAAGGAACAATTCACCTAGTGCCACTCCCCTGCCTTCTGCCCATAGCCCTGCACATTTTTCCTTTTCAGATAATAACCAAATTCTCTCTTGAATGCCTAGATTGAAGCTGCCCCCACCACACTCCAAGGCAGTACATTCCAAATCCTAACCACTTGCTGTGTGGAAATGTTTTTCCTCATGTGGCCATTGATTCTTTTGCCAACTGTCTTAATCTGTGCCTTCTGGTTCTCAATCTTTCCACCAATGGGAATAGTTTTTCCCTATCTACTCTGTCCAGACTCCCTCATGATTTTGAATACCTAATCTCCTCTCAGCCTTCTTTTCTCCGAGGAAAACAGTCCCCGCTTCTCCAATCTATGTAACTGGAGTTTGTCATCCCTGGAATAACTCTCATGATTTTTTTCTGCCCTCTAATGCCTTCACATCCTTCCAAAAGTGTGGGTGCCCAAAACTGGGCGCAGTACTCCAGCTGAGGCCGACTCAGTATTCTACACAAGTTTAACATAACTTCCTTGCTTTCGTACTCTGTGTCCCTATTTATGAAGCCTAGGATGTTGTATGCTATATTCGCCGTGCTCTCATCCTGTCCTGTCACCTTCAATGATTTATGCAAATATACACCCACATACTTCTGCTCCTGCACTCCTTCTTAGTGTTTTATCCTTTGTTTATATTGTCTCTCCAAGTTATCCTACCAAAATGAATTACTTCACACTTCTCTGCATTAAATTTCATGTACCATTTGTCCGCCTATTCCACCAAACTGTCTATGTCCTTTTGAAGTTCTATACTTTCATCCTCACAGTTCAGAATGCTTCCAAGTTTTGTATTGCCTGCAAACTTTGAACCTGTGCCCTGTACACCAAGGTCCAGGTCACTGACATATGTGCCAGCACCAAACCCTGGGAAACCCAATATAAACATTCATCCAGTCCGAAAAACATCCATTAACTGCTACTCTTTTTTTCCTGTCACTCAGCCAATTCTGCATTCATGTTATTACTGTACTTTTTATTCCATGTGCTGTAACTTTGCTCACAAGTCTGTTGTGTGCCACAGTATCAGATCTTTTGGAAATCCGTGTACACCACATCAACAGTATTGCCCTCATCAACCTCACTGTTACCTCAACAAAAAACTCCAGCAAGTTAAACACGATTTACCCTTAACATATCCGTGCTGGCTTTCCTTAATTAACCCACATTTGCCTAAGTGACTATTAACAAAATTTAGTCAAAATAAATAGAAAAATAGAAAGCACAAGTGCAAGGGTCACCATAAGAGTGCGGGCGCTTGTGAGGAGGTCACCATGAGAATTCGGGCATAGTGCGGGAGTCGCCATGCAAATTCGTGTGCTTGTGCAGAGGTCACCATGAGTGCGAGGGCACTTGTGTGGGGGTCACCATGAATGCACGGGCATTTGTGTGGGGGTCATCATGAGAATTCGGGCACTGGAGCGGGGGTCAGCCTGAGTGTGCAGGCACTAGTGCGGGGGTTACCATTAAAATTCAGACACGAGCTTGGGAGTCACCATAAGAAATTGGATGCTAGTCTAGGGGTTCATCATGAGAATTCAGGCACTTGTGCGGAGGTCACCATGTGAGTGCGGGCCCTTGTGTGGGGGTCACCATGAGAATTCGGGCGCAACTGCCAGGGTCACAATGAGAGTTCGGGGGCTTGTACCGGGGTCACTGCGAGAATTCGGGCACTTGTGCAGGGGTCACCGTGAGAATTCAGGCGCCGGTGCCGTGGTCACTGTGAGAATTCAGGCGCTTGTGCCGGTGTCATCATAAGAATTTGGGCACGGCGGCCTGGGGTGATCATGAGAATTCGGGTGCTAGTGCCAGGGTCACCATTAGAATTCGGGCGCTTGTGCGCAGGCGTTAGTGCGGGAGTCACTGAGAGAGCGCGGGAGTTAGTGCAGAGGTCACCATGGGAACTCGGATGCTTATGCTGGGTCACCATGAGAATTCGGGCATTGTGCGCCAGGGTCACCATGACAGCATAGGAGCTACTGCCTGAGCCACCATGATAATTCAGGCACTTGACTGGGGCACACCATGAGACTGTAGGCCCTTGTGCCGTAGCCACCATTAGGATTCTGGTGCTTGTGCGCATGTCACCATGAGAATATGGGCACTAGTGCGGGGGTCAGCATGAGAATTCGGGTGCCAGTGTGGGAGTCACCATGTGAGTGCAGGATTTAGTGCGGGCGTTAATGGGCCCTTGTGCCAGAGTCACCATTGGAATTCTGGCGCTTTTGCTGGATTCAGCATGAAGATTCCGATACTAATGTGGGGGTCACAGAGAACTCGGGTGCTAGTGTGGGGGTCACCATGAGAATTCAGGTGCTAGTGCGGGGGTCACCATGAGAATTCAGGTGCTAGTGCGGGGGTCACCATGAGAATTCAGGCGTTAGTGCAGGTGTTGCTATGAGAATTCAGGTGCTAGCGTGGGGGTCGCCATGAGAATACCGGCACTAGTGTGGTGGGCACCATGAGAATTCGGGCACTAGTGTGCGGGTCACCATGTGAATTCGGGTGCTAGTGCGGGGGTCAGCATGAGAATTCGGGTGCCAGTGTGGGAGTCACCATGTGAGTACAGGCGTTAGTGCGGGGGTCACCATGAGACTTTGTGCCAGAGTCACCATTGGAATTCTGGCGCTTTTGCAGTAGTCAGCATGAGGATTCGGGCACAAGTTTGGGGGCCACCATGTGAATGAGGGCACTAGTGTGGTGGTCACTGAGAGAACTAGTGCTAGTGCGGGTCTCGTCATGAGAATTCGGGCACTACTGCAGGTGTCACTATGAGAATTCTGCCACGTGTGCGGAGATGACCATGACAACACAGGTGCCTGTGCTGGAGTCACCATTGAAATATGGGCACTAGTACGGGGGTCTGCATGAGAGTGTGGGAGTCTGTGTGGGGGTCAGCATGAGTGCACGTGCCCTTGTGTGGGGGTCACCTTGAGAATTTGGGCGCTAGTGCTGGGGTCACCATGAGAATTCTGGCGCTTGTACGGGGGTCACCATGAGAATTCGGGCGCTAGCGCAGGGCCGGGATCACCATGAGAATTCGGGTGCTAGTGTGGGGGTTCACCATGAGAGGGCAGGCGTTTGTGCGGGGGTCACCATGAGAATTCGGGTGCTTATGCTGGGTCACCATGAGAATTCAGATGCTAGTGCAGGGATCGCCATGAGAATTTGGGCACTAGTGCAGGTGTCGCTATGAGAATTCAGGTGCTAGTGTGGGGGTCACCATGAGAATTCGGGCACTAGTGCCGGGGTCACTATGAGAATTCTGGCACGTGTGCAGGGGTCACCATGAGAATTCGGGTGCTTATGCTGGGTGACCATGAGAATTCGGGCGTGTGCACCAGGATCAGTATGACAGCACGGGTGCGAGTGCCGGAGTCACCTTGATAATTCGGGCACTTAACTGGGGGTCACCATGAGACTGTGGGCCCTCGTGCCAGAGTCACCATTGGGATTATGGTGCTTTTGTGGAAGTCAGCATGAGGATTCGGGCACTACTGTGGGGGTCGCCATGTGAATGCGGGCACTAGTGTGGGGGTCACTGAGAGAACTCGGGTGCTAGTGCAGGGGGCACCATGAGAATTCGGGCGCTGGTGCGGGGCTCGCCATGAGAACTTGGGCGCTAGTGCAGGTGTCACTATGAGAATTCTGGCGCGTGTGCAGGGGTCACCAGGAGAATTTGGGTGCCAATGCTGGGTCACCATGAGAATTCAGGCGTGTGTGCCAGGGTCACCATGACAGCATGGGCGCTAGTGCCTGAGCCACCATGTTAATGCGAGCACTTGAATGGAGACACCATGAGACTGTGGGCACTTGTACTGGAGTGACCATTAGGATTCTGGCGCTTGTGCGCATGTCACCATGAGAATTCGGGCACTAATGCAGGGGTCAGCATGAGAATTCGGGTGCCGGTGTAGGAGTCACCATATGAGTGCGGGCAATAGTGAGTGCGTTAGTGAGCCCTTGTGCCAGAGTTATCATTGGAATGCTGGTACTTTTGCGAGAGTCAGCATGAGGATTCAGGCACTAGTGTGGGGGTCACTGAGAGAACTCGGATGCTAGTGCGGGGGTAACCATGAGAATTCAGAAGCGAGTGCGGGGGTCCACCATGAGAATTCGGGCACATGTGTGCAGGTCACCATCAGAATTCAGGCGCTAGTGCAGGAGTCAGCATGAGAGTTCAGGCACCACTGTGGAAATCACCCAGTGAGTACGGGCATTAGTGTGGGGGTCACCATGAGACTGTGGGCCCTTGTGCCAGAGTCACCATTGGAATTCTGACACTTTTTCGGAAGTCAGCATGACGATTCGGGCAAAAGTGCGGGGGCCACCATGTGAACGTGGACACTAGTGTGGGGGTCACTGAGAGAACTCGGGTGCTAGTGCGGGGCTCGCCATGAGAATTCGGGCGCTAGAGCAGGTGTCACTATGAGAATTCTGGCACGTGTGCGGAGGTGACCATGACAACACAGGCGCCTGTGCTGCAGTCACCATTGGAATTTGGGCACTAGTACAGGGGTCTGCATGAGAGTGTGGGAGTCAGTGTGGGGGTCACCATGAGTGCAGTGCCCTTGTGTGGGGGTCACCTTGAGAATTCGGACGCCAGTGCATGGGTCACCATGTTAATTCGGGCGTTAGTGCGTGGGTCACCATCAGAATTCAGGCGCTAGTGCGAGAGTCAGCATGAGAATTCGGGTGCCAGTGTGGGAGTCACCATATGAGTGCGGGCCTTAGTGAGGGCGTTAGCGGGCCCTTGTGCCAGAGTGGCCATTGGAAGTCTGGCGCTTTTGCGGGAGTCAGCATGAGTATTCAGGCACTAGTGTGGGAGTCACAGAGAAATCGGGTGCTAGTGCGGGGACAACCATGAGAATTCAGGCACTTGTGTGGGGTTCACCATGAGAATTCAGGCGCATGTGCTGGGGTCACCATGAGAATTCGGGCGCTAGTGTGGGGGTCACCATGAGAATTCAGGTGCCAATGCAGGGATCGCCATGAGGATTCGGGCACAAGTGCGGGGGCCACCATGTGAATGTGGTCACTAGTGTGGAGGTCACTGAGAGAACTTGGCTGCTACTGCGGGGGTGCAGTATGAGAATTTGGGTGCTAGTGCAGGTGTCACTATGAGAATTCTGGCACGTGTGCAGGGGTCACCATGAGAATGGTGCTTATGCTGGGTCACCATGTGAATTTGGGCGTGTGAGCCAGGGTCACCATGACAGCATGGGCGCTAGTGCCTGAGCCATCATAATAATTCGGGCACTTGACTGGGGGACACCATGAGACTGTGGGCCCTTGTGCCGGAGTCACCATTAGGATTCTGGCGCATGTAACCATGAGAATTCGGGTGCCATTGTAGGAGTCACCATGTGAGTGCGGGCGATATGGGCACATGTGCCAGTCACCATTGGAATTCTGGCGCTTTTGGTGTAGTCAGCATGAGGATTCAGGCACTAGTGTGGGGGTCACTGAGAGAACTTGGGTGCTTGTGTGGGGTCCATCATGAGAATTCAGCCACGATGCGGGGGTCACCATGAGAATTTGGGCACTAGTGTGGGGGTCACCATGAGAATTCAGATGCTAGTGCAGGGGTCGCCATGAGAATTTGGGTGCTAGTGCAAGTGTCACTATGAGAATTCAGGTGCTAGTCTGGGGGTCACCATGAGAATTCAGGCGCTAGTGCCAGGGTCACCGTGAGAATTCGGGCGCTCATGCAGGGGTCACCATGAGAATACCAGCACTAGTGTGTTGGGCACCATGGGAACTCAGGCACTAGCGTGCGGATCACTATCAGAATTCGGGCGCTAGAGCGGGGGTCAGCATTGAAATTCGGGCGCCAGTGAGTCAACATGTGAGTACAGGCGTTAGTGTGGGGATTACCATGAGACTGTGGGCCCTTGTGCCACAGTCACTATTGGAATACTGGCGCTTTTGTGGAAATCAGCATGACGATTCGGGCACAAGTGCGGGGCCATCATGTGAATGTGGGCACTAGTGTGGAGGTCACTGAGAGAACTTGGGTGCTAGTGCGGGGGGGGCAGCATGAGAATGGTGCTTATGCTGGGTCACCATTAGAATTTGGGCGTGTGCGCCAGGGTCACCATGACAGCATGGGCGCTAGTGCCTGAGCCACCATGATAATTCGGGCACTTGACTGGGGGACACCATGAGACTGAGGGGCCTTGTGCCGGAGTCACCATCACTGGCGCTTGTAACCATGAGAATTCGGGTGCCAGTGTAGGAGTCACCATTGGAATTCTGGCGCTTTTACTGCAGTCAGCATGAGGTTTCAGGCACTACTGTGGGGGTCACTGAGAGAACATGGGTGCTAGTGCAGGGGGCACCATGAGAATTCGGGCGCTAGTGCAGGGCTCGCCATGAGAATTTGGGCGCTAGTGCAGGTGTCACTATGAGAATTCTGGCACGTGTACAGGGGTCACCAGGAGAATTTGGGTGCCAATGCTGGGTCACCATGAGAATTCGGGCATGTGCGCCAGGGTCACCACGACAGCATGGGCGCTAGTGCCTGAGCCACCATGATAATTCGGGCACTTGACTGGGGGACACCATGAGACTGTAGGCCCTTGTGCTGGAGTCACCATTAGGATTCTGGCGCTTGTGCGCATGTCACCATGAGAATTCGGGCACTAGTGCAGGGGTCAGCATGAGAATTCGGGTGCCAGTGTGGGAGTCACAATATGAGTGCGGTCATTAGTGTGGGTGTTAGCGGGCCCTTGTGCCAAAGTCGCCATTGGAATTCAGACACTTTTGCGGGAATCAGCATGAGGATTCAGGCACTAGTGTGGGAGTCACTGAGAGAACTCGGGTGCTAGTGCGGGGGTAACCATGAGAATTCAGGCACTTGTGTGGGGTTCACCTTGAGAATTTAGGTGCATGTGCTGGGGACACCATGAGAATTTGGGCACTAGTGTGGGGGTCACCATGAGAATTCAGATGCTAGTGCAGAGGTCGCCATGAGAATTCAGGCGCTAGTGCCGGGGTCACCATGAGAATTCAGGCACTTGTGCCGGTGTTACCATCAGAATTCAGGCGTGGCTGCTAGGGTTACCGTGAGAATTCAGACGCTCATGCAGGGGTCACCATGAGAATATCGGCTCTAGTGTGGTGGGCACCATGAGAATTTGGGCACTAGCGTGCGGGTCACCATCAGAATTCAGGTGCTAGTGCTGGGGTCACCATTGGAATTCGGGCACAAATGTGGGAGGCACCATGAGAATTCGGGCGCTAGTGCTGGGGTCACAATTGGAATTCAGGCGCTAGTGTGGGAGGGACCATGAGATTTCGGGCGCTAGTGCTGGGGTCACCATTGGAATTCGGGTGCTTATGCTGGGATCACCATTGGAATTCGGGTGCTAGTGTGGGGGGGCACCATGAGAATTCAGGCACTAGTGCGGGGGTCACCATGAGAATTCGGGTGCTTATGCTGGGTCACCACGAGAATTCGGGCGTGTGCGCCAGGGTCACCATGACAGCATGGGTGCTAGTGCCGGAGTCACCTTGATAATTCATGCACTTGACTGGGGGTCACCATGAGACTGTGGGTCCTTATGACAGAGTCACCATTGGAATTCTGGCACTTTTGCAGGAGTCAGCATGAGAATTCAGGCACTAGTATGGGGGATCACTGAGAGAACTCGGGTGCTAGTGCTGGGGTCACCATGAGAATTCGGGCACTAGTGTGTGGAGCACCATGAGAATTCGGGAGCTAGTACCGGGGTCACCATGAGAATTCTGGCACATGTGCAGGTGTGACCACGACAACGTGGGTGCCTGTGCTGGAGTCATCATTGGAATTTGGGTGCTTGTACAGGGGTCAGCATCAGAGTGCAGGCGTTTTTGTGGGGGTCACCACAGGAAGTCCGATGCTTGTGCAGGTGTCACCGTGAGAATTCGGGCGCTAGTGCGGGGCTCACCGTGAGAATTCGGGCGCTAGTGCAGGGCTCACCGTGAGAATTCGGGCACTAGTGCGGGGCTCACCGTGAGAATTCGGGCGCTGGTGCGGGGCCCACCGTGAGAATTCGGGCGCTGGTGCGGGGCTCACCGTGAGAATTCGGGCGCTGGTGCGGGGTTCACCGTGAGAATTCGGGCGCTAGTGCGGGGCTCACCATGAGAATTCGGGCGCTAGTGCGGGGCTCACCGTAAGGATTCGGGCGCTAGTGCGGGGCTCACAGTGAGATTTCAGATGCTAGTGCGGGGCACACCGTGAGAATTCGGGCGCTAGTGCGGGGCTCACCATGAGAATTTGAGCGCTAGTACAGGGGTCACCGTGAGAATTCGGGCACTAGTGCGGGGGTCACCATGAGAATTGGGTGCTTGTGCAGGGGTTACTTTGAGAATTCGGGCACGTGTGCGGGGGTGACCATGACAACGCAGCTGCGACCATGACAACGTGGGTGCCTGTGCTGGAGTCACCATTGGAATTTTGGCGCTAATACGGGGGTCAGCATGAGAGTGCGGGCATCTGTGTGGGGGGGGCACCATGAGAATTCAGGCACTAGAGTGAGTGGCAGCTTGAGAGTCCGGGTGGTTGTGTGGGGTCACCATGAGAATTTGGTAACTTGTGTGGGGGTCACCATGAGAATTCGGGTGCTAGTGTGGGGGTCACAATGAGAATTCAGGTGCAAGTGCGGGGCTCACCGTGAGAATTCAGATGCTAATGCAGGGGTCGCCATGAGAATTTGGGCGCTAGTGCAGGTGTCGCTATGAGAATTCAGGCGCTAGTCTGGGGGTCACCATGAGAATTCGGGCACTAGTGCCGGGGTCACCATGGGAATTCAGGCGCTTGAGCCAGTGTCACCATAAAAATTCGAGCATGGCTGCCGTGGTCACCGTGAGAATTCGGGCATTCATGCAGGGGTCACCATGAGCATACCGGCACTAGTGTGGTGTGCACCATGAGAATTCGAGCACTAGCGTGCGGGTCACCATCAGAATTCGGGCGCTAGTGCAGGGGTCAGCATGAGAGTTCGGGCGCTGGTGCAGGGGTCAGCATGAGAGTTCGGGTGCCAGTGTGGGAGTCACCATGTGAGTACGGGCGTTAGTGTGGGGGTCACCATGGACCCTTGTGCCAGAGTCACCATTGGAATTCTGGCGCTTTTTCGGAAGTCAGCATGAGGATTCGAGCACAAGTGAATGTGGGCACTAGTGTGGAGGTCACAGAGAACTTGGGTGCGAGTGCGGGGGGGGCAACATGAGAATTCGGGCACTAGTGCAGGTGTCACTATGAGAATTCTGGCACGTTTACAGGGGTCACCATGAGAATGGTGCTTATACTGGGTCACTATGAGAATTTGGGCGTGTGAGCCAGGGTCACCATGACAGCATGGGCGCTAGTGCCTGAGCCACCATGATAATTCGGGCACTTGAGTGGGGGACACCATGAGACTGTGGGCCCTTGTGCCAGAGTCACTATTAGGATTCTGGCGCTTGTAACCATGAGAATTCAGGTGCCAGGGTAGGAGTCACCATGTGAGTGCAGGCGATATGGGCACATGTGCCACAGTCACCATTGGAATTCTGGCGCTTTTGCTGTAGTCAGCATGAGGAATCAGGCACTAGTGTGGGGGTCACTGAGAGAACTCGGGTGCTAGTGCGGGGTCCACCATGAAAATTCATGGCCGATGCGGGGGTTACCATGAGAATTCTGGCGCTAGTGTAGGGGTCACCATGAGAATTCAGGTGCAAGTATGGGGGTCACCATGAGAATTCAGATGCTAGTGCAGGGGTCGCCATAAGAGTTTGGGCGCTAGTGCAGGTGTCGCTATGAGAATTCAGGCGCTAGTCTGGGGGTCACCATGAGAATTCGGGCACCAGTGCTGGGGTCACTATGAGAATTCAGGCACTTCTGCCAGTGTCACCATAAAAATTCGGGCACGGCTGCCAGGATCACCATGAGGATTTGGGCGCTCATGCGGGGGTCACCATCAGAATACCGGCACTAGTGTGGTGGGCATCGTGAGAATTCGGGCACTAGTGTGGGGGGCACCATGAGAATACTGGTGCTAGTGTGGGGGGGGCACCATGAGAATTCAGGCGCTAGTGTGGGGGTCAACATGAGAATTTGGCGCTAGTTTGGGGTCACCATGAGATTTTGGGTGTTAGCTTGGGGGGGCACCATGAGAATTTAGGGGCTTGAGCGGGGGTCACCACAAGAATTCGGGAGCTTGTGCGGGGATCACCGTGAGAGGTGCGGGCGTCACCGTGAGAGGGCAGACGTTAGTGCGGGGTTCATTGTGAGAGCGCGGACGTTAGTGCGGGGGTCACCATGAGAATTCTGGTGCTTATGCTGGGTCACCACGAGAATTCGGGCGTGTGCGCCAGGGTCACCATGACAGCATGGGTGCTAGTGCCGGAGTCACCTTGATAATTCGGGCACTTGACTGGGGGTCACCATGAGACTGTGGGCCCTTGTGCCAGAGTCACCATGGGAATTCTGGCACTTTTGCAGGAGTCAGCATGAGAATTCAGGCACTAGTATGGGGGATCACTGAGAGAACTCGGGTGCTAGTGCGGGGGTAACTACGAGAATTCAGGCACTTGTTTGGGGTTCACCATGAGAATTTGGGTGCTAGTGCAGGTGTCAATATGAGAATTCGGGCATGTGTGCGGGGGTGACCATGACAACGCGGGTGCCTGTGCTGGAGTCGCCATTGGAATTTGGGGGCTAGTACAGGGGTCAGCATGAGAAGGTGGGTGTCTGTATCGCCGTCATTATGAGTGCACGTGCCCTTGTGTGGGGGTCACTATGAGAATTCGGGTGCTAGTGTGGGTGGCACCATGAGAATTCGGGCACTAGTGCCAGGGTCACCATAAGAGTTCAGGCACTAGTGCTGGGGGCACCATGAGAATCCGGGTGCTAGTGCAGGGGGTCACCATGAGAATTCGGGTGTTAGAGCGGGGGTCACCATGAGAATTCTGGTACATGCGCGGGGGTGACCACGACAACGTGGGCGCCTGTGCTGGAGTCACCATTGGAATTTTGATGCTTGTACAGGGGTCAGCATCAGAGTGCGGGCGTTTTTGTGGGGGTCATCACAGGAAGTCCGATGCTTGTGCATGTGTCACCATGAGAATTCGGGCGCTCGTGCGGGGCTCACCGTGAGAATTCGGGCGCCAGTGCGGGGCTCACCATGAGAATTCGGGCATTAGTGCAGGGCTCACCGTGAGAATTCGGGCGCTAGTGCGGGGTTCACTGTGAGAATTTGGGCGCTAGTGCTGGGGTCACCATTGGAATTCGAGCACTAGTGTGGGGGGCACCATGAGAATACTGGTGCTAGTGTGGGGGGCACCATGAGAATTCAGGCGCTAGTGTGGGGGTCAACATGAGAATTTGGCGCTAGTTTGGGGTCACCATGAGAATTTGGGTGTTAGCTTGGGGGGGCACCATGAGAATTTAGGGGCTTGAGCGAGGGTCACCACAAGAATTCAGGAGCTTGTGCGGGGATCACCGTGAGAGGTGCGGGCGTCACCGTGAGAGGGCAGGCGTTAGTGCGGGGTTCATTGTGAGAACGCGAATGTTAGTGCGGGGGTCACCATGAGAATTCGGGTGCTTATGCTGGGTCACCACGAGAATTCGGGTGTGTGCGCCAGGGTCACCATGACAGCATGAGTGCTAGTGCCGGAGTCACCTTGATAATTCGGGCACTTGACTGGGGGCCACCATGAGACTGTGGGTCCTTGTGCCAGAGTCACCATTGGAATTCTGGCACTTTTACAGGAGTCAGCATGAGAATTCAGGCACTAGTATGGGGGATCACTGAGAGAACTTGGGTGCTAGTGCGGGAGTAACCATGAGAATTTGGGTGCTAGTGCAGGGGTCAATATGAGAATTCGGGCACGTGTGCAGGCGTGACCATGACAATGCAGGCGCCTGTGCTGGAGTCGCCATTGGAATTTGGGGGCTAGTACAGGGGTCAGCATGAGAATGTGGGTGTCTGTATCGCCGTCATTATGAGTGCACGTGCCCTTACGTGGGGGTCACTATGAGAATTCGGGTGCTAGTGCCAGGGTCACCATGAGAATTCGGGGACTAGTGCCAGGGTCACCATGAGAATTCGGGCACTAGTGCTGGGGACACCGTGAGAATCCGGGTGCTAGTGCCGGGCTCACCATGAGAATTCGGGTGTTAGTGCGGGGGTCACCATGAGAATTCTGGTACATGTGCGGGGATGACCACGACAACGTGGGCGGCCTGTGCTGAAGTCACCATTGGAATTTGGGCGCTTGTACAGGGGTCAGCATCAGAGTGCAGGCGTTTTTGTGGGGGTCACCACAGGAAGTCCGATGCTTGTGCAGGTGTCACCGTGAGAATTCGGGCGCTAGTGCAGGGCTCACCGTGAGAATTTGGGTGCTGGTGCGGGGCTCACCATGAGAATTCGGGCGCTAGTGCGGGGCTCACCATGAGAATTCGGGCGCTAGTGCGGGGGTGACCATGACAACGCAGCCGCGACCGTGACAACGCGGGCACCTGTGCTGGTGTCACCATTCGAATTTTGGCACAAATACGGGGGTCAGCATGAGAGTGCGGGCATCTGTGTGGGGGCCACCATGAGAATTCGGGTGCTAGTGCGGGGGTCACCATGAGAATTCAGGCACTAGAGTGAGGGGCAGCTTGAGAGTGCGAGTGGTTGTGTGGGGTCACCATGAGAATTTGGAAACTTGTGTGGGGGTCACCATGAGAATTTGGAAACTTGTGTGGGGGTCACCATGAGAATTCGGGTGTTCGTGCAGGGGTCACCGTGAGAACTCGGGTGCTTGTGCAGGAGTCCCCATGAGAATTCGTGTGCTTGTGTGGGGGTCACCATGAGAGCGTGGGTACTTGTGCGGAGGCCACTATCTGCCGCACATTAATTTGATCAGGTCACATTGCATGGGCACACGTTCATCTGGAGGGTTAGCCTGTATGTGCGCATTACTTGCGGGGTCAAGTTGCAGGCGCACGTTAGTCGGGGTTGTTCAAGGAGGTCACATTGCACGGGCACGCGTTAATTTGACCATGAGACATAGGAGCAGAAATTAGGCCATTCGGCCTATCGAGTCTGCTCCGCCATTCAATCATGGCTGATAAGTTTCTCAACCCATTCTCCCGCCTTCTCCCCGTAACCTTTCATCTCCTTACCAATCAAGAACCTATCTATCTCGGTCTTAAATACACTCAGTGGCCTAGTCTCCACTGCTTTTTGTGGCAATGAATTCCATAGATTCACCACTCTCTGGCTAAAGAAGTTTCTCCTCATCTCTGTCCTAAAAGGTCTTCCCTTTACTCTGAGGCTGTGCCCTCGGGTCCTAGTCTCTCCTACTAATGGAAACATCTTCTCCACGTCCACTCTATCCAAGCCTTTCAGTATTCTGTAAGTTTCAATCAGATCCCCCCACATCCTTCTAAACTCCATCGAGTATAGACCCAGAGTTCTCAAACGTTCCTCATATGTTAAACCTTTCATTCCTGGGATCATTCTCGTGAATCTCCTCTGGACCCTCTCCAGGGCCAGCACATCCTTCCTGAGATACAGGGCCCAAAATTGCTCACAATATTCTAAATGTGGTCTGACCAGAGCCTTATAAAGCATCAGCAGCACATCCCTGCTTTTATATTCTAGTCCTCTCGAAATAAACTACCGACTTAACCTGCAAGTTAACCTTAAGAAAATCCTGGACTAGGACTCCCAAGTCCTTTTACACTCCAGACTTTTGAATTCTCTCCCCATTTAGAAAATAGTCTATGCCTCTATTCTTCCTACCAAAGTGCATGACCTCACACTTCCCCACGTTGTATTTCATCTGCCACTTCTTTGTCCATTCTCCTAACCTGTCCAAATCCTTCTGCAGCCTACCCGCCTCCTCAATACTACCTGTCCTTCCACCTATCTTTGTATCATCTGCAAACTTAGCCAGGATGCCCTCATTTCCTTCATCTAGATCATTAATGTATAAATTGGGAGGGTCAAGCTGCGCACATGTTAATCATGGGGTCAAATTTCACATGCATGTTAACCAGGGTATTCAAACTGAGGCTATGCTTATCTGGGGAGGTCAACTTGTGCACAAGCATTACTCGTGGGATTAAATTGCACACACATGTTAATTAGGGGGACGAGCTGCATGCACGGACACTAGTGGGGGTGGCTCACTATCCTCAGTTGCCATATTGTTTGACACCTTACGTGTACACTGTTGCATGTCGCCTTGCATGAAGGTTGTTAAATCTTGTGCATACATTATACAGTCAGAGTTATTTTTGGCACATAAGCAGACCATTCAGCCCATCAATTTATGCAGGGTCTTCACAGAGCCCAGTCAGTCCCTTTCCCCTGCTCCATCTCCATAGCCCTGCAAGTTTATTTCCCTGATGTGCCCATCCAATTCCAATTGAAATCAATCATCTCTGCTTCCACCACCCTCATAAGCAGTTAGTTCCAGGCATCCACCACTAGCTGTGTAAAAAAGTTCCCTTGCCCGAAATCTTAAATCTGTGTCCCCTTGTCCTAGTGCCATCAGTTAATGGAAGAGTTTTTCCTTTTCTATCTTAACATAATCTTGTACAACCTAACCTTGTAGCTAAAATCCCTCATCCTTGAAATGATTCTGGTTAATCTGCTCTGCACCCTCTCAAAAGCCCTCACATCCTTCCTAAAGTCTAAACTGCTTCTCTCTATCCCTTCTGCCAAAATGCATCACTCCACGACTCTCTGTAGAAAATTCCATCTGCCACTTGTCAGCCCATTCCGTTAGCCTAAATAGGTCCTGTTGTAGTTGATTCATATCATCCTCACTGTTTGCCACACTTCAAAGTCTGAAATCATCAGCAAATTCTGAAATTCTACTTTGTACTGCACGTGCATCAATATTGCATGCCTATTAATACGAGTGTTGCCTTGCACGCGTGTTAATGTGAGTGTCACTGTGTACACTGGTTAATATCACCTTGTATGCACATTGCACATTTGTGGCCTTGCAAGCACGTTCATTTATGTCACTTTGCACATGCACTCTGGTGAATGTGTCACATTAATGCAATTGCATCGCGCAGTATATGTCCACAGTCCTTGGAATCAAAGAAAAGATATATCCCAGCCTGTTTTTATTCCTCGAAGAGAACTTGGATACTCTCCCCCATCCTTCATAAGCCAGAATGTTCCTTTCATAACTAGATAAGTGACCATTCCAGCCTGATTCAATCACAAATTGGAACCATTATCCAACCTGGAGCCAAGATAATGAGTTGAACAATTTAGTGAGTTTCAGTTTTGTGACATCCCCCTTTTCTGAAATCTCACCTTGCTCCTGCCAGCTCCACCCTCTGCCTCAGTTATACTTACCAGTGCAAACCCCTAATGCAACTCAACATGAACTTGCATAAATAATGGTTCCCCATGTTAGCGCTGAAGACACGCACTGCATAAATCCCAAGGCCTATTATGAGATTCTATCAATAGGGGACTTACCTCATGAATCTCTTTCTTTGTCCAGTGTGCTTGCAGGATGTGCAACAAGCGGAGAGGGTCCAGGCCTGGGGAGAAGCAGATTGATCGCCTGTGACAAGATGCACTTGAAACACTGTGGTATTGTTACTGAGTACAGAATGGGCACTTTGTGCCACCTTGAAAACTGTTAACCTTCGAGCTGTCACTCAAGATTAGCAACCGAACCTCATTCACAATCCAAACAAATCTCCAACAAACATCACCATGTCAGTGTTTTTATTAATAGTCGCAGAATTGTCCGCACTCACTAATGCCAGGGGTGTACTCCCAACATTTAAACAAATTGCCACCCTGCACAGCAGTTTTGTGTGTTAAGCACATCACTGGAGAGACAGCTTGGCACAGCTTGTGTAGATGGCGAGGAGGATAGGTTTATTTAATCGATTTTTATTTAACATTATTCCCCCTCTGCCTTTGTCTTTTCCATCTGTTGTCCCTGACCCTCCACCATACTTCCTGTTGCAGAGCAACATCATCAGAAGACAAGATGGCCCAGATCAACATTTCAACCATCAGCCAACAGTATACTGGGTGTTCCAAGGCAGGCTCAGTGCAACCAGTGCTCCCTCTCACCCTTTTCCCATCTACCACTCACCTCACCCTCCTCCCCTCCACCATGCACCTTCCTTCCTCTCTTTCCTGCCCATCTCCCTCCCTTCCATCCTCCCTCTCCCACCCTCCTCCACCTCTTCCCCCGCCCCCCTCACCCCAATCCCTTCCCTGTGTGAGAGTTCAATGTCCTATAAACTGTTTTCTGGACCTCTTGATGTCGAGGGATATTGAAATCAGATTGTTGGAGTGGATTGTCATGTCACTAATGCAGACTTGGTCACTCAGTGAGTGTTGCTTATTTCCATCACCATGGGATTAGGGGTCAATGCTGCTGTCCAGTCATGTAATGATACAGGGATAACTGATCCAACGCACCATCTCACTGATTAAAATGAGGATTTGAACTTGGCTGTGTGCCAAGGGAAAGCAGCAAGAGAGGCTGGGTATCTCCCTACATGGAGGGGCACTCCTCCCAGCGACTCACTCAGAACCAATCATGCTAAAACCCTGGGAAGACGCTGTCCCTCAGCTGTGAACAGTCTCACATTAATTGGAGCTTCCTGTAACACTCCTGTGAAGCACCTTGGGACATTGTATTATGTAAAGATGGTATATAAATACAAGTTGTTGGTTTTGTTCTTGAAGTCACTTTTTGAAGTCACTTTTGTAGGAAATGCAGCCATTTTGTGCATAGCTCCCCCAAACTGCATTCTGACAATGACCAGACTATCAGTTTGAGTGATGTTGATTGAAGGAAAAATATTGACCAGGATACTGGGGAGAACTCCCGTGCTTTTCTTTGAATAATGCCATGGAATCTTTTGCATCCATCAGAGTGGACAGACAGGACCTCAGTTTCACAAGCCATTTCAAAGATGGCAACTCCAACAACACAGCATTCTCTCAGAACTGCACTGGAGTGTCAAGCTGGATTATGTACTCGGGTTTCTGGAGTGGATCTTCAGCCCACAACCTTCTGATTCAAGCTACATGGTCATTTTGACTGATAACTGACATTCATAAATTTTTAACGCAAATCAAATTCTCAAACTGCCATGGTGAAATTTGAATTAGCCATCTTTGCACTCCTAGTCAAGAAACATAATCACAACAGGACAGATTCACAAGAATACCAAACCTCAAAGGGAACAGCAATTTATATTGCATAAGAACAGGGTGCTGAGTGGTTGGCAAGTGGACTCTGATTAGTAGTGGCATTGTCATGGAGAATGCACCAAGGAACAGTTAACTGCCAGATCTTTGTTTAAATTCAAACCAGGCAGGTCAACTCTGAATGGTCAAGGCATTGTCACGGGGAATGAACTAGGGAATGGCTGTTTCCCCAACCTTTGTTTAGTTGAAAAAGGTGCAATGCATGGACATGTTTTTTATGTCTACAAAGCACAGAGTCCTGTGTGTGAATATATGTAGCTTCTAGCATGCGTAAATGAGCCACACTACGAGCCCGACTGATAATCTTAAACTGGTTGTCAGTGCAATTCTTAGCACAAACAGGATTGTTTAGCAAGTGTTGTCCAATTGCAAATCATTTCAAATGTTGAACATTATGTTCTGAGTTTTGCAAGTACAGTTGACTGAGTACAATCAGTACTTTGCCTGTTGCAAACAGTTGAAGGGTCGTGCTGTTTGATATGAACCCCCAGTTGTTGGGACATATGATCTACATGCATGCCGTCACACCGGTACTGAAATTCATATACCATATTACTCATGTGTGCGGTCGACAGGAAGTCTTTTTGGCTTGAGGCAGCATCCTATTAGTGGAGAAACCACTGATGTTGCTACTGCATAGTAGCAACTTGAAACAGCTCAAATATTTGTGGCACCTTCCCTTCCAGCATAATCTGAGATAGACTGGGCACTTTTCAGGACCAAAAGTGGCAACCTTAGGCGCATTCATAAACTTGCACAACACGTAGCAAACAATGATCTGATCAGGGTAGCCATTATCCCACAGGATAGCTTTGACACACCCTATTTCAGTATCAAGCTTGCATGGTGAACAAATAGCAAGGGCCTCGTATGGCCTGATGAGTACTAAATTAAAAGCTTCAATAGCATGTCTCTTTTCTCAGTAATTCTCAATACCAAGCGAGCACAATCACAACACTATAATAGTCCTAGGCACTTGGCTAGTGACAGAATGTAACTGAGGCAGAGACCAGGGAAGTGCTAGGAGCAATCTTCAATCAGGCCCAAGATAGCAGATCTCACCCAGGGCAGTAGTAAGAAGAAAATAAATGCCTGCACAGGATTGGAAAGCAGGCCATCCTCCAGGGTAGCCCCTCCAACTCATTATCCAGAAGCTTTACTGTAAGTATCTCAGCATGAATAATAGCAGGACCAGCTATGATGATCCTTGATATCAAATAGCTTGCAGTTGGTCAATACTGAAGTGCACACATCAAGTACAACAACTTGGGAGGAGTGCTAGCATCTCTAATGCAGTACAAAGACAATCAACAAGAGCCAATCTCACTATATAATATTGTGGTGCATTGCTGTCAGTCACTATATAATACATTGGGACATAAGAACAAGAGTAGGTCATTTAGTTTCTCGAGTCAATTCGGCCAATTAGATCATGACTGATTTATGACCTAACTCCTTTGCCACACATCCTTTAATGTCTTTGGACAACAAAAATCTATCAAACTCAGTTTTAAAATTAACAACTGAGCAAGCATCAATTATTGTTTGTGGAAGAGAGTTATATGCTATATAGTGACAGTTTGTGCAAGAGAATTCCAAACTTCCACCACCATCTGTGTGTAGGAGTGTTTCCTAATTACACTCCTGAAAGGTCTGGCTCTAATTTATTGATTATGCCCCCATTACCCAACTCCCCAATTAGCAGAAATAGCTTTTGCAATCTACGTTATCTGTTCCCTGTACAACTCTTGTATCTTAGGGATATAAACTGGTTCTGTATCACATTAAATTCCTCTTTGAACACCTCCCACTGATCTTCTGTCATTTTACCCATGAACAGATTTGGCCAATTTATTGTGGACGGTCTCTGTCTCATCCTATTGTAAGTCAGCCATACGTAAATCAGGAGACAGTAGCATAGTGGTAAAGTTATTGGACTAGTAATCCAGTGATCTGGCCAAATGCTCCAGAGTAAAGTTCAAATTCTGCCACACTGGCTGGGGGAGTTTGAATTCAAATAATAAATAAATCTAAAAGCTAGTCTCATTAATAACTATACTGTTCCCAACTACCAGTACATTTCTATTAACTTCTCCCTCTTAAATAGCTACCTGTGCCATGGTCAACTTGCGATACTACCTTTTCCACGTGAGTCTCCTTCATCAGTTTATACTGGTTTTGACTGCCTTATTTATACTCACCGCTTGGGGCCCTGGTGCCAGCCTGGTTCAGGTGATGCCTGCCTGAATGATACAGTTCCTCCCTGCCCAATACTGGTATCAGTGTCCCATGATGTGGAATTCCTCTTTCCCACACCACCCCTTCAGCCCCTTACTCCAAAGTGCCATGGTTTACATACTGGCTGTCCTTCTAACAGTCTTTACCCTTACCCTCACAGGCAGCCAACACATTGTACCTGTTTGGATAAGATCAGTTTCTGAGAGACCTCATTCTCTTTAGTACCTTGGTTCCCCTTACTCTGTACACTTGTTTGTCCTTCAAAAAGATGGCACGGCATCATCATCTGGGCTGTTTGGTTGGTTTCCGTTGGGAACGCAGGGGACTGCTAAGGCCGAATGGTGCCCAGCAGGTTCTGCTGGAAATAGAATAGGATGCAACAGACAACTGAGTTTTGGATGAGTTTTGGCTCGGAATCTTCTCGCCTTGCCTTTTCTCTCTGCCTTTGCTACATGCTTGCTTTTGAAGGAGGCTGTACTGTTTTTTATTTGATTGTGCCAGGCACAGCAATCATGGGTACGCTTCTCCCAGGACTCAAAGTTGTTATCAAGCTCCTAAGTGAAACCTTCAGAGTGTCTTTGTCAAGCTTCCTTTGACTGCCATCCCAGAGTTAGACTCTCCAAGGAAGATTTGCTTGATAAGCGAGTGTCAGGCATTCAGGTTGCATGATGAGCCCAACTCAGTTGTGACTGTCTCAATATGGTGTGGATGCTTGGCATGCCAGCTCCGGTGAGCATCTCACTGTCTGGTATTTTGTCCTGCCATCTTATCTTCAAAAGCTTCCGAGGGCAGTTCAACTAAAAGTGGTTGAGCTTCTTGGCATGCCACTGTTACACAGTTCAAGTCTCAAATGTGTAGAACAGAGTTTGGAGGACTATTGCTCTACAGGTTTTCAGTTTGGTATATGGACTTACTCCTCTTTGTTCCCACACTGATGTTTCAAGTCTGCCAAAGGCTACTTTTGGCAAATCTTCTATGCGTCCGTCATCAACAACGAAAGCGTGTGCTGCGAGATAAGTGAACATCCACCGGAGACAGGTTCTAGACATGGACTGAAACTTTGGGCTCATGATAGGGCTTTCCTGGAGCAGGATGGCACATCACTTCAGTTTCCTTCATGCTGATTGTAAGGCCAAAGCTACATTACATGTCCAGCTCTGAAGCAGCAGCTAGTGCACAGTCAGCGCAGAAGAGGAAATCGCAAGCTATGCCCTTGGAGATCTTGGTGTTTTCCTGGAGTCGCCTCAGATTGAGCAGCTTCCCATCCATGCGATATCTGATTTCGATGCCAGGATCACCATCATGGAAGGCATCGGGCAACATGGCAGAGAAAACCATGCTGAAGAGGGTTGGGACCAGCATGCAGTCCTGTTTAACTGGGAATGGTTCAGGAGACTCACCGTCATTAAGGACATGTATGAGCATGCCATAATGGAACTGTCAAGCCATTGTGATCTGGACACTATTAATCACACCAACACCATTTTGAGCCTTTACATTTCTACAAGATGTGACCGAAGACAAGAGCCAACTCTCCCTCCGTCATGTGTCTGAGTGTCTCCAACTCGCACTTGAGTTCAATGACTCTGAGCCAGAGAGATTTGAGACAAAAATGTCTACTGTAGATGTGTTCAGTCAGGACAGTCTCACTGTCTATAAACACCCACACACTGCAGTCCAGACACACAATCTGCTCTGTCATATCTTAGTCTAGATTATTCCACCCCTCTTTATCCCAGCTTGTCCACACCTAACCCCTACCACTCCTCTCTTGCCCCTTACCATTCCTCCTGCCACTCCTCTCCCCTCATCTCCCCCCTCCCGCTATGATCCTCTCTTCTGTCATTCCCTCCCCTCTACCCAGTCCCCCGCCTCACCTCGTCCATCCCACATAACTCTTCCCCACCTCTACCCCGTCTCCTTCACATCTCCTTCACATCTCCTTCACATCTCCCAACCTAACCCCCCCCTTCCATTTCTCACTCCTACTGCTCTCCCCTCTACTCCCCATTCAAATCCTGACAACTTCCTCCCCACACCTATCCCTTGACCCAGCCTTAACATCCTTCTCCTCCCCTCTCTCACCCTTTATCCTCTTCTCCTCCCACCTCCATGCTCCCTCCCCACTGCCCCCTCCTGCGCCACTCCCCACTGCCCCCTCCTGCTCCACTCCCTTCATCCTCCGCCCCTCTTCCATGCCCCCTCCACTTCCTTCCACCCTTCTCGCCTCTCTTCCATCCCCTCCGCCTCCTTCCCCTTACCGTCTCACCCCCTTCCTTCTACTTCCACTCAACCCCTCTATCCCCCTTCCTCCTTTCCTCCCTCTACACCCTCCCTTTTTCACCTCCCTCCCCCTCTTCTCTCTCTCCCTCACCCCCCCTTATCTCCCTGTTCCCTCCCACTCACTCCTCTGTTCATTCACCCACCCATTCCTCATTCTCCCCCAACTCCTCTCTCCCTCTGGATCCCACTCCTCCCCCTACCTGCCTCCCCGTCCCATCTCCCCCACTTTCACCCTTCCCCCTGCCTCTCTCCAACTCCCCATCCTTTCCCCCAACAAATCCAGTTCTAATGGATTAACTGGGCCCTTCAACTAGACTCATCAGGCAGTATTTAATGGAGGCAAAGAGGAGGTGGTGGCATAGTGGTATTATCACCGGACCCAGGGTAATGCTCTGGGGACCCGGGTTTGAATTCTACCATGGCAGAAGATGAAATTTGAATTCAATAAAAATTTGGAATTAAAAGTCTAATGATAACTATGAATCCATTGTCGATTGTCATAAAATCTCATCTGGTTCTGTAGGATAGGAAATCTGTCATCCTTACCTGGTCTGGTGCCAGGTCTGCAGTAATGTGGTTGACTCTAAATGCCCTCTGAATCGGCCTCACAAGCTATTCAATTGCATGAAGTCACTAATCAGTCAAAAAAAATGAAACCAGACAGACCAACCAGCATCGACCTACAGGTCTTTTTCAGAGTGGCAGGCAGTGACTGGTGGGGTACAACAGGGCTCAGTGCTTGGGCCGCAGCCATTCACAACGTATGAGGGAACCAAATATAATATTTCCCAAGCTTGCTGATGACATGAAACTTAGTGGGAACGTGAGCGGTGAGAAGGGTGCTAAGAGGCTTCAAGGCAATTTAAGCAGGTTGAGTGAGTGTGCAAGTACATGGCCGATGCAGTATAATGTGGATAAGTGTGAAGTTATCCACTTTGGTAGGAAAAACAGAATGGCAGAGTATTATTTAAATGGTGATAGATTGGGAAATGTTGATGTACAAAGGGACCTGGTTATCCTTGTACTCCTATCACTGAAAGCAAGCATGCAGGTGCAGCAAGCAGTTAAGAAGGCAAATGGTATGTTGGCCTTCATTGCGAGATGACTTGAGTAAGGATGTCTTACTGCGGCTGTACAGGCCCTTGGTGACGCCACACCCAGAGTATTGTGAACAGTTTTGGTCCCCTTACCTAAGAAAGGATATATTTGCCATAGAGGGAGTGCAGAGAAAGTTCACTAGACTAATTCCTGGGATGGCAGGATGAGGTGAGATTGGGTCGGTTAGGCCAGTTAGAGGGGATCTCATTGAAATGTATAAAAGTCTGACAGGACTGGATGCAGGGATGATGTTTCCACTGGCTGGTGGGGGGGTCTAGAACAAGGTTACAGTATCAGGATACAGGGTAGGCCATTTAAGATGAGATGAGGAGAAAGTTCTTCACTCAGAGATGATGAACCTGTGGGATTCTTGACCACAGAAGGCTGTAGAGGTCAAGTCACTGAATATATTTAAGAAACAAATAGATTGTTAGACTCGTAAAGGGGTTTGGGGAGAAAGCGGGAGTACAGTGTTGAGATAAAGGATCAGTCATGATCATATTGAATGGCGGAGAAGGCTTGGAGGGCCAAATGACCTCCTACTGCTCCTATTGTCTATGTTTCTATGTGGTCATTGGAAATAACAAAGGCAAATCCAGCTCTGTCGACCTTGCAAAGTCTTCCTTGACTGGGGGCTAGTGTTAAAATTGGGAGAGCTGCCCCACAGACCAGTAAAGCAACAGCCTTACATAGTCATACTCACAGAATCATACCTTACAGATCATGTCCAAGACGCCACTATCACCATCGCTGGGTATGTCCTGTCCCACCGGTAGGATAGATCCAGCAGAGCTGGCGACACAGTGGTATACAGTCGGGAGGGAGTTGCCCTGGGAGTCCTCAACATCGACTCCGGACCCCATGAAGCCTCATGGCATCAGGTCAAACATGGGCAAGGAAACCTCCTGCTGTTGACTATGTACTGTCACTCCCCCGACCTGACGCCAATCCTCAGCTGATGAATCAGTGCTCCTCCATGTTGAACACCACTTGGAGGTAGCACAGAGGGTAGCAAGGGTGCAGAATGTACTCTGGGTTGGGGAACTTCAATGTCCATCACCAACAGTGGCTCAGTAGCACAAATACTGACTGAGCTGGCCGAGTCC
This sequence comes from Carcharodon carcharias, assembly GCF_017639515.1. NCBI lineage: Eukaryota > Metazoa > Chordata > Chondrichthyes > Lamniformes > Lamnidae > Carcharodon > Carcharodon carcharias. The sequence continues at coordinate 112,563,988 of NC_054474.1, read as the reverse complement.
GAAATGACATAGCTGCTAGACTGGGTCTGCGGCAGGTGGTGAGGGAACCAACAAAAGGGAAAAACATGCTTCACCTCATCCTTACCAATGTGCCTGCCGCAGGTCCATGACAGCATCGGTAGGAATGACCACTGCACAGTCCGTGTGGAGACAAAGTACTGTCTTCACATTGAGGATACCCTCCATCGTGTTGTGTGGCACTACCATCATGCTAAATGAGGCAGGTTGAATAGATCTAGCAACTCAAGACCAGGCATCCATGAGGCGCTGTGGACCATCAGCAGCAGCAGAATTGTACTTGAACACAATCTGTAATCTCAAGGCCCGGCATATCCCCCACGCTATCATTACCACCAAGCCAGGGGATCAACCCTGGTTCAATGAAGAGTGCAGGAGAGCATACCAGAAGCAGCACCAGGCATACCTAAAAATGAGGTGTCAACACAGGAATACTTGCATGCCAAACAGCGTAAGCAGCAAGTTTTAACAGAGCTAAATGATTCCACAACCAACGGATCTGATCTAAGCTCTGCAGTCCTGCCACATTCAGTTGTGAATGGTGGTGGACAATGAAACAACTCACTGGAGGAGGAGGCTCAACAAATATCCCCATCCTCAATGATGGAGGAGCCCAGCACATCAGTGCAAAAGATACGGCTGAAGCAATGGTAACAATCTTCGGCCAGAAGCGCCGAATGGATGATCCATCTCGGCCTCCTCCAGAGATCCCCAGCATCACGGATGTCAGTCTTCAGCCAATTCGATTCACTCCACATGACATCAAGAAACGGCTGAAAGCACTGGATACTGGGCCCTGACAATATTCCAGCAATAGTACTGAAGACTCATAGACGTCTACAACACAGAAGGAGGCCATTCAGCCCATCATGTCCATGCCAGTCAACAAAGATCTGACTACACTAATTGCATTTTCCAGGGCTTGGCCCATCGCCCTGGAGGCTATGGCAATGCAAGTGAATATCTAAAAACTTCTTAAATGTTACAAGAGATTCTGACTCAACCACCCTTTCAGGCTGTGAGTTCCAGACTCCCACCACCCTCTGGGGGAAAATTCCTCACCACCAAGGTTAGACTAACTGGCCTGTAATTTCCTGGTCTATCCCTTCCTCCCTTTTTTAACAATGGGACAACGTTAGCAGTCTTCCAGTTCTCTGGCGCCTCACCTGTGGCCAGAAAGGATTTGAAAATTACTGCCAGGGCCCATGATATCTCTTCCCTGCCTCCTTCATCTCATCCCCTCAACTCCCCTCTTAGCCTTCTATCTCTTACCTTAAATCTATGCCCTCTGGTTATTGACCTCTCTACTAATGGAAAAAGTGCTTTCCTATCCACCATATCTAGGCCCCTCATAATCTTATACATCTCTATCAGGTCCCTACTCAACCTTCACTGCTTCAATGAAAACAACCCCAGCCTATCCAATCTTTCTTCATAGCTCAGGCCCTCCAGCCCAGGCAGCATCCGGGTAAATCTCCTCTGCACCCTCTCCAGTGTAATCACATCCTTCTTATAATGTGGTGACCAGAACTGCACGTAATACTCTAGCTGAGGCCTAACCAGTGTTTTATACAGTTTCAGCATAACATCCCTCATCTTGTATCCTATGCCTCAGCTAATAAAGGCAGGCATCCCATATGCCTTCTTAACCACCTTATCTACCTGCCTTGTTACCTTCAGGTCCCTCTGATCTTCAGTACTTTCCAGGATCCTACCATTCATAGTGTAATCCCTTGCCTTGCTAGCCCTCCCTTTTCCGGCCACTGTTCTGCCCACCTGACCAGTCCATTACCATCGTCTTGCAGATTACATCTATCCTCCTCACTATTTACCACCCTACCAATTTTAAGGTCATCCCTGAACTTCTTGACAATACCCCAAACATTTAAAACCACATCAATTATGTACACCACAAACAGCAAGGGCCCCAGCATCAGGTCCTGTGGAACCCCACTGGAAACAGATTTCCAGTCACAGAAACATCCCTCCACTTCATGCCTCAGCCAATTTTGAATCTAGCGTGCCACTTTGCCTTGGATCCCATGGGCTCTTACTTTCTTGACTAGTCTGCCTTACTAAAGTCCATGTAAACCACAGCAAATGCATTACCCTCATTAACACTCCTGGTTACCTCCTCAAAATGTTCAATCAAATTTGTCAAACACGGCCTTCCCTTAACAAATCCATGCTGACTATCCCTGATTAATCTGTGTCACTCCAAGTGCAGATATATTCTATCCCTCAGAATTCTTTCTAGTAAATTCCTCACCATTGAGGTTAGACTAACTGGCCTGTAATTTCCTGGTCTATCCCTTCCTCCCTTTTTTAATAATGGGACAACGTTAGCAGTCTTCCAGTCCTCTGGCGCCTCAACTGTGGCCAGAAAGGATTTGAAAATTACTGCCAGGGCCCATGATATCTCTTCCCTGCCTCCCTCAACAGCCTGGAAGACATCTCATCCAGGCATGCGGATTAATCCACTTTTAACGCCGCTAAACCCGCTAGTACTCCTCTCTCTCTAGGTCAATTTCCTCTAATATTTCACAGTCCTCCACCCTGGTGTCAATACCTGTGTCGTCCTTTTCCATTGAGAAGGCCGACGTAAAGAATTCATTGAAAACTGCACACACATCTTCCAGGTCCACACACAGATTACCTCCCTAACTGGCCCCACTCTTTCACCAGTTATTCTCTTGTTCTTTGTATATTTAAAAAACCCCTTTGGGTTTTCCTTTAATCTACCCATGAATGCTTTCTCATGCACTCTCTTAGCTTTCCTAATTTCCTTTTTAAGTTCCCCCCTGCACTTTTTAATACTCCTCTAGGGACTCTGCTGTATTGAGCCCTTGGTTTCTGCCATAAGCTTCTCTTTTTTGCTTAATCCTAACCTTTATGTCCCTTGACATCCAGGGTTCTCTGGACTTGGTCCCCCACTTTGTCTTTATGGAACATATTTGCCCTGTACTCTCGCTATTTCCTTCTTGAATGCCTCCCACTGCTCTGACACAGTTTTATCTGCAAGTAGCTGCGCCCAGTCCATTTGGAACAAAACATACCTCATCTTAGTAAAATTAGCTTTTCCGCAGTTTAGAACTTTTATTCCCGGCCAAACTTATCCTTTTCTATAACAATCCTAAATCTAACTGAGTTATGGTCACTATTTCCCAAATGCTCCCCTACTGATATGCCTTTCACCTGCCTGAGCTCATTTCCAAATATTAGGTCCAAATCTGCCCCCTCCCTTGTTGGGCTTTCTACATACTGGCTAAAAAAGTTCTCTTGGATGCAACTTAAGGATTTTGCTCCCTCCCTATCTTGCACACTAAAACTATCCCCTACTATTACTGCCTTATTGTTATTATTCTTGTGCTCCAGAGCTTGCTTCCCCCCACGTGAAGCAATATCCAAACCCGGTTATGTGAAAAATTGCCCAAGTATGCTCTAAATATAAAACACAGGACAAATCTAACACGGCCAATTACCTCACATTTGATCTACTCTCCATCATCAGTAAAGTGAAGGAAGAGGTCACCAACAGTGCTATCAATTGGCACTTGCTTAACAATAACCTGTTCATTGATGCTCAGTTTGGGTTCTACCAGGGTCACTCAGCTTCCGACCTCATTACAGCCATGGTTCAAACATGGACTAAAAACCTGAACTCCAGAAGTGAGGTGAGAGTGACTGCCCTTGACTTCAAGGCAGTATTTGACTGAGTGTGGCATCAAGGAGCCCTAGCAAAACTGGAGTCAATGGGAATTGGGGGAAAACTCTGCCGGTTGGAGTCATACTTAGCACAAAGGAAGATGGCTGTGGTTGTTGCGGGTCAATCGTCTCAGCTCCAAAACATCACTGCAAGAGTTCCACAGGGTAGTGTCCTCAGCCCAACCATCTACAGCTGCTTCATCAATGACCTTCCATCCTAAGGTCAGAAGCGAGGACGTTCACTGCTGATTGCACAACGTTCAGCCACATTTGCAACTCCTCAGATACTGAAGCAGTCCATGTCCAAATGCAGCAAGACCTGGACAATATCCAGGCTTGGACTGACAAGTGCCAAGTAACATTCGTGCCACACAAGTGCCAGGCAATGACCATCTCTAACAAGAGAAAATCGCCTCTTTACGTTCAATGGCATTACCATTGCTGAAACCCCCACTATCAATATCGTGGGGGTTACCATTGACCAGAAACTGAACTGGACTAGCCACATAAAAAGTGTAACTACAAGAGCAAGTCAGAGGCTAGGAACCCTGTGGCAAGTAACTCACCTCCTGACCCCCCCCAAAGTCTCTTCACCATCTACAAGGCACAAATCAGGAGTGTGATCGATTACGCTCCACTTGTCTGGATGGGTGCAGCTCCAACAACAATCAAGAAGCCTGACAACATCCAGGACAAAGCAGGTCGCTTGATTGGCACCCCTTCCACAAACATTCACTCCCTCCACCACCGACACACAGTGGCAGCAATGTGCGCCATCTGCAAGATGCTTAACCTGTTCACTGATGCTCACCAAGGCGCCTTGGGCAGCACCTTCCAAACCCTGGATCTCTATCATCTAGAAGAAGAGCAGCAGATAGATGGGAACACCACCACCTGGAAGTTCCCGTCCAAGTCACTCACCGTCCTGACTTGGAAATGTATTGCTGGATCAAAATCCTGGAACTCCCTCCCTAACAGCACTGTGGGTGTACCTATGCGGCAGGCACTGCAGCGGTTCAAGAAGGAAGCTCACCACCAGCTTCTCAAGAAAAATTAGGGATAGGTAATAAATGCTGGCCTAGCCAGTGACATTTTTAAAAAAGGATCACCAAGGGACCCAGGTCACAGGTGACTGATGGAGGGATAGGGGTGGTTCCCAGCAGGGTCCCCTCTTCCCAATGCTGGGTCCCTCAATCAGGTACTTAACGCCTCAAATGAGGGACATCCCCTGAATGCCCGCAAGCAACCCTGAAAGGATTTGCCTTTCAGGCTTCCTCCACAGCGAGTTCCCCCATCCACTGTCGGGTGAATACCAGGGGCAACAGGATGAGTCTTGTAAGTGGACATAATTGCCCACTTATAGGCATCAATTGGTGGTCTTAATCAGTGAAGAGGCAGGAAGGAAACTGAATCCGTACCCTGCCCTCCTCCCCCGATTAACCGCCCACCCTACTACCAAATTCACCTCTGAAGAGGGCATTAAATTCCACTGATGAAAACACCAGCCTCCCCACATGTGGCAGCGAATTCCTCTGAACTCCACTGTCACGAATAAACCAACAAACAATCCTCCATTTAGCACAGGCCAGTGTCACAAGCAGCACGCTCCAGCACTACAGAAGCAAAATGTATGTAACATAAATAAGCTCAGGGAAAAACTGACAGCAACCTTCCCTTTGTCAAAGTACATTATGTGGAGGGCGAACACTCTGGCATCTCCGTCCCACTGACCTGTAACCTGAAAAACTAAGGCAGTGTCAGCTCAGCAACTCTTGTGTAACCAGGAGCTCCAAGTAGTTCAAGGTTCAGAGATGGAATCTAGTCAAACCTGTTCTCTATTTAAGGCACAATTTTCTTCGAATTTCCTTTTTTGCACATTTTTATTCTGATCCTAAACCCTGTTGCAAATTGCAGTCATGAACAGGAGCTTGTCAGTTCAGCTGCTGCCCAGGATTCCTGAATGAAATGGTCAACAAGTTTCAGAATTTGTATCCAGTTTAAGAATGCAATCAGCCACATGAAGATATCCAAAGCGATAAATTATTGCTGCAGTATAGGGGGAGTGGGAAGGGTCAGAGAAAAATATCACTATCATCTCCTCAATGGAGCTCTTACAGAAAATAATTAATTTGATCAATAAGAGTAAGCCTGCAGAAATAATGTGTGGCATTTCATGTAAATTAAATGGTACAATTTTAAAATGGGTGCAAGAGAGACCTGGAAATGTATCTACACAAATCTTTGAAGTTGGCTGCACAAATTGAGAGAGCTGTTGTTTTCCTTAGAACAGAGAAGATTAAGAGAGATTAAATAGAGATGTTCAAATTTATGAGGAGTATTGATAGACTGAATGATTAGTAACTGTTTACAGTGACAGGAGGTTCAGTAGCCAGATGACACTGATTTAAGATGATTAGCAAAAGAACCAGTACGGACATTAGGAATAGTCTTTTTAAAGCAGCGATCTGGTATGCAATCCTTTGTGGGAGCAGATTAAATAGTAAATTTCAAAAGGAAATTGCATAAGCAAAATGCGCTGAGCAGTCTATCTTGTAAGTTCCATACAAGAGGCTCAGAAAGAAAGTTACAGTTGTTGCAAATTAACAACTGTGTGCACCCCAGAGTTAACCAGCACCTGTGCAACTGTATTCCAGCGAGAGTCAGTGTGGAACCCATACCCCAGGGAGGGTCGGTGTGTGGGGAACTGTACCCCAGTGAGAGTCAGTGTGTGTGGGACTGTACCCCAGTGAGAATCAGTGTGTATGGGATTGTACCCCAGTGAGAGTCAATGTGTGTGGAACTGTACCCCAGTGAGAGTCAGTGCATCTGGAGCTTGTAGAAACACTCTCTGGGAGGCTTCTTAGTCAAACAAAACAAACTTTATTTACATAAGAGTTTCGGTGGCTGCTTGTATCCAGCCAGCCCCTCATACTGCCATTTTCTTCCGAGGGAACCCCTCCGTAGAAATTATTCCCCCACACTAGCCACATATTGGTTGAACAAATCACATGACTCCCTCCTCAGTTGAACTGATCTTAAAGTGATGGCATAACAGAAATATTTTTAAAATTTTTTTAATTTTATCGTGTCCATGGACAGCCAGAACTGGACACATTTTTGCGACTTGTTGTTGAATTCAGCAAGACCTGCAACAGTGCAGTGTCCCTCTAGCGATAGGCATTGCAGGAGATGTTGCATAGTCTGTGGCTCAGTTCCACATTCACAAGTTGTTGGGCTGGTTGTATATCCCCTTTGAACGACCTACACTAGTCCTATGTCTGTTAAGGCACTTCCAGGTTGCCCAGTTGCAATTAGCTCCTGGGGGAAGGCTTTCATCCGGTAGAATTTCCATCGCTGAGGATTATTCGAGACTGGCGAGCCGGTCTTTCCACAAGGCGATGTGGGCTTCAGATGGAGTTGATTGTAATGGAACAACACTTTTCATGAAGTTCTTCCTTGACTTTAGGCGGCTGAACAGAACGGAAATATAACTCAGTGAGAGTCAGCGCGTGTGGAACTGTACCCCAGTGAGTCAGTACGTGTGAACTATACCCCAGTGAGAGTCAGCATGTGCTGAATTGTACCACAGGGAGAATCAATGCATGTAGAACTGTATCTCAGTGAGAATCAATGCGTGTAGACCTCTATCTCAGTGACAGTAGTGCGTGTGGAACTGTACCCCATTGTGAGTGGTGCATGTGGAACTGTACCCCAGTGAGAATCAGTGCATGTAGAACTGTATCTCAGTGAGAGTAGTGCGCGTGGAACTGTACCCCATTGAGAGTCAGTGTATGTGGAACTGTACCCCAGTGAGAGTCAGTCTTTGAGGAACTGTACCCCAGTCACAGGCAGTGTGTGTGGAATTCACCCCAGTGAATGTCAGTGCCTGTGGAACTGTGGAATCATGCTAGCACAAGAATACCTTCAGTAACATTGTGGGGGAGTGAAAAGCTGCAAGAATCAGATGAGAAAGATGTGAGAGTGCAGTTTAGAATGCAAATGTAGCAACATTTGCTTTTACTGCAGGGCTGGAGTGCCCTCAACTGGTGTGTAAAAACTGCCCATGCTCTCTTGTTCCATCTGCCTCAGGCATAGAATGGGCCTGTGCTGTTCTATGAGCAGCTGCTGGGAGATTGTACAGTGGCCTCAGGAACACCCATTCTTCCCACAGGGATAAAAACAAAAAACTGCGGATGCTGGAAATCCAAAACAAAAACAGAAATACCTGGAAAAACTCAGCAGGTCTGGCAGCATCGGCGGAGAAGAGCAAAGTTGACGTTTCGAGTCCTCATGTTTTGTTGAAGAGTCATGAGGACTCGAAACGTCAACTTTGCTCTTCTCTGCCAATGCTGCCAGACCTGCTGAGTTTTTCCAGGTATTTCTGTATTTGTTTTTGTTTCCCACAGGGTGCTTGAGATCCAGTAACTGGCCACATGCAGACTCATTGCTACAACTGCACGGTTCACAGAGCAGGCCCCAGGCACACACAACTTAAATATCTAACCACCTCCATTGCAAAAAGTGTAGCAATATCTTTGGATGATATTATTCTGTGCAAGAGCTACTTCTGATCCCCTACTCACCTGAAGTCCCTGCCTAGCCCTGATATTTATTATGCGAATCACACCAAGTCTGGCCTGACAATCCAATCAGTATTCACAGCAGCCCAGTTCCTGCTGGTTTACAATTCCTTTAAATGGAGAGAGGGCTTGTTCCATCCTTACAGCACAATGTGGTCATCGAAGTCATCACATACATTTGGCTTAGTCGTTGTAAAACAATTCTCGTTTATCTCATGTTTATGCAAGAGGCTTTCTTGCATTTAAATAGAGTGTTTTAGTCTTCTGGCGCATATATGGGGATGACAAGTGGGACAGGGAATGTCAGCAATGAGCTTCACACATACTAAATGGCAGACCCAGACCATTGTGTGCACAACTTGCTCTGCCATTTGTTAGGTACAGTGGGATGGACATTATATCATTGACTTGTGACCTGGCACGAATGCACCATCATTCCAAGAAGAGAAAGGCCAGGGTGGCTGTCCCTGCTAAAACCTCTGAGTGAGATTAACGGTTTATGTTGTGCTGGCTGCACTATTGTTTGATCCAATAGTCCCAGAATGTAGCTTGCAGTGCTGGGACAGGACGGGCTGCTGAGAGATGAAAGAAAGTCAGGCAAAGTCCGTGCCAAGCCAAACAAAGCCCTACTTGACTGATACCATCTGTTGGAGCCTGTTACACTGGAGGCCTCACTGCTGCTCTGGCTCACCCGCTGTATGCTCCCTGCTGAATTACATTACACAGCAAAGCATTTCAGCATATAGACAGCAAAATACTCCACCGACAGCTAACAATTTCACATTCACTAGCCACTCTCAGTCAGCAACAGGGAGCAGCTTATCAATAGACAATATTGCAGCAAACAAACCAACCAGGGTTCCTGCTCCAGATCATCATCCAGAGACTGGTGGGAAAGAAAGAGAGAATGTGCAAATGTGGCTTAGTGGTAGCTTTCTCTCTCTCACCCAAGTCAGAAGGCTGTAAGTTCAAGTCCAAGTTCCATTCCAGAGGCTTGAGTATGTAATCCAGGATAACATTCCAGTGCAGTACTGAGGGAGTGCTGCACTGCCGTAGGTGCCGTATTTTCAAATGAGACCATAAACCGAGGTGCTGCATGCCCTCTCACATACCAGATCTCTCAGCCACTCCTGGAAGAAGAGTATGGGATCTCCTCTCAGTGTCCTGGTCATTAATTATCTGTAAACTAAGATCACTAAAATAGATTGTTTGCTCATTATCACACTATTATTTGTGGGAGCTCGCTGTGCATAAATTGTCTGCTGCATTTCCTACACTACAACAGTGGCTCCTCTTCAAAAATATTTCATTGGCTGTAAAGCGCTTTGAGACACCCTGAGATCATGAAAGGCTTGACATAAATGCAAGTCTTTTATTAACAAAGGAATGTAGCCTGCTGACAGTATGGGATCTCCATTCCCACACACTCAGTGTGAGAGCATCATGACAGCTGAACTTTGGCCCCTCTGCAAAGTCAACACAATGGCAAGGAGGATGCTAGTCCTCCCTGGGGCCATCAACTGCAGTGAGACATCGCAGTGTTGAACTGCAGGTCACTTGTTGCTTGGGACCCACTTCTGTCGTCCTACATTAAGATACAGGCCAAGTGAAAGGCTTCCCCTCACACACAGGAAGGAACCCAAGCAAAGCGCATCTCCTTCCTGCCCACCAGTTCCTCAACCCAACACAACAAACTATTCTCACAAAGAAGGGAAGAGCACACATATCACAGGGCCGAGGGAACATTGCAATAATAGGACCAACAGCTTCATCCTGCTGTATCCCTGCCCTTAACCATTTCAGCCCCAATAATAGCTCAATAACCAATCACTGCAGCAACTACACACAGTACAGGCAACTTCGCCTAGTGCTATTTTTGCACCGAATGTTTTCAATTGTCCAATATGCTGAATAAGCAAAAATACAGCAAAGTGGAAACTTAAGCACCTCAAAGAAAGACAAGTAAAATATGAAGATTTTATTCTGCAATATGAAACAGGAAGAGCTCAGTTCTTTCTTTGTGACGTGATCCCTGCTGAAAGTGAGACATAACTATGAGCTGATATACTGTGGCCTGGCTCCAAGGCCTGTCTATGCTTCAGAACGGGAACTTATCTGTTAGTTGCAGGAAATGGTGTTGTTGGTGGGTGTTTGAAACACCTCCAGCAGATGAAGAGGGTGAGGAGTCACTGCTAAACTCACAGCAACAAAGCAGGTCTCTCTCTGAGTGCCAGAGGTTGTTAAAGGGGCTTCACACTCAAGCAAAACACTTTCTGGTCACAGAGTCATTACTACACAGAAGGAGGCCTTTCAGACCATTGAGTCCATGCCAATATTGGAATAAATTGTTGCTCGTATCTGAAATATACTAAAGGATAGAGAGAGATAGAGGAGTATAGTGCTCAGTCAGTGATTCACGAGGCACTTAGATACTACACTGGGGTTTGCAGCTATCCATAAACTGATAAGTTAGATGGTTGAATGGCCTTTCTCAACTGGCTAAGGGGATGTGTTACAGGCCATCTAATGTTCAGCCTGAGCATCGAAACAGACACATAAACATAGAAACAGCTGTTAAATATTAGACAAATGAAACCTTTTTATACAACAGTTCTAAAGAGACATCTGAGAGAGAAGATTCAATCCAAAAAGTGACAGTGCTGATCTTTTGCTCTGAAATGTATATTATTTCTATGAAGCACTGGACTCTCTAGGGTCTGTTGTGTGGGGTGTTTTCACTTTCCAACATTGGTAAAAAGCTCAATCTTAAACAGGCTGAATCACATCACTCAATACGATCTGTTAGTGTCCCACAAAGGAACGGTTTTAAGCTCACACATGACTTCAACATGTACTGCCACAGGAACAGGGCGTTTTTAGAATTCATTTATGGGATGTGGATGTCGCTGGCTGGGCCAGCATTTATTGGCCATCCCTAATTGCCCTTGGGAAGATGATGGTGAGCTGCCTTCTTGAACCGCTGCAGTCCTGTGGTGTAGGTACACCAACAGTGCTGTTAGGGAGGGAGTTCCAGGATTTTGACCCAGCAACAGGGAAGGAACAGCAATATTTTTCCAAGTCAGGATGGTGAGTGACTTGGAGGGGAACCTCCAGGTGGTGGTGTACCCATGTGTCTGCTGCCCTTGTCCTTCCAGATGGTAGCGGTCGTGGGTTTGGCAGGTGCTAAGGAGCCATGGTGAGTTCCTCCAGTGCATCTTGTAGATTGTTCACACTGCTGCCACTGTTTGTCAGTGGTGGAGTGAGTGAATGTTTGTGGAAGGGGTGCCAATCAAGCGGACTGCTTTGACCTAGATTATGTCAAGCTTCTTGAGTGTTGTTGGAGCTACACTCATCCAGACAAGTTAAGAGTACTCCATCACACTCCTGACTTGTGCCTTGTAGATGGTGGACAGGCTTTGGGAATTCAGGAGGTGAGTTACTTGCCGTGGGATTCCTAGCCTCTGGCCTGCTCTTGCAGCCACAGTATTTATATGGCTGGTCCAGTTCAGTTTCTGGTCAATGGTAACCCGCAGGATGTTGATAGTGGGGGATTCAGTGATGATAATGCCATTGAATGTCAAGCAGCGATGGTTAGATTCTCTCTCGTAGGAGACAGTCATTGCCTTGTGTGGCATGAATGTTACTTGCCACTTGTCAGCCCAAGCACTGAACAAGAATATATAAAAAACGCTAAGTTTACAGAGCTATCTGGCTGAGGTTGGGTGGGGAAGCTCAGCTTTGCTCCCTGCCATTCTCCTGATCCTGATCATTGTGCATGACCCCGACAGACTGTGAGGCGAGAATGAGGCTAGTTGTGATATCTCCTGCACTCATCAACTCTTGCTCACACCCGGTGTCCTGGGCTCAAACACAGAGGTAACTAAAGTTAGCCACAGCCCACAGAACTGAGAGTCAGTGAGAGATCGAAAAGGGAAAGCAGATGAACAAAATGTCATAACTATGAGCAATATGTAGTAACCCTGCACTGGTTACCTCACTGCACTAACATTTCACATTGCTATGCGCAACATGTAGCTGCTGATTGTATGCATGTACCTGTACACCTATCACTCATCATCAGGCTGGCTCCACAAATCCAGGAAACACACCAAATCCTGCAACAAAACACAGATGGAGATAAGCAGAGCAAAGAAAGACACACATTACAGCACCAGCAGTCCTAATCCGCTCGGACACATTTACACACTGGAGAATATATTTTAAAGGCATAATGGTCGTAGCTTTTTGACGAAGTAACAAAGAGGGTTGACGAAGGCAATGAAGTTGATGTGGTGTACATGGACTTCCAAAATGTGTTTGATAAAGAGCCATATAACAGGCTTGTCAGCAAAGTTAAGCCCATGGAATAAAATGGACAGTGGCAGCATGGATATGACATTGGCTGAGTGACAGAAAACAGACAGAAGTGGTGAATGTTTGTTTTTCGGACTGGAGGAAGATTTATATTGGCGTTCCCTAGGGGTTGGTCCTAAGACCACTGCTCTTCTCGATATATATCATTAGTCTAGACCTAGACTTTGATGTGCAAGGCACAATTTCAAAATTTGCAGATGATAGGAAACCTGAGAGTATTGTGAACTGTAAGGAGATTATAAGATAACTTCATAAGATATAGGAGCAGGATAGGCCATTTGGCACCTTGAACCTGCTCTGCCATTCGATAAGATCATGGCTGATCTGATTATTCCACTTTCCTGCCTGCCCTCCATAACCCTTGTCAATCAAAAATCTGTCTCACTCAACCTTGAATATATCCAATGACCCAGCATCCACTGCTCTCTGGGGCAGAATTCCAAAGATTAATGGCCTTCTCAGAAGAGGAGGAATTTCTTCTCTCTGTCTTAAATGGGACACCCCATATTTTATACTGTGGCTCCTAGTTCTAGACTCCCCAATAAGGGGAACATCTTCTCAGCACTTACCCTGTCTAGCCCCCTCAGAATCTTAAATGCCTCAATAAGATCACCTCTCATTCTTCTAAACTCCAATGAGTATAGCCCAACCTTTCTTCATAAGATATTCCCTTCATCCCAGGAATCAGCCAAGTGAATCTTCTCTGAACTGTCTCCAATGCAAGTATATCTCTCCATAACTAAGGAGACCAAAACTGTACACAGTACTCAAGGTGTGATCCCACCAAAGCCTCACGTCGCAAGACCTTCCGATTTTTATACTCCATCTCCGTTGCAATAAAGGCTGGCATTCCCTTTTTTTCTAAATACTTGTTGTCCTGCAGGCTAACTTTTTGTGATACATGCACAAGGACACCCAGATCCCTCTGTACTGCAGCACTCTGCAGTCTCTCTCCAAATAAATACTATTCTGCTTTTCTATTTTTTCTGTCAAAATGGACAAACCCACATTATACTCCATTTGCCAAGTTTTTACCCACTTGCATAACCTATCTATATCCTCTTGCAGGCTCTTTGTATCCTCCTCACAACTTGCTTCCCTACCTATTTTTGTACCAACAACAACACACACTCCCTTCATCCAGGTCATTAATATAGATTGTAAATAGTTGGGGCCCCAACACTGATCCCTGCAGCCCTCCACTAGTTAGTGAGCCAACCTGAAAATGGCTCACTTACCCACTCTGTTTCCTGTTAGTTAGCCAATCCACTATCCATGCAAATATATCACCACCCCAAAACCATGAGCTCTTAAGCAAAGAGGATAGTGATAGGCTTCAAGAGGACATAGGCAGTCTGGTGGAATGGGTGGACACGTGGCAGATGAAATCTAATGCAAAGAAGTATGAAGTGTTACATTTTGGGAGGAAGAGTGAGGAGGGGCAATCTAAAATAAAATACAGAATTTTAAAAGATGTGCAGGAGCAGAGGGACCTGAGGTTTTGTGTGCACAGATCGTTTATAGTGTTAGACTTCACCTTATTGACACGGTTCTGTCATTAATAAGGCTTAAGGTATCAAATTGTACTGCACATAAGCTTAGTGATGAAAAACCATAATTTGTGTGTATTATTGGATGTTGTTATTAAGTTTGTTACAGCCAGGTGAGGAAGGGTGGAGGGACTCCCCTTTTTCCCCACTCCTTGGTTGACTGCAGCAAGGTTTTTAAAAATTTATGAGGATGAATGTGTCAATTCAGTGTATGTACTTAACTGTTTATGTGCTGATTACAAAGAACTCAGTCCAACAGATTTTAAACAAATAAAGGGTTAGTTTTTATTGTGCTAAAAACCCACCCAGGTAAAGGTATTAAAACATTAAAAAAGCAAGTAAACATACATATCGACCATCGCAACACATACACACACGCACGCAAAAATACAAGTTTTTTCCAAATTGATTCATGGGACATGGGCTTCGCTGGCTGGGCCAGCATTTATTGCCCCACCATACTTGCCCTTGAGAAGGTGGTGATGAGCTACCTTCTTCAACTGCTGCAGTCCATGTGGTGTATGTACACAGTGCTGTGAGGAAGGGAGTGCCAGGATTTTGACCCAGTGACTGTGAAGGAATGTCCAAGTCAGGATGGAGAGTGACTTGGAGGGGAACTTCCAGGTGGCAGTGTTCCCATCTCTCTGCTGCCCTTGTCCTTCTACATGGTGGTGGCTGTGGGTTTGGAAGGTGCTGTCGAAGGAGCCTTGGTAAATTCCTGCAGTGCATCTTGCACATGATACACACTGCTGCTACTGTGTGTCGGTGTGGAGGGAGTGAATGTTTGTGGATGTGGTGCCAATCAAGCTGGCTGCTTTGTCCTGGATGGTGTCAAGCTTCTTGAGTGTTGTGGGAGCTGCACTCATCCAGGTAAATGGTGGGGGGGGTGTTCCATCACATTCCTGGCTTGTGCCTTGTAGATGGTGGACAGGCTTTGGGGAGTCAGGAGGTGAGTTACACGATTCCTAGCCTCTGACCTGCTCTTGTAGCCACAGTATTTATATGGCTAGTCCAGTTCAGCTTCTGGTCAGTGGTACTCCCCATGATGTTGATACTGGCGGAATCAGTGATGGTAATGCCATTGAATGTCAAGAGGCGATGGTTAGATTCTTTCTTATTGGAGATGGTCATTGCCTGGCACTTGTGTGGTGTGAATGCTACTTGCCACTTGTCAGCCCAAGCCTATATATCGTCCAGGCCTTGCTGTGTTTGGACATGGACTGCTAAGGTTAGATTGTTGAAGGGAAGCCAGGACCACTCTTCTCATTGGTCAAGAATTGCAAATAATTGGTTAGAAGTTATTAGTTGTGTCAACACAAGTAGAAAGACTTGAGCTGAATGTTGCAAAAGCTGCCTGCAAAAGTATAAAAACAAGAAAGCATCACTAGGGTCCTTTGCACTTGCCGTGGGATAGTATTTGTCAGAGGGCACTTGCTGAGGGAATTTGTCGAGAGAGAAAGTTAGGCGTAAGTTGTAGAGCACTTGCTAGAAAGTTAGTACTTGTGTGGGTCATTGCGAGTCAACGAGTAATTGTCATAGGTTGGGGCTTGCCGTATGAATGCAGATCAGAATTAGAATCCAGTATTGGGACTAAAGATAATTGCCTTGAGAAAATAAGCAGTCTTTTTTAGGACACTGCTTTCAGCTTAAGTGAAACACTCAGCAGCAGCTGTAAAACGTGTAGCTTGAGAGGGAGAAAGAGAAAAACATTCAGCAAACAGTTGTGAAATGTGCAGCTTCTGGAGTAAGGAGGACAGAAAGCTACAGCAGTTAACACATCACTGTGCTTGCACACGAGAATAGGAGAGACCTCACCCTGAGTGAGACACAGCCTGAGTGAGTGTGGGTATTGGCAGTTTGGTGCACAGTGGGAATTTGGTGCAGATGGGAATAGGTGCTCTTTGCATTTTTTTCTTTGATTCTATTCTATCCAACTTCTTAAATCTTCAGAGCGTGGTCTTGCCCTGCTGCAGCAGTAGCGGCTACAAGGGAGAGAAATGACTGGTAAGTAGTGGGTAAGGTCGGGTAATTATTTACTACTTTCATCGCTTATAGTTTAAGGTCTTTTTGTGGTTTATAGTTTGTATATACTGTAGTAACGAGGATCATGAAAGAAGGGTCCTAGAGTAATGGATTTAAAAGGTTTAATTCAAAGGGATAAGTCATGGCAAGAGAGCTCAAAGCCGTGGCGTGCTCCTCATGCTCCATGTGGGAAGCCAGGAACATTTCCAGTGCCTGGGACCAGCATGTGTGCAGGAAGTGTGTCCAGCTGCAGCTCCTGGAAGCTCAGGTTTCAGAGCTGGAACGGTGGCTGGGGACACTGTGGAGCATCCACGAGTCTGAGAGTTTCATGGATAGCACGTTTAGAGAGGTGGGCACACCTCAGCTGAAGGGACTTGAGGGAGGAAGGGAATGGGTGACCACAAGGCTGTCCAAAAGAAACAGGCAGGTTGTTCAGGAGTCCCCTGGGGTCTCGCTCGCAAATCGGTATTCCATTTTGGAGGCTGGTTCCTCCAGGGAGTGCAGACAGAGCCAAGCTTCTGGCACCACAAGCAGCCTGTCTGTACAGGAGGGGAGAAAGAGAGGAAGAGCAATAGTAATAGAGGATTCTATAGTCAGGGGAACAGATAGGTGGCCGTCAACATGACTCCAGGATGGTGTGTTGCCTCCCTGGTGCCAGGGTCCGGGATGTCATTGCACAGCTGCAGGGCATCCTGAAGGGGGAGGACGATCAGGCAGAGGTCATGGTACATGTTGGTACCAATGACATAGGTAGAAAGAGGGATGAGGTCTTGCATCAAGAATTCAGGGAGCTGGGCAGTAGACTGAAAAGCAGGACCTCTCGGGTTGCAATCTCTGGATTACTCCCAGTGCCATATGCTAGCGAGCACAGAAATAGGAGAATAGCGCAGATGTATACGTGGCTTAAGAGTTGGTGCAGGAGGAAGGGTTTTAGATTCCTGGATCACTGGGATTGTTTCTGGGGAAGGTGGGACCTGTACAAGCGGAACAGTTTACATCTGAACCAGAGTGGGACTAACATCCTTGCGGGGCAGGTTTGCTAGTGCAGTTGGGAGGAGTTTAAACTAATTCGGCAGGGGGAGGGGACACAGAATGTTAGCAGAATAGAGACACATCATAATACAGTAAAACAATCAAGTCAGAGGGAGTACAGCTGCATTTGGTTTCAGGGGAGTGAGAAGAGGCTGGATGGCCTCTAATTTAATGCCAGGAGTATTACAGGTAAAACAGATGAGTTAAGGGTGAGGATTGACACGTGGAATTGTAATATATTAGCCATTACTGAGACGTGGTTGAGGGAAGGCAGGATTGGCCACTCAACCTTCCAGGATATAGAATCTTCAGGCGAGACAGGAGAGGGGTTAAAAGAGGAGGAGGCATTGCATTATTAGTTAAGGGGTCAGTTACTGCAGTAAGGAGAGATGGGACATTGAATGAAGCTTTGTGGGTAGAGCTTAGGAAAAAAAAGGGGCAGCCACATTGTTAGGTGTTTATTATAGACCCCAGATAGTCAGCAGGAAATTGAGGAGCAAATATGTGCACAATTTGCGGAGGTGTGTAAAAACAATAATAGGGTAATTATATTAAGTGATTTCAACTTTCCCAACATTAATTGGGATAGACATAGCGTTAAGGGCTTGGATGGAGTGGATTTCTTGAAATGATACAGGAGAACTTTTTAGGTCAATATGCAGAGGATCCAACAAGGGACGGCACAGTGCTGGACCTAATTCTGGGGCAAGGAGCCAGACAGGTGGCTGAGGTGGTGGTGGGGGAGCATTTTAGTGATAGCAACCACAACATGGTACAATTTAAGCTTGTTATGGACAAAGATATAAACAAGTTGCAAAAAAAAATGTTTTGGACTGGTGGAGAGCAGATTTCAGTAAAATAAGGCAGGATCTGGCCAAGGTAGATGGGGAACAGCTACTTGTGGGGAAATCTACAGAAGAGCAGTGGGGGGCATTCAAAAAGGAAATGGGGAGGGTACAGGCTCAACATGTTCCCTCTAGGGCGGTAGGAAGGAGTAACAAGCCCAGAGAATCATGGATGACCAGGGATATTCAGGATATAATGAGAAGGAAAAGAAAGGCTTTTAGCAGGTACAAGGGAAGCAAGTCAGCAGAGGCATTAATGGAGGACTGAAACTGCAGGGTGGAGCTTAAGAAAGCAATTAGGAGAGCAAAGAGAGGGTATGAGAAAGCTCTGGCTGATAAAAGTAGGGAAAATTCCAAGATATTCTATAAGTATATCAATGGGAAGAGGATAACCAGGGAAAGAATAGGGCCCATTAGGGACCAAGGGGGAAATCTATGGGTGGAGCCAGAGGGCATCGGTAGAGTGTTGAGGGAATATTTCACATCCTTCTTCACCCAAGAGAATGAGGATAAAGGTATGGAACTCAGGCAGATGGACTGCGAGGTTCTTAAGCAAATTGACATAGGGAGTGACAAGGTATTGGAGGTGTTGACAGGCTTAAAAGTGGACAAATCTCCAGGTCCGGATGATTTGTGTCCCAGATTGCAGAGGGAGGAAAGGGAGGAGATCACAGGGGCTCTGAGCCGAATTTTTAATTCCTCTCTGGCCACGGGGGAGGTGGCAGAGGGATGGAGAACAGCTAATGTGGTTCCACTATTTCAGAAGGGTTGTAGAGATAAGCCGGGGAGATTCACGTCAGTGGTAGGGAAACTATTGGAGAAAATTCTGATGGAATCTATCTCTACTTGGAGAGGCAAGGTTTGATCAGGGATAGTCAGCATGGTTTTGTCAGAGGGAGGTCATGCCTAACAAATTTGATTTAATTTTTTGAGATGATGACCAGGTGTGTAGATGAGGGTAGTTTATATGGGTTTCAGCAAAGCCTTTGACAAAGTCCCACATGGGAGGCTTGTAAAGAAGGCAAATGCACATGGGATACAGGGTAATTTGATAAGGTGAATTCAAAATTGGCTTAGTTGTGGGAGAAAGAGGGTGATGACAGAAGGATGCTTTAGTGACTGGAAGCCAGTGTCCAGTAGCATACCACAGGATCTGTGCTGGGTCCCCTATTATTCGTCATTTATATAAATGACATAGATGACTATGTGGGGGGTGGGATTAGTAAATTTGCGGATGACACAAAGATTGGCCATGTGGTTAACAGTGAGGTTGAGTGTCTTGGACTACAGGAAGATAGAGACAGGTTGGTCAAATGGGCAGATAAGTGGCAGATGGAATTTAACCCTGAAAAGTGTGAGGTGATACACTTTGGAAGGGGTAATTTGACAAGGAAGTATTCAATGAATGGCATGGCACTAGGAAGTTTTGAGGAACAAAGGAACATGGCGTGTGTGTCCATAGATCTCTGAAGGCGGAGGGGCATGTTAGTGGGATGGTGAAAAAGGTATATGGGACACTTGCCTTTATCAATCGAGGCACAGATTACAAAAGTAGGGAGGTATTGTTGGAGTTGTATACAGTCTTGGTGAGGCCACAGCTGGAGTACTGTGTGCAGTTCTGGTCACCACATTATAGGAAGGATGTGATTGCACTGGAGGGGGTGCAGAGGACATTCACCAGGATGATGCCTGGGATGAAACATTTAAGTTATGAAGAGAGGTTGGATAGACTTGAGTTGTTTTCGTTGGAGCAGAGAAGACTGAGGGGTGACGTGATTGAGGTGTACAAGATTATGAGGGGCATGGACAGGGTAGATAGGGTGCAACTGTTCCTCTTCAGTCATGAGGGGACACATGTTAAAGGTGAGGGGCAGGAGGTTTAGGGGGGATGTGAGGAAAAACCTTTTTACCCAGAGGGTGGTGACTGTCTGGAATGCGCTGCCTGGGATGGTGATTGAGGAGAATTGCGTCGCATCCTTTAAAAAGTACCTGGATGAGCACTTGACGCGTCATAACATTCAAGGCTATGAGCCAAGTGCTGGTAAATGGGGTTAGGTAGGTAGATCAGGTGTTTCTCACGTATCAGTGAAGGCTCAATGGGCTGAAGGGCCTCTTCTGCTCTGTGAGATTCTGTGATTCTGTAATATAGACTGGGAAAATAGAGTTGAAGTCTTAAAGCTGAAAAGGGATTTATATGTATGTTAGAGTTAAGCTGACTAAGTTAAAATCTCAAAAGACGTCATGAATCAAGAGACCAAGGAGAAGAGTAGACGCCATAAGTCCCACAATCCACGGAAAAACAGACATGTTGAACTTGTGTATTATGCCATGCCTCGACGAGTAGAACGTTAAATATTAATCTTTGCTGTTCAACAAACCTTGTTCGTTTGCATGCTAAATTTATCAGCCATTTTTGCTGATAAAGTTATTCCTTGATAAGAATTTCCTTACTCTGGGGTTTAGTATAGAGTCCAAATCCCTACAAAGGTCATAGTCATAGAGTCACAGATGGCTGCCTTTTGGCCCATCAATTCCATGGCAGCTCTCTGAAGAACAATCTAAAGCTTTTTGTCTTGCACTTATCAGGGCAACGCAAGAATGTCATGTTTCAAATGATCACATCAATATGTCCTGCCAACTCCAAAAGGTGGCAGGGCTGGTTAGGAAAGCAGTTCGTAAGGCAATTGGATCCCAGGCTTAATAAATAAAGGCACAGAGTAGAAAAACAAGGAAATTGTGGTGAACATTTCCAAAACTTGTTTGGTCTCAATGGGAGTATTGTGCCCAGTTCTGGGCATCACACTTTAGGAAGGATGTGATGGCATTAGAGAGGGTGCAGAAAAGGTTTATGAGAATTCTCCCAGGGGTAAGGAACTTGTTTGTTACAAATGCAAGATTTTACATGATTGTTACATTTTGGGACTTTCTCTTTAAAGGTAAAATGGAGGGATGAAGGAGGTCATGTGACCTTTTCTGAATTCTGGCTGGCAACAAGCCTAGGTGGCTTGGTCATTAAATACTAAAGGGGAGCCCAGGTTGTTTTACTGGTAAGAAGGTGCAAGATATTCACACCTGTAAACAATGATCAGGACAGCTATGCTGATGGAGGATAGACTGTTAATCTCCAAATCCCTGAGATGTTAGGGATGTCAGGTTTCATGAAGGGTTATGCTTTAAACTGTCTATTTCATTTCAAGATAGAATGGAGTTGGGAGTCTAAAGGATAGCTAATTAGTATTTCTACCTGGAATAGAGGCCTACTTGATCCATGTTACCATGAAGATGGGCTATGAACACAAAGAGGTCAAATATGGTATCTGGACTGAGATTAGGCCCACGGTCAGATACAGCAGCTGCAGGCTGGGATTAGAGATATGATTCAGATACAGTAACTATTACAACTACAATTTATATTTATATAACACCTTTAAAATTAAAAAAAATCTCAAGGTGCTTCACAGCAACATTATAGAACAAAGTATGACACTGAGCCAAAGTATAAAGAGACAGAACAATTCACAATAACGATTAACGCATGTACCAGAAAGGTGTTTAGTGCAAACAGGGTCAAGGGAGGGGGAGGCAAGACTTCTGGACAAGAAGAGCTCAGAAAGAGCATGAAGGGAGGTAGGAGCGAAACTAGAGAATGAAGCCAGTTCAGGACTAGGGCAGGGAGACAGATTTTTGTTATAGGTCAGGTACAGTAACTGCAGGCTTGGATTAGACATGGATCAAGTACAGTTACTTGCCTGAGGTTAGTGACAAGGGTCAGGTACAATACCTGGAGACTAAGATTAGTGACATGGTCATTGAGAAAGACAAACTGTTTGACATTCATTCTGACCTTGAGTCTGGTGTTACATCAAGGTCCCATTCACAATGTCTGGTGTTTCAGGTGGGCTTTGAGAAGATGCCATGGCACCCTCTACAAAACTAGGAGTTTCCCTGCTCACTGGTTAGCATGCTTCCTTCAATCAACATCGTCAAATACCGCATAAGTGGTCATTTTTGTCATAGAATCTTGTAGAGCACAAGATGGCTGATGCAATGATCCACACAACAGTCATTACAAGTCCAGCAATGTCTTACAGATAGTCTCCTATTTTACATGTTTATGTAGTAAATGTTAATATAAATGAAAATGTCCTGAAAGCCAATTTCCAACCTCCTGGAGCCTGGATGCTCCACAGCCTAAACTCTCCAAATTCTCTTTACTTCTGTGAATTGTCACTGAATCAGTCCAGTTCTCAGCTGTATGCACGCTTAGTATAGAATTTAAATATTTCTGACACTGCCTTTCTGTAATCATGCCTATACAATGTGAAAATCCACAAGTACAACAATGATATCAGCTGTTGTTGCTTAAACACATGGGAATATAAAAGGTCAGCATTCCAGAATTGGGAAATTTTTTAGATTGCTGTTTGTGATTACATGGAACAATGTTTCCTGTGGATTACTAGCCGTCCAGGATTCTCCTTTCGGGAGGGAACACATGCAAACTAACATTGATGCAAAGTGGCAACACACTCACACCAAATTTATTAAAGTCTCTAGTACCCACAGAGATAAAAACAAAAAAATGCGGATGCTGGAAATCCAAAACAAAAACAGAATTACCTGGAAAAACTCAGCATCGGCGAAGAAGAAAAGAGTTGACGTTTCGAGTCCTCATGACCCTTCAGCAGAACAGACCAGAACAGTTCTGCTGAAGGGTCATGAGGACTCGAAACGTCAACTCTTTTCTTCTCCGCCGATGCTGCCAGACCTGCTGAGGTTTTCCAGGTAATTCTGTTTTTATTCTCCAGTACCCACTGTGAGATAAGACAATTTCAGCATGTGACAAGACGTCCATAACAATCTCTCCAACAGAGTTATTGATGAGGGAATAAAAGGCACCAAAGTCTATGCCAAAAATAATTTTGCAATGCAGCAGAAAGCCTTTCAGCTAATTGTACATGTCCTACTTGTCCCCAAATCCTTTTTCAATTTGTTGTCATCAAAGATTTATCCACTTCCTTTTTAAAAATCTGCTGTAGCTCTGCCCCTAACTGTTATCCAAAATCCTGTGGCATAGAATACATTTCTCCTAACAGCTACCTTCAGCTATAGGGAGAGAGTGCGGCAGTAGGATTAGCTTTAGATTAATAGAGGGCAACATAAAGGGAATGAGGCAGTGGCATTAGTTTGAGATTGGACAAGCAAAAAGCAGTAATACTCCAACACTGACCTGTCAGAGTAGCCAATTCAATCCCTGGTCCATATTCACCTGATTGGGAATCATCCAAGACTAGGATGTTGTTGCTGAGACACGTTCAGGGACACAGACACAGTACGGTGATGGACAGTTAAGCAACTATTGGGAGGAGGCAACTTCTCAAACATTCCCAACCTCAGTGAAGGCACAACCCAGTACATCAGTGCAAAAGACAAGGTTGAAGCATATGCAACTATCTTCAGTCAGAAATGCCAGGTAGATGATTCATCTCAGCCTCTTCACGAGGTCTCCACCAACACTGGGGTCAGTCTTCAGCCAATTTCATTCACTTCACACAATATCAAGAAATGGCTGAAGGAACTGGATACTGCAAAGGCTATGGGCCCTGACAATATCGCAGATGTAGTGCTGAATACCTGTGCTGCAGAAATAACCACACCCCTAGCCAAGCTGTTCCAGTACATCTATAACACTGGCATCCACCTGACAATGTGGAAAATTGTCAAGGCATGCCCTGTCCACAAAAAACAGGACAAATCTGAACTGGCCAATTACCACTCATCACTCTACTCTCAATCATCAGCAAAGTGATGGAAGGTGTTGTCAAAAGTACTTTCAATCAGCACTTTGAGAGCAACAACCTCACTGATGCACAGTTTGTGTTCCACAGAGATACTTAGCTCCTGACCTCATTAAAGCCTTTGTCCAAACATGAACAAAGCAACTGAATTTCAGCGACAAGGGGAGGATGACTGCCCTTGACATCAGGGCAGCATTTGACAGAGTGTGGCAAGAGAGTTAGGATAAAATTAAGGCCAATGGGAATCGGGGGAAAATTCTCCACTGGTTGGAGTCATACCCTGCACAAAGGGAGATGGTTGTGGTTGTTGGAGGCCAATCATCTCAATCCCAGGACATTGCTGTAGGAGTTCCTCAGGGCAATAACCCAGGCCCAACCATCTTCAGCTGCATCAATAACATTCCTTCTAGGAGATCAAAAACGGGGATGTTCGCTGATAATTGCAGAGTGTTCAGTACCATCTGGATACTGATGAAGCAGTGTTGTCTACGTGTAGCAAGACCTGGGCAACATTCAGGCCTGGACTGATAAGTAGTAAATAACATTCGCAACACCCAATTGCAAGGCAATGATCATCTCCAACAAGAAAGAATCTAACCATCTTCCCTGACAATCAATGTCATTACCATCGCTGAATCCCCCATCAACAACATCCTGAGGGTTACCACTGACCAGAAACTTATCGAGCCCAGACGCCGATGTCACTGTGGTTACAGTAGGTCAGAGGCTGAAAACTCTGCTGTGAGTGACTCAGCTATTAATTCCCCGAAGCCTTTCAGCCATCTGCAAGGGCAAATCAGGAGTATGATCCAGTTGCCTGCGTGCATTCAGCTCCAACAACACGCAGAAACTTGGCACTATCCAGGACAAAGTTTGTTTAGCACCCCATTGACCACTTTGAACATTCACTTCCTGTACCACCAACGCACCATGGTTGCAGTGCATTCCATCTACAAGATGCACTATGGTAACTTAACAAGGTCTTCAACAGCACCTCCCAAACCTGCACACAGACACAGCCAGACAAGTGCACTCACAGATACAGATATTGTCACGACAGTGGATTACAGCCCCAAATTATTTGTGGGCATATTGAACGTTTTAAGGAAGCGTGTTTAATTTTTAAAAAGACGTACAACAAAAGATACTGAACAAAAGACAGCTGAAAATGTAAAGGAACCACCCCCTGGAAAATTCTCATGTGGATTAAACTTGTCCCACTAGTCCTGAGAACACATGGAATGTCGCATCTAAAAAGATGTCAAGGCCTACTTCAGACAGAGACACTTGGAAGGAAGAGATGAAATGCAAAAGACTAAACTTTGATCTCCCGTGGTGCGTAGACAATGAAAACTGATTATCACATCTCAGCAGTCATCGAAAACCCATCTCCCGTTGATTCATATCTCAGAACGTGGAAATGGTCTGAGTTGAAAGGAAACAGACTCCAGGCAAAAGACAAGTTTGTTTCTTTTCTTCCAGGAATGCACAAGAAAATGGGTTAAAAAGCTAGCTGCAGACCTGATCTATGTGTGCTAGTGTGCTGTGACATCAGATGATCAACTAGGCACCCCCGCAGCTTGCTCTCTCTCTCTCTCTGCTGCTGAAAGCAAGTCAGCAAGGCAACAATTAAAATGGAAATAGGACAGATTCTTCAGCTAATCTGCAGAACCAAGCATCTCCAAACCAACTGCCAAAGTCAGCTCTACTGGAATCACCCAACTTAATGGCCGCAATGTTCTGCCATCTACACCTCATGGACAAGCCAAAGACTGATTCATTTATCCTTTTTAACTTCTATTTGGACTCAACTTCTCATTTCTGATCTGTGTATATGTGTGTTGCGTTTTTAATATTTTTTCTTGGGATTTTAGTAACTAATAAATTTACTCTTTTTTTGACTCAAGAAAGCCTGGTGAAATTGGATCTTTCTAAAACATTTGGACAGGAAAAGGGATCCACGGGCGAAGGGGTCCTTTTTAAATTAACCTTGTTGCAACCAACCGAGGGAATTGATAAAAAAGGGGGAGCCAGCTCACTCCTCTTCACCTGGGAGCATAACAAAGTTGGGGCCCCATTCAGGAAATTAACAAATTGGGGAACCTCGTCTGTGGACTGGTCGTAACAGTATTTATTGACTGCACATTGAGTTTTGGGTATTTATAATTCAAAAATGAATTACAGCAGCTGTTTAATTAGTTAATTCTCTAATTTTTATCACCCTAACAAATACACTACATTTAAAATTTTACCTGAATAAAGCTCTTGAAGTTGTTGTCTAGCTTTTCAAGTACCTGTAAAAAAGCACCGAACAGAGTCTGTCAGAGGCTATGAGAGATGTTAATTGTTAATTTGGCAAGTTAAATACTACAAATGCACTCTGAAAAATTGTGTAGGTTACAGACACTTAGAATGCAGAACAAAAGCACTGAGCCATTTTATTAGTTCATTAACAAACCACAACAAGGCAATGGGGGAATATACATTATAAAAGACAGTTTCAATTGTAAATCTGGCCCAGATGCACTGGAATCAAAGATTAGCAGGTAAAAGAGTTAATGAGCAATGGAATGCCTTCAAAAAGATGATCATTCAGGTACAGACTAAACACATTCCTAGGAAGGGAAAAGAAATTACATCAAAAGCTGGAGCACCATGGATGACTCAAGATATTGAGCCTAGAATTAAACATGAAAATAAAGCTTACGCTAAAGACTTAGCAGAGAATCAAACTGGATAAAGTATGTTCAGAGACAAACTGAGGAAGGAACTAAGAGAGGGAAAGAGAAGGTGTGAGACAAGAATAGGGGGTAACATAAAAGGAACGCTAAAGTCAACAGCAATAACTTGCATTAAATATAGTAAGACATGGGAAGGTGCTGCACAGGAGCATTATCAAACAAACATTGGAACTGAGCCACATAAAGAGATATTAGATCAGGTGAGGTAGGTATCAAGGAATGTCTTAAGGAAGAGAGGTGGAGAGGTTTAGAGGCAATTCCAGAGATTAGAACCTAGGCAATGGAGGGCACAAGTGCCAGTGTTGGAGCAATTAAAATCAAAGAGGCTCAAGAGGCCAAAATTAGCGGACTGTTGAAAAGAAGAATGGAGGAGATTACAGAGATAGGAAGGGGCAAGATTACGTCTTTTGATAGAGAGCAAGAAACTGTTGCCACTGGCAGAACAGCCTGTAACCAGAGGCCGTTAATTTGGCAAAAGAACCAGAAGGGAGGTGAAAACTTTATCTTAACACAGCAAGCTGTTGTGATCTGCACTGCCTGAAAACATGGTAAAAGCAAATTCAATAACAACTTTCAGAAGTGCTTTGAATAAGTACTTGAAGACTATGGGGGCAATAGCAGGAGAGTGGGGCTAACACGATGGCACTTTCAAATAGCCAGCACGGGCACAATGGATCTTGCGGGGAAAAAATTAAGGGGCACTTTGGTGTGGAAAACTGTACAAGGGGACAGGGGGTTCTGCTGAACCTGTAAGGGTGGGGGTGGGGCAGGTGTGGGGGTGGTACTGTTGAATCTGTCATATCAGGCAACTGGGGGTAGATGCATACTGCACATTCATGAAAGTTAAAAGTCTGAAATCAGGGAAAGACAACATCCGAGCAACATACAACCCGGGATGTGGGATGATCACCTCAAATACAGGATGATCGCATAAAATCTGGGACGATTGGTCACCTTGAATGGATTGTTCAGCCTCATTCTGTGCTATGTGACTTTAAATCATGACAAGTTTGCAGACAGGATGTCAGCGCATATATCTAAAAAAAATAAAGCTGCAAATCGCAATAGAGTGAAAAAATGAAAATACAACACTAGTGTAGTGCAAGGTAAGGAGATGAGGAGTGGAGCTCAGGGCAGAGAGAGTGGATAGATTATCAGGCAGAGACATGGACAGAGACTCCCTAGAGGGAGGTGGTGTTGAAAAATTCACCTTTAGGCAATTTTAGAAAAAAATAGACACTCTTCTCCTGAAATTATCCTTATGGCCACGTGAGGACTCCCTCTCTTTTTCTCACTCCTCGGTTGATCATAACAGGTTTTTTGAAATTTAAAAGGATGAATGTGCCAATTCAATACGTTCCTGACTGGGTGCAGTTTGTAAGAAATAAGCCAGAGAGATATTCTTGAGTAAAACATGCAAAG
Source organism: Carcharodon carcharias (assembly GCF_017639515.1). Lineage (NCBI taxonomy): Eukaryota > Metazoa > Chordata > Chondrichthyes > Lamniformes > Lamnidae > Carcharodon > Carcharodon carcharias. Next base: position 112,535,901 of record NC_054474.1, on the reverse strand, counting down.
AGTTATTAGTTTTATTGCTAAAACCCACTCAGGAAAAAGCATTAAAAATGTACAAATATGCCCTACTTCCACTAATGCCCAAAAACACACTGTAAGGAACATACCTTTTTATTTCTGTTGGACTGTGGATTAGAATTACAATGGTTGTGGTTTAAAGGACATGTCCACTGGAACAGGATGAGAGGTATATACAATGTTGCAGTCCTGGAACAGAGTGTGCCATGAAAGACAGGATGGTGCCAAAAGGGGGCCTGAACCAAGGGAGCTGCCTGCCAACAGCATTTTAATTGGCTCCTGGCCAGGTGACCAGGGTTTTATGTGGTAGCAGTGTGCAGCAGAAAGCTCCTGACCTGCAAAGAGAAAACATCTAAATTTGCTTTTCCTCATATCTCTATAACCTGCTCTCCCTCTGAGGAACTGCTGTAAAAAGGAAAAGGGGAAATCCACTGTTAGAGACATTGAAAAGCAAGTTCTCAACCAGTAAACTAAACCCTGAAGCTACTAGAAGACCACCTCGTGTCATCAACAAGAACTGAAAGGAATTTGAAGACATCAATTAAAATCAACCCATTGAATCCTGTACTCTGGAATTGGTGCTATTGAACTGTTTTATCCCACCCTTAAAATTGTGTGTGTATGTGTGTGACAGAATAGAGGAGGGTGTTTATTAGTTCCATCTCACATACCGTGAATTATACTCTCAAATCACAATTCAAGAGACAGTGAGAGCCTGTCTCAGCTGCAGCACAGAAGTGGCCCACATAACACAATCTACAAAGAACAAAGAAAAGTACAGCACAGGAACAGGCCCTTCGGCCCTCCAAGCCTGCGCCGATCATATTGCCCGTCAACTAAAACATTTTGCACTTCCGGGGTCCATATCCCTCTATTCCCATCCTATTCATGTATTTGTCAAGCTGTCTCTTAAACACCACTATTGTACCTGCATCCACCACCTCCTCTGGCAGCGAATTCCAGACACTGTCTACCCTCTGCGTAAAAGACTTGCCCCACACATCTCCTCTATAGTTTTTTCCTCTCACCTTAAATCTATGTCCCGTAGTAATTGACTCTTCCACCCGGGAAAAAGCTTCTGACTATCTACTCTGTCCATGCCACTCATAATTTTGTAAACTTCTATCAAGTCGCCCCTCAATCTCCATTGCTCTAGTGAAAACAATCCGAGTTTCTCCAATCTCTCCTCATAGCTAATAACCTCCAGACCAGGCAGCATCCTGGTAAACCTCCTGTGCACCCTCCCCAACGCCTCCATATCCTTCTGGTAATGCACGCAATATTCCAAGTGTGGCCTAACCAAGGTTCTATAGAACTGCAGCATGATTTCCCAGTTTTTATACACAACACCCCTGCCAATAAAAGCAAGTATGCCATATGCCTTCCTGACTACCTTATCCATCTGCGTTGCCACTTTCAGTGACCTGTGGACCTGTACACCCAGATCTCACTGCCCGTCAATGCACTTAAGGGTTCTGCCATTTACTGTATAATTCCTGCCTGTATTAGACCTTCCAAAATGCATTACCTCGCATTTGTCCGGATTAAACTCCATCTGCCATTTCCCTGCCCAAGTCTCCAACCAATCTATATCCCGTTGTATCCTTTGACAATCTTCTTCATTATTTGCAACTCCTCCAACCTTGGTGTCATCTGCAAACTTATTAATTAGCCCAGTTACATTTTCCTCCAAATTATTTATGCGTACTACAAACAGCAAAGGTCCCAGCACTGATCCCTGCACAACTCCACTAGTCACAGCTCTCCATTCAGAAAAGCACCCTTCCACTGCTACCCTCTGTCTTCTATAATCAAGCCAATTCTGTATCCATCTTGCCAGCTCACCTCTGATCCCGTGCGACTTTACCTTCTGTACCAGTCTGCCATGAGGTACCTTGTCAAAGGCCTTACTGAAATCCATGTATATAACATCCACTACCCTTCCATTGTCGATCATCTTTGTCACTTCCTCGAAAAACTCAATCAAGTTAGTGAGACACGACCTTCCCTTCACAAAACCATGCTGCCTCTCACTAATACGCCCATTTGCTTCCAAATAGTAGCAATCCTGTCATGAAGAATCTTCTCCAACAATTTCCCTACCACTGACATAAGTCTCACCGGCCTGTAATTTCCTGGATTGTCCCTGATTCCCTTCTTAAAGATACAGCACAATTCTGCTTTCATCTAGATTCCAACAGTCATGCTCAATAAATGTGTTATCTCACAGATATCCAAGAGGAAGGACAACAATAAGACACTACAACTCAGCTCAGTGCCCCTGAGTTAGGGAGGGGAGAAAAACAATCAGCCAGGTTTTTTTAAACGATCCCTCTCCCAATCACTTACAAGGATCCATGCTGGAAAGGCTAAACTTACCTGAGCTCATCTGCTGCTGAAACCCTCACCCATACCTTTGTTATGTCCAGACTTGACTATTTCAACGCATTCCTGATTGATCTCCCATCTTCCACTCTACATAAACTTCAGGCCATCCTCTGCAACCATATCCTAACTTGCACCAAGTCACATTTACCCATCATCCCTGTGCCCACTGGCCTATATTGGCTCCCCATTGCCCAATTAATTAAATTTAAAATGCTCATCTTTGTGATTAAATTCTACCATGGACTTGTGTCTCCTTATCTCACGCACCTCTTCCAACCTTACAATCCTCTAAGATCTCTGCGTTCCTCCAATTCTGGCCTAATTGTCCAACCCCCACTTTCCTTCAACTCACCAGTGGCAGCCATGACCTAAGTTACCTGGACACCAAGTTCTGGAATTATCTCCCAAAGCCTCTTTGCCTCTCTAGTTCCTTCTCTTCCCTTAAGACACTATTTAAAACTTAACCCTTTGACCAAGCTATGTATCATCTGCCCCAATGTCTCATTTTCTGGCTCAGTGTCAAATTTCTGTCTGATAACTCTCCAGTGAAGCGCCTTGGGACACTATAGGGATATAATTGCATGTTGCCACTGTTCGTTTTTTTTCTTTATCCTTTCTTGGGATGTGGTGTCACTGACAAGGCCAGAATTTGTTGCCCATCCATAATTGCTCTTGAGCTGTGGCTTGCTAGGTCATTCCAGAAAGCATTTAAAAGTCAATCACATTGCTGTGGGTCTGGAGTTACATGTAGGCCAGTCCAGGCTTCCTTTCCTAATGGATATTAATAGACCAGATGGGATTTTAATGACAATCAGTGACCGTTTCATGGTCACCATTATGGAGAACATCTTTATATTCCAGATTTTATTAATTGAGCTCAAATCCCACCAACTGCCGTGTCCCCAGAACATTAGCCTGGGCCTCTGGATTTTAGCTATGAAGCTAAAAGAAACTCTCTAAATATCAGGCTATTTCCCTTAATTTTGAGAACAGGAAGTGAGACCCTGTATTAATCTATGCTGCAGGTTCCTGGACAGCAACACTCTCAGTCACCAGAATGCATTTACATTGCACACTGCAAACTGAGAACAAGTCACTTGAATTCTCTGCCTGCTGGGCAGGTGATTTACACTGACTCTACCTTTCTCGATACTGCTTCATAAAGTTTAATCAACACTTTATGACACAATGTCACATTACAAAGAATGATAAGATTAGAACACAAGTTGTTCAAGACTACAACAGTGTGTATCTGCAGCTGGAAGTTGTAAGTTCAGTATTTCACTCAAGTTGCCAGAGTACGGCTCAGATTGGGGACTTCATTCTAGCTTCAGAGGTAGTGACTTCTCATTGTCAGGCCTGCAGGAAAGGCCAAGAGCACAGAGCTGTACAATGGCTGCTGAGGGGCAGTGCTTCTTTACCATGTGGGGAATAGAGTCCATTACCTCACCTACCCATCACTATCTAAAGAGGCATTATACCCTTTGGATGCAGGCAGGTTGTCACCATGGATACCAGCAATACAACCAACCAGAAACCTCACAAAGCTGACCTCCAAAGAAATTATTCAAACAACATGAATATAGGCAACATTTATCACTCAATCAAAATCATAAAAAATTTATCCACTCATTAATCACGTTGGTGTCTGTGTGATCTTGCTGCCTGCAAATTGTCTGCTGCGTTTCCTTCCCATAGAAACAGTGACTACACTTCAAATTTTCTTCACTTTGAGGTGCCCTGAAAACACCATCTATATACAAGTTCTGTCTATCATAAGGGCACAGTGGCTTAGGAAGTTAAACCCTGTTTTATTCCATGGCATTTCAGGATTCTTACCAGGGTTTCAAGATCACCATTCACTTTTTTGTCTGAAATGAAATGTAAAAGAACTTGCCTGTTATGTGAAAACAAGTAGTTAAGCTGTGAGTGCAACAGGACAGGAGCTGGTTGTAACAATTTCCAATGTATTGAACACTTATACCACTGGAAATAGACAGTGAGCGTAGACATTCATGAATGGGATGTGAGCACTGGCTCATTTCCCTGGGGCTTGGCCCTGACAAATGATGTTTGGAATTTTTCTATATTCACCAGATAAAGGCACCGACAGTTAATTCCCACAAATGGACTGCAGATTTGCACTTGGTAAACTTGGGGACCCCCTTACAATCATCAGATACATTAAAAGGGAAGAGAGCATATGCTTACATTCAAATCATCCCCAGCACAGTTTTGCAACTCCACTAGCCTGTCACGTACAATTGTTTAGCATGGAGCCACGATGGAAATACTGAGACCTTGCCTGGTGTGTGGGTGAGGTGATCCAATTTTGAACCTTACAAAAACTCAGAAATCCACCTTCCCCTTTAAGTAGGTAGTTCCCACAACAACCACTGGCTGAAAAGGAAAATGTTTAAAGTTCACATTACATGGAACAAAAATACCAGATAAGAGGGTGATTGCAGGAAAATGATCTCATATCAGGATCAGGAATGGCTTGAAACTGCTCCAACATTTTCCTCATGCTCCATAACATCATCTAAGTCCTGGCTGGAATTTCTGCTCAGGCATCCTCCCAATCTGATAATGTGAAAAGTGCTCTCAGAAATTATCTCTATCTGCAGTTTAATGCTTGAATCTTTCACATACAGGCTCCAAAACTCATTTATACTTCCTCCCTCCTCTGTCAACATTCTCTCATGCACTCTGCTCTTTTTGAAGCAAACTCCGGGAGCTGACTTTCCTCAGTTGCTTCGCAATTCCAACATCGGCCTCAATTTCGGGTCAGGAACCTGGAAGTGACTGGAAGCAGAATGCTGGTCACAGTCTTCCTGGAGGTGGCCAATTAAGAAACCACCTCCAGGAGCTCCATCCAAACTAAGAAGGGCTTATAGGTCAGGGAACCAGGTGGCCTAATGGACCAGCAGCCACACAGGGAGAGCAGGGCACTGCAGATGTAGGTATCAAGATGGAAGGCATCCTGTTTGACGTCCCAAGAAATGTTGCATCTTACTGACTGATCCCATTTCCCTTTCCAGCTGACTGTCCATCATTATGTTCAGCCTTAATAATCTCAGTGTGCTTCTCTCAAGATGGAGGCAGCTTCTGAAGAAATATAAACTATTAATGTGTGGCCACAGTTGCCAGGCCATCATTGTGGAGGGAAACTACTTTATAGGACAGCTTGCAGCCGCAAGTCTGGTGCCAATGTTTCTGAGGGGCTTGGTGTGGGGAGGGGTGGATTTAAAGGAGACAATATCCAGGCTTGGGCTGAAGAGTGGCAAGTAACATTCACACTACACATGTGCCAGTGTTATGACACAGCAATTGAAAAAAGCTGTTATTTAAAATCCCAGAGGGAAACTTTAAAAAAAACTGTCATAACCTATATTTTTAAGTGGTATGTTTCAGATGCAGCTTTAAATTCAGAAATAAGACCACCAGTTCTCAAGAGGTTCTTATATGAAACGACATGAGACATATATTAATTTACACAAGTTAAACATACACACATGGCTACAAATTGCTACTAGCAAAACTTTTTAACAAATTCCCAAACCAATCTCCACTAAGGCAACAACAACCCATAGGCCAGGATTTTCTCCTCGGCGATTTGGGGGCGGGGCCTGCTCGCCGAGGGGAAAATGATGCGGGATGACGTCGGGAGGAATCCCTGACGTCATCCCCCGACGTCATCCCAGTTCCTTTAAATTTTTAGGAAGGCGGGCGGACAGTGACATCAGCTGTCTGCCTGCTGACCTGTCAATGGCCAATTGAGGCCATTGACATGCTAGTTAAGATAATTAAAGACCTGCTTGTCCAAGATTAAGGCTGTCGGAGAGGCCAGGAGCCCCAGCGGGCTCCAGATTATTCATGAAACTTCATCCACTGGTGGGATGAAGTTTCATGTCTGTTTTTAAAAACTGCAATAAATTTTAAGTGTTTATTATTAACATGTCCCATCTTGCGTGACATTGTCACGTGAGGGGGACGTTAATAATTTTAATATTTTTCTATTTTTAGCTGTCGCAAATCTCCATGAGACAGCACTTTGCCTCAGGGAGCAGTGCGCTCTTTCGTAGCGCTTCCTGTCGGGCAGGCCGCTGGGCGGGCCTTAATTAGCCTGCCCACTCAAAACGGGGGTCGGCTGTCCACCCGCCGCCAAGCCAGTGGGGCCCGCACGCCATCCGAAGACAAAATTCTGCCCATAGATTTTAAGCAGACACCAAGCAAAGCATTTTCGCCTCACAAAATCAAAATGAGATTCCTTTCACTTTGGTTCCTTTGCAGATAGTTGTAGGCTTACAGCTGCTTTTATGATATATGCCTCTGCCCTGCACACACAAAACTATCCTTATGTTATACCTAGCACTTCTCTTTGAATGTAAATTCTCATTGTATCATCAGGCCCTTTGAACTCCACTTCTTCTAACAATATAACCCCTTTCATAGTGCCAATTTTATTAATAACATAAACATTGATTGGTGTCTCCTTGCTAGGGGCAAGATTTCACCACCAGTCTTTGAATGCTCCATTCAACAAATGCAAATGTCCTTTACCTCTGTGTTTACATGTCAAAACTACTATACATGAAAACACCCAGACTAGCTGGCTTTAATCTAATTAAGACGCACAGAAACACCCACAGGCTAAATCTCTATTTAGAAAAAAAAAATTCCAATAACATTATATGCATTAATAGTTTCATGCCCACCTCCAACTTGAGAAAATCTAATCATCACCCCTGGATATTCAATGCCATTACCATCACTGAATCCCCCACTATCAACATCCTGGGGGTTACCATTGACCAGAAACTGAACTGGACTAGCCATATAAATACTGTGGCTACAACAGCAGGTCAGAGGCTAGGAATCCTGTGGCAAGTAACTCACCTCCTGACTCTCCAAAGCCTGTCCACCATCTACAAGGCACAAGTCGGGAGTGTGATGGAATACTCCCCACTTGCCTGGATGAGTGCAGCTCCCACTACACTCAAGAAGCTTGACACCATTCAGGACAAAGCAGCCCGCTTGATTGGTACCACTTCCGCAAACATTCACTCCCTCCATCACCGATTCACAGTAGCAGCAGTTGTGTACCATCTACAAGATGCACTGCAGGAGCTCACCAAGTCTCTTTAGGCAGCACCTTCCAAACCCACGGCCACTACCATCTGGAAGGACAAGGGCAGCAGACACATGGGAACACCACCACCTAAAAGTTCCCCATCCTGACTTGGAAATATATCGCCGTTCCTTCACTGTCGCTGGGTCAAAATCCTGGAACTCCCTTCTTAACAGCACTGTGGGTTTACCTACACCACATGGACTGCAACGGTTCAAGAATACAGCTTGCCACCACCTTCTCAAGGGCAATTAGGGGTGGGCAATAAATGCTGTCTTAATCAGCGATGCCCACATCCTGTAAAACAAATAAAAAATATGGACTCTGGTCTGCCACTGAGAGGCTGCGTCCAGGCGACAGCCAGGCTTTGGCCTCAGCAGGGAGCTTATCTGCTGTTGGGAAAATCCCAGCAGCATTATCAACTTGAGTCTAATTAGCTTCCCACTGGTGCCAGGGATGTAGCTGATACTGGTCAAAACAAGCTTCCAGTAAAATCATTTGGTGGTGGGATCGAACAGGGGAGCTACACCAACATGAGATTCTTTAATTTTGCTCCTGATGTCATTTCCAAGCCCACCTCTACCAATCCCGGAAAATTCATCCCCTTGTTTCATTGTCATAGTATCCCTCACAGAGCGGTTCATGGTTATATCTTTCTATATCTTGCAGCATGAGGTGACAGAACTGCAAGCTGTGAAGCTTAGGCTCTCAACACACTCTGAAGTAAATCCCACAGCCCATACAAAATTCTGTGTATGATGTTTCTCCTTCCTCTGTTCTAAATCTCTTCCATTTAATTTTATATCTTGGCCCACGTTCTTCGCCCCTTGACTGCTGGAATGGTCTGCTTCTTTCTACTCGGTCCCACCATGACATAATTAAAAACAATTCCATTACATTCCATTGTAGAGCTGGAGTGTTTTATCCTAGTTCGAAACAGAGCCCCCAGACAGGTCTCTGGCCACCAGGTTCCTGGCACAGGCTGGTGAGGGGCAGCAAGAATTGAGGGATTGACCCAGCTGGGCAAAGTCAGAGGATGTTTAGTTAGTCGGGGGAGGCTCAGTGTATGACGGAGAAGGCCCCTGGCTCCATCGGTACAGATGTCTCTGCTGCCTGTAAACACCGGGAATGGAGCATGTTATGTAATGGTCTCTGGAGCCTCCTACTGTTCCTTTAAATTAAGGAGCTGAATGCCCGAGATTCCAAGAAATGGTCCTCATTTCCTTACGACAGCAAGGAACATGAGAAGCTGCACCCTCAGGCATTAGACAACGAAGAGCCCTATAAACATTACAGCATTCTACACATCCTCGGACATTTTCTAACATTAAGGCCATAAAGTAACAAACAGAATGTATTTCACCCAAAGCTTAAACCCCAAGCTACAACATTACCGATAACCTTTCACATTTATATAGCACCTCAGACATAAGACTTCCAAAACACTTTACAGGAGTGTTACTTTGATACTGAACCAGGTAAGGGAAATTAGGTCAGATGAACAACGGTTTGGTCAAAGGTTTTAAGGAGCAATTTAAAGGAGGAAAGGGAGGTAGAAAGGCTGAGAAAGTTAGGAAGGGAATTCTAGAGCTTAGGACCGAGGCAGCTGAAAGCACAGCCACTAATTGTTATCCTGTTCTGCCTTTTAAACTGTGATTATGCAACGAGATATACCAGTTGGAGGGGGAATATCATATATTTAGCAGAACTTGTTAGGATCCAAGTCCTTCTCTTCTACTCTGACTCTGTTAAAATTGTATTGCTCAAGAAGCCAGATTCCGAGGTGCGCAGAGATCTAAATGGATTGTAGGAGGAAATTACAGAGATAGGGACCTGAGATCATGGAGGAATTTGAACACGAGGAATTTGAACACAAGGGTGAGAATTTTAAAATCTAGACATTGTTTGACCAGCATCCAGTGTAGGTCAGAAAGCACAGGGCAATGGGTGACTGGGACTTAGTAGAAGTAAGGGAATAGAGTTTTGGATGACCTGAAGTTTCTGGAGAGTAGAATTTGGGAGGCCAGCCAGGAGTCTGGTAGAATAGTCATGTCTAGAGGTAATAAAGGCATGGATTCGGGTTTCAGCAGCAGAAGAGTTGAGACAAGGGCAAAATCAGGAGATGATACAGAGGTGGAAATAGGTGACCTTGGTGTTGCCGTGGATGTTTGGAGGTTTGTGTGCTGCCTCTGCATGTTTCTGACAAAATCTGTGTTCGGTCCCTGGTGGTAGGTAGTTCATCTCAACTACTGATGTCTATTGGATGGATCTGACTAAAATGCAAATAGATGAGCATTGAATGGGTGCAGTCAGGGGACTCTTCATCTTTTTACAATGTTATCATCAATTTTCTCTCTGATGAGGTTCAGTTCTAGGGGCACAAAGCTCCAGTATCTTAACTAAAAAAACATTGTACATCTATTAGACTCACCACGGAGAAATCACAGACTAGCCAATTTTGTCCTTACTCAATGTCCATATACAGAATTGCCAGTCACTATCCAGATGCATGTGACCCCAAGTGAAATTGGATCCTAACAAGTTCTGCGAAATATATGATATTCCCCTTCCAACTGGTATATCTCTTTGCATAATCACAGTTTAAAAGGCAGAACACGATAACAATTACCCCTGGATTATAACTGGAAAAAGGATCTATTCATTTACTAAAAATGTTACATCCACTTCCTGTCAACTGCTTTTATTATCTTTCTCTAAGCCCCAATTTAGAATGGGAACTGCCCATGAAAACTTGTCACACTGAAATTACATCCTCCTACCACTAGAAACACTGTAATGTCACAGATGATCAATTCATATTTCAAATAAAGGCCAGGCAATTACAGTTTATTCCAGAATGGGCAGAGTTGAGAGTTCAACCTCAAATTCACCAACATAAAATTTCAAAATACCACCAATAAAATCCGACTTATTCAGGCTGTAAATCAGAGGCCTTCCACCTATACATAGCTACCTATCATAGCTTCCACCTATACAAACACCCCTATCATTACGAAATAGTGAGCCCTCCCATCTACAATGAGAAGAGCCACAGGAGTCTACTAACACATCAAAACTCTTGCATGTAGCGCACACTTGTTGCAAGTATCCTGTTATGAACATATGATTCACGCTAATATTTTAGAAATAATGTTTTGTTTTGGGAAGATTATTGTGAAAGTGAGGTCACTAGAATGCTGGGATTTAGAGATTACCTAAAAGAAAATGGCAGTTCAGTAGGTTAGCCATGCTTGTTTAATAGAGTCAGAGTAGAAGAGAAGGACCATAAAACAGCAGGTGGACTTTGTTAGATGGAGAGATTGTAAAGGAGAGATAATTAACTTGGAAGTCAGCTTGAGGATTGCCAGAGCAGACTGTGTCATCATTGAGATAGGTGGAGCTTAAGAAGGTTCTCTGGTTTCAATTTATCTGCATATTTTCTGGGGGAGGGTGGTTAGTTGCAGTTTAACCTGGTATGGTTTGCAATTCAGAGAAGCCCTGGGATACTGAAAAGGGGCCGCTATTCACAGGGTCCAGGCAGTTAGGGCTCAGAATAAGTCATGGGGAACTGGCAAGGTGGCAGACAGTTCTGTTGTAGGGTCATAAGGACTCGAAATGTCAACTGTGCTCTTCTCCGCCGATGCTGCCAGACCTGCTGAGTTTTTCCAGGTATTTCTGTTTTTGTTTTGGCAGACAGTTGCTGGCTCCATCTTGGTAAGCGTTAGGGCTTAGAAGCCCTGGGAGCCATTTACAGCTCAGTGCAGCCAGGAGATTGGAGTTCAGAGAAACCCAGGAGCAGTGCCTGCTTAGTGAAGCTAGCGCTCTGCGAGTGAGTTGGAAGTGTGCATGTTATTAGAGGTAGGAGTGAATCCTTTGGAACATGGTCATAGGGGAAGAGATTGAACCATTGGGTGGTGAGCAGTCATTGAGGTAGTCCAAGTCAGAGCAGCTTCTGAGGGCAGTCAGAGGCTAGATCTTTGAAAGTGAAGCATTGAAATTCCTTGTGAGGTGGACAGTTTTAATAAGATTTCGTGACTCACGGTTGGCACGGAAATTCAGGTGGGTTGCTGAGAAATCTGTGGGATCTACCTTGTTCACATCTGTCATTTAATATGCAGCGTTTTTAAAAATTTGTTCAAAGGATGTGGGCATCGCTGGCTAGGCCAGCTTTTATTGCTCATTCCCAATTGCCCTCGAGAAGGAGGTGGTGAGTTGCCTTCTTGAACTACTGCAGCCCATGTGGTATAGATACACCCACAGTGCTATTAAGGAGGGAGTTTCCAGGATTTTGACCCAGTAGTGTGTCAGACCACATTTTACCTGTTAATTCATATTTACCTCCTGTTAATTCTGAATGTTAGTGTATAACATAGATTGATTTATTTTTTGACTTTATTTTGTTTGATTAAAACATAGAATATTGTGGCTTTATTCTCCAGTGGAAAACTGGGATTTCAAACTTTGTCTACCTTAAACAAAAAGTTACTGATCCCTAACCAGGTCATAACAATCCCATTTCTCTCATATTTCTGTCATTAAATATTCACCATGAGTAGTGGCACAGGAAATCTGCTTATTTGTATATTTAAAACAAGTCGAATCCACATCTGTCAGACACCATATGCACATTTCTGGATCAGACTTGCTTTTAATTGGATCAAACTGTACGTTCATAAAACAGCAACTAACAGCTGAAAATGTCAGAAACCTACTTATGAAAACAACTATCAAAACTGATCAGCTACCTGAATACAGGTGCAGATGATCTTAGGTTCAAGCCCCACTCCAAAAACTTGAACCTATAATCCCAGCCAACACTCTAGTGCAGTACTGGCGACCCCAGACTGTCTACCCTCTCAGATGGATGTAAAAGATCCCACAGTCAGTGTTTGAAGACGAGCAATGGAGTTCTCCTTAGTAGCCTGGCCCACTGTTCATCCCTCAATCAGCATAACTAAAACAAATCATCTAGTTATTGTCACATTTGTGGGAGCTTGCTTGGTATGCTTTATATACACAAGTTTTTTCTTTTCCTAAGAGGTCTCCCTTCTGACAGAGCAAGATTATTTTCAAATATAGCAAGGCAGGTATTCACAAGTTCTGAAGAAGAGTCATACGGACTCGTAATGTTCTGTTTCTCTCACCAAAGA